>NW_028185905.1:257117-263627 GCF_003343005.1 Rhea americana
TAAAGCTGAAAGTTTTTCTGATTAATTACTCACTGTTTTGATGCTTTGAGTTGTGAGCATTGTAAAGAATATATTCACTAATGTAAGGTTTTTTTCCTTGACATGATTTGATTGCTTTTTCCCTAAAAATGGTATCCTTGTATTTCCAGGCTTCCCTGGGCATAATGTTTTGCTTAAAGACCCCCACACTCACTGCCACCCACCCACCATTTTTTCCAGTAGCTTGTCTTCATTTGGGCTTGAAAGAGAAAGTGGGATAATRTGTAGATGAATGTTACCACTTTAATGAACTGAAAGTCCTTCTGTGATTCACGTTAACTGCGTACGACAGATGACGGTGCGTCTGCTCTCATTTACCGAGATTTCCGCCGCAGGAGAGGCGGTCTTGCAGCCCGCGGTAAGGACTTCTCCGTCTCACAGCAATGATTCTGCGGACGTGCGCTGCAGGGCCGTGCAATTCATCTGGATGCCAAACGGTAGGACCCCTTTCAAAGCAAGTAACCCTTTAGGGAAGGCTTCCCAGGCTCGTACCGAAATCTGTGAACSAAGCCGCAGCTTTGAAGAGTAAAAGCTGCGCCTTTGAGGAGCGGTGTGGCAGAACTCCGCTTCGCTGCAGAAGTCGAGCGACCCGGAGAACTCACGGCCTTACTTATCCGTTCAGGAAAGGAGGGTTATTTCGTACGGCAAAMCTGTAGGCTCCAGTCCGAATAGGTATCACTAAGCCAATATAACTTTACAGGTCATAATAAGAGGATTTTTCTGCTGCTTGTGACTTTTGAATTTTTTACTTAATAAGCAGGCACTAYGGACAAAGATTAAGACTTCAGGTAATTTTGAGCGCAGGATTTTGGAGAGTCAAACACAACTTTCAGAAAAGATTCCTTATTTTCAACAGTTCAACAGTTTTTCGTAGACTGTTAGACCTAGCATGCCTGTTGAATAGACTGCTGGTAGGTCTTTCTGCAACAGAGAGGAAAGATTCATTTCTGAGTTTTCCTAGTTTGGATACAAAACAGAACTTCCACAACATTAGCAAGTGTTGCTGCAAAGTGCAACCAAGCGCTTGCAGCGCGCTCACGAGCTCTACGGATCGTGCCAGGCAGGGGTCTGGGCGCTCCGCACCTCCCGCAACGCCCCGGGATGTTTGTACTCAGCTTTTCCGTGGGCTGTTTTTAGCAGAGTCCGTTGAAATAYGTCTTACTGTGGGGTTAAAAATTGAGTTATAAATGAGTTAACACATCCCTAAAAAAAATAAAATAATTTTTTTTAAAAAATGTAAGCATGAATGAATTCTGCTGTCTTTATTGTATACACTGCTGCATGTGGAATACATCTCTGGAGAACACTTTGATGTACAAAACTCTGTACACGAATACCAGGCTTGCTGGTAAGTTGAATATTTCACTAGCGCTCACCTGATACTCTGATATTTTGAGTGAATAACTTGATCACGTGCATTTGAGGAACCAAATGTTCTCTTTTATTTTTAAAAGTATTTAGATGAGTAGTCATAAACCACTTTCAAAGTAGTTATAAAATACCTTGATAATTATTAAAATGTCACAACCAGATGTTGCCTAACGGTTCCGTTGAAATCCTTTTATTATTTGATTAAAAAAAAGAAAAGAAAAGGGGGGTGGAAAAAAGCAAAACGAGGAAAGCTTTACTAGGGCAGAATTAACTTAAACCTTTAAAAGGCTAGATATCTCTAATTTGTGGTAAATCACTTGGACTTGAATTTGCACCTAACTGAAAAATGTATTAACGGTGTTTTGCCCTGGAACTTGGAATAAACAAGAATGCTGAAGAATGAAAGCTGTATCAAACATTTGATTTTAAGGTGAGTTTAAGAATTAAGAATGTTAAAGTACACTGTTCTTCAGAGGAGGAGTTTGTTTATTTTTTTTAACCATATCTCATATAATTTAAACGTCTTTAACATTCATATGGTATAGGAATATTTATGTAAAACCTGAATAGATTTATTATAAATATATCTGAAGATCCAAATTGCATAATTTATTAATATAGGCATTAATTCTTGCCTTCATACAAATATTCTGATAGTTGGTAAATATGAAATTGATTGTATTTTTCTTAAAAGAAATTAGATATTTTGAGGAAAATTCTTTAAATTGCTATATTTTGGCCACTCATAATCTGCTTAGTTCAAATATTTAAAGTATGCATTGTAGTTTACAGTTTGTGAAATTACAGTGAAAAATSATGTTTAACTTAATTTTCAGAAGCGGAAATGTGCACAGTTTTTAAGTCATGATGCTTATTTCTGRCATGAGAGGCAAAAGTGTACTGTTGTACAATTTATTTAAATATTATTCTTCAGAACTCTTCAGAAATTTTTAGGTAATCACAGACTTTTTTCTAAAAATATTCTCAGCTAGCTTATTTCAAGGATATTAATTTACCAGATCACATTCTTAAATTTGTAAACACTTTGTTTCTTCTGTATATGTACATCTTTCTTATATCAGTTTCAGGAAATGGTAGTAGATTTTTTTTAATTATTTTCTGTGTAATTTCTATGTAAGACGACACTTTTTTATTTTTCCTTTTTTGACTTACTTTACTTGAAACTCATCACTGAGTAAATACACTGACAAATTATAGTATCTCCACTCTTCTTTTGATAGCTGCTGCCAAATTAAGCTTTATTTAACTATAATCACATCTGTGCTCATTATTTTAAACTTGAAAACACTTCTAATATTTCAGGGTATTTTCAGAACAGATGATATTTTCACTGGTGTAAAACACCTGAAACTTCTCCAAGTACATTACCTCAGTCTATCTGGGAACACTTAAAGCGAGAAGTCATCAGAAGTGTGGCAAAAGAATTCACTCAGAATTAGCAGCATCAAACAGCCTGAAGTCACAAGCCAAATTCTGTAAAAATTGTATCAGCTTAGAAATCATGAGGCTCTTGAAAGACGATAAACGCGAGCCCCGTTTTCGTCAGCTTCTGCTTCTGAGCCGGAGCCGTTCCTGTTCTGAAAGCCGGGAACCCAGCCGCTCTCGGTACAAAGCTGAGAGTCAGACTTCACGACGTGACTCCAAGTGCTGAAGCTTTCAGAAAAAACCATCGAATGTCCCAACTTCAGAAAGACGGTGCAGGGAACGGCCGCGCTGCTGTTAACGCGCGCTGCCGGGCTTCGCCCACCGCGCCGGGGCGGCTCTCCCGGGCTTCAGGGAAGAGGGCTGTAGACATCGAAGTGCATCAAAACTTAAGTTGCTAATAAAGGAGACGGTGAAACGGCTTAGTCGTGGCTCATGACTCTCTTGAGGCTCTATGATGAGCGAGGTGCAGCGAGGTTTCTTCCTATAGCGGTCAGCGGTGACTTTAACTCTTGTCCCTCCTTCCAGCAGTGGGACGCCGTCTTTGCGGTCCTCCACCAAACGCAAGGTTTAGGCTCCTACATGTATAAACATCTCCGGTTCCCAGCTGCTGTGCTGTCCGTCGGGCACGGCCCTCGCGGCGGCCCCCRGGAAGGCTGGTGAACCTTCCAAAGCTGCTGCCTGCTTCTCCACTGCTGAGCTGCAAGAAGCCTGCTCGGAAGCTGCTTTTATTATTGCTTAGCAATATTATAGTGATGCACTTTTGTATTAATTACAGCCTCTTTTACGCACACTTAATCCACCCTCGTGCTGTATCTTAGGTATCTACTTTTCATATTTGAGTGTCTTGCTGATTCTAAAGACATTTAGATGTGTGCRTACCCACATCAGGTAGTTTAACATGTCAAAGCTGTATCTCTGGAGTCGGAGTCTCAGTAACTCTGCACTAGAAGCTGAAAATCTCTTGGCTGCGATCAGTTCTCATACTCTCTCTTCTGAAGAGGTAACTTAGGTTTGTTCGTATCTGGTTTTTGGTAGCATTTCAGGTGAAATACATCAATAGCAAATGATWTAGTACATGCAAGTCGGAATAAAAGCTGGCCAAGTCCTGAATCTTAGCTTGTATTCATTCCTCATTTGGACTAAATATTTTATTAGCCTGTAGGAGCCTTGCCTGACGCGATTCAGCTCACGTCTAGCYGAAATCGAGTCTCCTCCACAACTTGATGTCCTACCTGGTGTATGGTTGGGTGCTCAGCCGCTTGCGTGGCAGCAGCTGCCTGCCAGTCTCAAACGCCTGGGGAAGGAGTGAAGATTTCATATGTTCGCGTRTACATAGGGGGGACTTTTGCAAAAGAGACAGCTGCAGCACTTCGGYGTGGTCATGGGGCAAGAACCTAGCAGCAAAATTGAAAGTGTTTTGAGGTGCTGTCCTGTAAAGATTTACCGATGTAGARTTTGACTCTGGAAAGCAGTCTCGATGAGTAGCAATCTGAAGGGAACTGCTTGCATTGCTCTCCCCTCTGCGTGTCCTAGAATTGGCCCCTCTGTTTGCAAGCCAGCTTGTACGGCTTGATTTGCACTCGTGCATTCCAGCGCGGTGTGAAAGTCCCGGGTTGGTGGTCATATTTAGAAAGCGTGAGAGGGGAATCTCTGCAAGCAGAGAAAACAGAAGTGCTTTTCTTGAGAGATTGACTTGTCAGGCTTATTTTCATAAATCTGTATTTAACACAAGAACTGAAATAAAACAGACTTGTGCTGGTACRTCCGTCAGCCTGCAAGGGAGAAAATAACTCAGGAGCCCACTTTGTGCAATGTCAGATGCCCAAATATAATATATCGTGTTCTTTTTGTAGCAGCCTGACCACGCTTCACAAGTCATGTTAGCAAACTTAAGGCCTCTTCTTTCCTATTTTAGATATCTACAGTATGTTTGTGCAGTAGAAATTTGSTGAGAATAAAGGGGGCTTGTGTCGGAGAGATCCAGAATGTACTTGAAGATGATTTATATTTTACTCTCCTCCTTGCCCACTAAACGGTTTCATGACCTTGGATCACCAAAGTTTTAAAATGAATTTAGCTGGTCTGCAAATTAGTATTTTTAGCTCAGTTTAGAATTTGCGTTTGATTCCTGCTGGAATCCCAATAGGGAGTGCTGCAAGTTAATGTAAAATACACACAGTTTAGAAGAAATACTTCTGTACTGGGAAATATGAAGAATAAACCCTTTGAAACTGAATTACTTGGCACTGACCTGCTCCCCGGCTTGGTCACACTTTATCGCCTTACGAGTAGGATTTGTTCAGAAATGMATAAAGGTTGCGGTATGAAAAAGACACTTCCCCGGGTGTTCCTGACGGCTGGTAAATAAGGACCGAAGCGCGGCGCGGGTGCGAGCTCCGTCCTGAATCTGGCGCGGCGCGCGCTTCCCGAGGTTAGAGGGCTTCACGGGGCGAGCAGCGCGAAATAAAGGGCATCAAGGTAACAACGTACAGCAGCTGCCGTCAGCCGCGTTTTAAACGTCACGCGGCAGCCGGGCTGCAGGTGCCGACCCGATGACAGAACTGGATGCGATTGTAAGACACGAGAAAGAGTAAATTAAAACCAGCGTGAGGCAGCGCGGGGCTCGGAAACGACCTGCCTCTATAGGAGCGGATACGTAAAGCGACGCTGGAAGCTTGCGCCCGGTTTTTAGCGGAGCGGCTCTGCCGTCGGTGCCGCGGGCAGCCCCGTCCCGCGCGGGGAAGGCTCCGGCGCCGTCTGTCCGTCCGTCTGTCTGTCCGCCCCGTCCCTCCCGCCGGCGCCATGGGCGCCGATGCCCGGCGGCTGGCGAGGGTGGCGAGGCAGTTCGCGAGCATCGCGGGGGACGACGAGGAGATCGGCCTGGAGGGGTTCAGGGCGGCTCTGCAGGTGAAGGAGGTGAGGGGCTGGCTCGCGGCGGCGGCGGGAGCGCCCGCAGCCCTCCGAGCGCGCCCGGCCCCCTTCCCGCAGTCCTTCTTTGCCGAGCGGKTCTTCGCGCCGTTCGACTCCGGCGGGAGCGGGACCGCCAGCCTGGAGGAGCTGCTGAAAGCCCTGAGCACGCTCGTGCACGGGGACAAGATGGACAAGCTGAGGTTCCTCTTCCAGGTTTACGACGTGGACGGTAAGCGGACGAGAAATSGGTTAATTCCTGCTTCCGCGCAGCCGCTGCGATTTCCGAGGCAGCTCGTGTCAACCCCCCTCTCGCGCTGCGCGAACCARGGAGGGGGCAGCTCGGAGCCGGCCCTCGCTGCAAGAGGGTCCCGCTGCCCCGCGGGAGCTGCAAGCCGCAGCAAAAGGCTCTTCCCGACTTGGCGCGTTGTTTTACGTGCCGGGGAGGAGGGGGGTAAAACGAGAACGGAGCGTCGGGGCGACAGCTCTCCAAAACCGCGGCGGCGGCGGGGCGGCCGCGGCTCGCGCGCCCCAGGCAGCGGCTCCATCGGGGCGGCGGAGCTGCGCGCGGTGCTGCGCACCCGAGGAGCGGCTCGGCGCCCTCGCCCTGGCGCTCTTGGAGGCGGCCGACGAGGACCGCAGCGGCTCCATCACCTTCCGGGAGCTCGGGCAGCAGCTGGAGCGTTTCCCAGCCCTCTTGGAGAACCTCTCCATCAGGTAAGGCCCCGGGGGGGCCCGTCCGGGGCC
>NW_028185905.1:265071-266185 GCF_003343005.1 Rhea americana
TGCAGGGTCCCTGGTGGGTGCAGGGGTCCCGGGAGGCAGGCGCGTGCGGCTCCGCGCGCCCCGTGCGCTGTCTGCTGCCCGCCTCTAGCGGCTCTCGCAGCCGGGCTGGGCCGTGCCCGCGCAGCGCCGGGGCGCGGGGCTCCCGTGCGGGACGCGGCGAGGGCGGGGGCTGCGCCGCGAGTGCACGAACCCATTGAAACGGCTTGAAGCTCTYGGCAGGAGCCGTCAGCCGTGCCCAGGGCCGCGCGGCCCCTTCTTCGCGAAAATGCACGAAGGGAGCCGCTGGGCTCTCCCTGGCTTGGAAAAAAGAAGGAAAAAAAAAAGAGATCAGGAATTCAGTGAATTCCCGCCCCCCTCCCCGCAGCTCTTCTACTGGACCCACCTCTCCTACGTCTTCGTCCGGGCCCTGCTGCTCCTGCACGGCCCCAGCTTCTGGAAGTGGTTCGCGGTGCCCGGCTGCCTCTTCGCGCTGGAGAAGGCGGCCGGCCTGGCCGCGCGGCGCGCCGGCGGGCTGCGCATCGCGGAGGTCGGCCTGCTGCCGGCCGAGGTGCGGCGCGGCCGGCTCCCGYGGCGCCCGCGCCCGCCCGCTGCCAAAGCCCTTTCCCGTTCCGGGGGACGGAGTAGCACAAACCAACACGAAAAATGCAACCAGTGCCCGTCAGCCACGTTTGCTGCTTTGCAAACCGAGCGCCGCGTCTTGGCTCGTCTGCTGGCGAAGCCGCCCGGGGCAGGGGTGCTTTGTGCAATCTGCCGGGAGAAGAAGAGCGGGCGTTTGGCGGATGATCCCGGCGCCTTCGCCCCGAGGTCGACCCCGGGCCGCCCGCCTGCAGCAGGCACGGCCGTGCCGCGGGGGGGCTGCAGACCCGGCACGCTCGCTCGCGCGCCGCGGTGCTCCCAGCCCCCCTGTTTAATCCAGGTGACCCACCTGGTGATCGAGAGGCCGCCGTCTTTCCGCCGCCAGCCCGGGGACTACGTCTACCTGAACGTCCCGGCCGTCGCGGCCTACGAGTGGCACCCGCTCAGCATCAGCAGCGCGCCCGAGCAGCCCGGTTCGCGCGGCGGCTCTGCTCGCCGGCGGGGCGGGAAGGCGCCGGTCGGGTCTCCCGCGGGCGCC
>NW_028185905.1:266590-269087 GCF_003343005.1 Rhea americana
TTCAGGAAGGCGTTCCCAGCGCGCCCGGCTCCGGGGGGGCCGTGGCCGCCGGCGCGGACGGCGGGGTGGAGCTGACGGCGTACCGAGCCGCCGGGGATCGCGCCGGCGGGGAGGCGCCGCCGGCAGACGTAAGCGCGATGGGCTCGAGCGCGGTCCCTCGCGCCCCCGGTCCGGCAGCCTGCACCTGGGCCCCCCCGCAGCGGGGCGGTCAAACCTCCTTCTTGCTTTTCTTTTTTTCTTTTATCGTGCAAATGATGTTTTTAGGAGCGTCGGCCGCAGGTTCGCTGTCCCAGCGGTCCCCAAAGCTGCGGCTGGCTCGAGCGGGGCCCTTGGGTGGGATCCGGGGGGGGGACGGGCTGGCACACAGCTCGGGCGAGGCAGATCTGCAAAGCCAAGGGGGCGAAACACGCACACCAAAAAAAAAAAAAAAAAAAAAAAAAAAAAAAAAACAAGCTCAGGAAGCAGGCTGCTCGCGGGGGAGCGGTGCCGGTAACGCCGTGCCCCCCGCCCGCCAGGCGTGCGGCGCGCCGGGCGGCCGCCGGCTCTGCGACGTCCAGGTGAGGGGGCTCCCGGCCCCCGGCGCGCTCGGGGCCGGCCCCCGCGGGTCCTGCTCCGCCGGGGACGAGGAGGAGCGCCGTCGCTTTCCGCTGCAGACGGCCGAGCGTCTGCTCCGGCGCGCGGGCGCGGGCGCCCTGACGCGCGCGGCTTCCTCCCCGCGCTCCCGCTTGCCTCTCCCAGTGCTACGTCGACGGCCCCTGCGGGACCCCGACGCGGCGGATCTTCGCCTCGGAGCACGCGGTGCTCATCGCCGCCGGCATTGGCGTCACCCCCTTCGCCTCCGTTTTGCAGAGCATCATGTACAGGTTGGTGCCGCCCCGGGACGGGCGAGACGCGGTGCCCGGGCGGACGCGTCCTCCGGCGCTCTGCGGCATCCCGGAGATGCACCTGTACACGACGTCGGCCCCGGGCGGGAACGACGTGAGGGCCGTCGGGCTGCAGATGGCCCTGGACCTGCTGGCGGCCGAGGAGCAGAAGGACTCRATCACGGGGCTGCGGACCAGGACGCAACTCGGCCGCCCTGACTGGGGCCAGGTGGGGCCGGGCGGACGCGTGCTGGGGGGCGYGAGCCCCGTTTCCAACGGTCCCCAGCGCCGGGGTGGCCCGTGCGAGGTCCTCTCCTCCCTCGGGCACCCCCAGGTGTTTCGCAAGGTGGCTGAGGAGAAGAAAGGGAAAGTCCARGTCTTCTTCTGCGGCTCGCCAGCGCTGGCGAAAGTCGTCAAAGCTCACTGCAAGCACTTCAGCTTCCGCTTCTTCGAGGAAAACTTCTAGCCCGGGGATGGTGCCGCCTGCCACGGCCGAGGAAAGTGGCCCTGTGTCCCCCCGAGCGCCCGGCGGGGTCTCCGCGCTCGCTCCTCCTCCCGTAGTTGCAGCTCGAGCACGGGGAAACATCCAGGATGGAGCATTGTCCCCTGGGACCGGCCGCCGGAGCAGGGCGCCCGCTGCGCCCCGGGGTGCGGGGAACGTCCCGGGGTGGCTGGCAGTGCCCGGTGCCCAGCGGAGGCCCTGGGGCGAAGGTGCCCAGCTGCCCCTGCGGCACGGCAAGGGGGGGACGAGCATCCCGGGAAGCTGCACCCACTGCAGAGGAGAGGTGCCCGTCCTCGCCTCCGCCCRGGGAGCCCTCGGGGTAAAGGGTGCCCTGGGATGGGTGTCCTGGACCCTGCAGGGTGGAGGGGACAGGTGTCCTGGAGCACTTTGAGGTGCAGGAGATGGATGTCTTGGAGCACCCTTGCACAGATTTGGGGTGAAAGGAAAAGGTGCCCCAGAGCCCTTTGGGGTGGAGGGGATGGGGGGCCCAGTGTGCTTTGGGGTGGAGGGGATGGGTGGCCTGGAGCGCCCTCGCAGGGCTTTGGGGTTGAGGGCCTGGGGGTCCCTGGGTGCTTTGGGATGGAGGGGACGGGTGGCCTGAACCCCGTGGGGTGGAAGGGACGGGGGTCCCTGGGCACTTTGAGGTGGAAGGGATGGGGTCCTGGAGAACTTCGGGGTGCAGGAAGTGGGTGTCCTGGAGSACCCTTGCACGGATTTGGGGACGGAAGGGACGGGTGTCCGGGAGCACCTTGGCGTGGAGGGGACGGGTGGCCGTGGGCGCCCCGGAGCCTGGACGTGGGTTCAGCCGGAGGAGCTGTGCCACAGGAGGGCACTGCAGCCTCGCCGACGGGACGCGCGGGGCCGGGCCCCCCGGCGCCGGGGCGCTGCGGGCACTCGGCGGCGGCTCCCCGGAGGCTCCCGCGCGGCCCCGGCCCCCCCTTCCCGCGGGGGGGCCCTTTGCTCCGGGGTACCCCGCGCTCCCAGCTGCACCCCTTGCTGCACCCCGCTGCGCCCCGGCCTCCCCCGCCGGGCTGCCGCCTTTTATGACTCCGCAACATGCTGACGCTTTCTGGTTTGTTTTGTTTTGTTTTGTTTTAAAAAAAAGATTAATTTGCATGAGACACTCGCCGGA
>NW_028185905.1:270188-275480 GCF_003343005.1 Rhea americana
GGCGGCGGCGGGTGCTCCCGGCCCGCGGCGCTCCGTCGCGTCGGGGCAGCGGGAGGCTCCGAGGCAGGAGTTTGGGAAGCGGGGGGGGAGTCAACTACCGGAGCGAGCGGCTCGGCGGGCGCCGCCGTGCTGCGCCGGAGCCCGGCGGCCCCGAAGCCGCGGCCGGGCTTTAGAGAGACCTCGAAGGGACTGCGGTTCCTAACAGCGCGACCACACTTGGCGTATCCTGTCACTAAACGATCCTGGTGCATAGATATTATTCACTTAAGTGATCGATCACTGCCAACAAATTACAGGATACAGGGAATGGAATTAGCAAAATGAACTATGGATGTAAAATTCATTTGAAATTCAATTTAGGAGCAACGTTAGCTTTCAATTAGTCTGCCCGACTGTTTGAGCATCTTTTTGTCTATCAGATTTCTATATAAATGTAATTAACCTTTGCTGTTAAAATGCTGTTGATTCCATTGATATAGTTATTATGTGACTCCTAACATTTTGCTTGGATGACATCTCATTAGTTTGGTGGCTTCCAATTAGCAAAACAAGGCCTTTCTGGGTGTTTCTTGGGATTTGTGCTGGCCCCATGCATATTCCAAAAGGTGCTAGTTGCTGTTACCTCCCTTGGAAGAAATGCAAATATCTCTTATTTTCTTGGATGYTCGCTCTGGCTTCTTAAGCCCTACCTGTGACATGCCCTGCTTCAATGTTTTTCATCACCCCCATTCCTCGAGGGCTCAGATATGCCCAGGACCTCTTGCGAGATAAGATTTTTAATACCAGCAGTTGGGCCGTCCTGTAAAGGAGCAGAACAGACGTGTGCAGATGCGAACAGATACTAGCAGAGGAGCGTCGCGTGGGAAGGGGCTGTTTGCACCAGTCCCGGTGGGGTTTCCACCTCCGCACACGTGCAGCYGCAGGGATGCAACAAGGGCAGTCGTGATTCACTGCAAACGTTCATTCAGAGGAATTATCCGTGAAAACRTTCTGTGCTCAGTGTTTTGTGAGGGAGGCAGCTGCCCGGGAGGCTCGGCGATGCGTTTGCTCAGGCGCGCTCGGCCRCGCGAGCCCCGTCCGTAGGTGCGGCGCTGCTCACTGACGCCGTTTCCAAGGGTTTCCAGCCTGCTGGAGAGCTAGAGCCCATACGCWGTACGCTAACGCACCACGACGAGGCGGCCGTCCCCGGGGCTCCGCGGCAGTTCGGATGGGCTCGAACACGGACATGACGCTCCGCGCGGGCCCTCGTCCTGCACCGCACCGCCGCGCCGGGGTCGTGCAGGGCTCGTGATGCTGCGGGGCTGCTCCTGTCCCCGTCCCTGTCCCTGTCCCCATCCTTATCCCCATCTCCATCTCCGTCCCCGTCCTCGTGCCCATCCCCATCCACGACCCCGTGCCCGTCCTGTCCCCTTCCCCATCCTCACCTGCATCTCCATCTCTATCGCCATCCCCGTGCCCACGGCTTGGCTGCACGACCCCGGCGCCCCACAGAGCCCCAAAACGCCCATCGGCGAGGTGCAATGAGGGTTCACCTCCCCCAGCGCCAATACTTGTCTTTCCTACGAGCGAGAAATATCACTGACAGTCGCTTAATTCCCACGAGTTATTTTTAACAGATACAACTTTTCCCCTTCAGCTCTACAGATTTTCGCAAGGTTATAAATCAAGTGAATATCTGATAGAGAGGCCTAATTCTGCCCCTGTTGAAGTCGATGGAAATTTTTCCGTTGACGTCAGCGGCGGCAGGATTGATCTCCATGCGTGTACTGCTTGTTCCTGAGGTTTTAAGAATTCATTTCCTTCTTCCATTGCCAAAGACAGATAGCAGCAGCTGAGGTAGAGGAGTCGTCTAATAACCACATATTAATACATGAATCATCAGCTTAAAGCCGGTGCAGGAGGAGCCTGAAAGGAGAATAACGAAGCTCGATATTGTGCTGTCTGCAATGAAGGATTTCATGGAGAAAGTGCAGCAGCTAATCAGGAGCGAGATAATAATTGCAATGTAAATTCTTACACTCGCGCCAGAACTGCAGCTTTTAAGCTCTATTTAAATGCATTGCAGTGTATGAGCCCTCTGCCGAAATCCTTATGCTGTGCTGGAGCGAGAGCATCCCAGTGCTTCCTTCCAGCACACTTGGAAAACACCTGCTTACTTCCAGGCAGGCTCCTAAGCARTCAGGGAGAGTTTTGGAAAGAAGCTAAGACCGAGAGCAACGCGTTTCCCTCCGCGTCGTGCTGCCCGAGCCCCGGCCGCGATGGGCGGCGCTGGCTCCGCGCCGCCCCGGCTCTGGCCTCTCCTGCAAGGCAGAGGAGTCGTGGATGCGAAACGCTCTGGGATTGCCTTTGCTCTCGCCGCCTTCCCACAGCCGCGGGATGAGACGATGCTCCGGTATTTTTATAGCTCCGTATTTCCCTGTCCGGAGAAGGGCGGACGCTGGAGCCGCGTCCGAGCAGCCCAGCGCACGGGGCTCCCTCCAGGGCTGGGCGTTTGCACGGATGTTTCCAGCGGGCCCTAACCCACATGCTGACACCTTACTTTTACTGGTGCATTTTAATGAAAGACACCGGTGTTTTTTATATAACGGCACCTCCCCACTTAGCGCTTCAAAAACTCCTTGTGTGAAGGCTGCTAAATACAAAGCCRTGTCCTGTATGACCCGTTACATCTGGCAAAGCACCGGAGAGCACTGGTGCGATCTGGAATTCATTTGCAATTGAGATTTCCCCCAGAGTGTTGCTGCGACAGCTCAAGTTATGAGTACTCTTCGTGCACAAAAAAAAGAAAGAAAAAGAAAAGAGCAGCAATAACCTTTCATTATCTTAAGATCTCTTTGTATTTACCCTGTAATTTTCTTTTTGCAGTGTGTGACAAATGGGACTAATGAAAAACTCAGGCGAAGGGTGTGCGTGTGTGCATGCATGTGCATGCGTGTGCACGCGCGTGTGTGGATCGCCACAGAAACCCTCTTCGGGCCAAGCAGGAAGGACAGTCCCGTTAAGAGCATTTGTGCTCTGAGAAGCTGCCCGAGTCGCCGGATCGGAGGTGCAGCGGCGCAGCTCGGCYCCCAGCTCGGCCCTTGCCGCTCGAGTCCGGGGGCCGCCTGGYGCCTCGGCTGCAGAAGGGAAAGTCCAGGAATGCGCTTTGCAGCCGCGGCGCCAAGCGGGAAAGGTTTTGGGGCAACCCCGAGCTCTAGCTCACGGTTAAATACCTGCCCTGCTCTGCTAAGGAGTAATGACGATAACGCTTTAATTAAAGATCCTCACCAGGCGCTTTCCTCCTCGGTTCACTTAAAATCAGCAAAAGGTCAACGTACCAGATCTAGGTGGGATCTGTCGGGCAGCCAAGTGCTGCTGGCGCTCAGCAAAATGGTTTGCAAAAGTTGCTGACAAAAGCTAAAAGCTGCTCGAGAGAAAGCCAGCACCTGTCCCCTGCTCGGGCAGGAGGAATTTTATCTCTAGAGAGAGCTGCGCACCGCGGCTCGAGCACCTCCGAGCACAGAAACAGAGCCTTGACGCAGGACCGTGGTGCACGAGCTCAGGCTGGAGCTCAAGTTACAGCAAAAAGGTAAAGCGGAGACTTCGGCATGCTGAAGAGAAACAGGTAAAATATTGATTTTGCAGTAAATAATTATTTTCATTTCAAGAGAGAACCAGATTTTAAGAAGTGCAATAAAATTTGTAAAAGATTAAGCTTGTTTGGGAAATGGAGACTATCCCATAGCTGCAAACGTGCCACATATCAAGGTCTTAATGAGGGAGTTTATACTGTAAAAAGACACCAGCCTGCGACGGTAGGAAACAGCTACCACGTCAAAGCAAAACACGGGCAAAAAAAGCATCAGTTCCTTAGTGCGAAAATCAATGCTTTGCTAAATATAAACGTTTTTTTCCTTAGCATTGTTAAAAAACGTGCAGACTGTGATGTTTTAACCCCCAAAGCGTGTCAAATGAAAAGCGAAGTCCAGCCTGTCCTTGTGATCGTAAACACGCGGCAAGAAGCCACTAGTTTGCAGTCGATAGCTATAGGCTAAATATATAGCTATAGCTATATAGGCTAAATAGCTAAAGGCTGCTTTAAAAAGGCAGGAGTGCGAGCCCAGCGCGGTCAGCGCCTGGCCAAGCAGCTCCCTGGAGGCGGCCCCGCTCCGGCACGGCGTGCAGCGGGGACGGCGTGTCCGGCCGGCGCGCAATAGCGGCCCGCGGGGAATTCGCGCCGGGACGGCGGGGCGGAGAACGCGGAGCAGCGTCGGGGCAGGTCGGCTGAGGCGGGGAAACGGGGGGGCACGCGGGGCCGCCGCGCATTAGCCCCTCRCTCCTGCCACGCCGTCCAGAGGCTGACGGAGAAACACGACGGTACCGTTAGTTTTTTTTTTTTTTTCTAGGAAAGGAGCAAAGAGAAATTCCTTGTAGTTCTTGCTAAGAGGGAACATGGGTGGGAAATGCAGGTCAACCCAAYGGCAGTGCTGCAGGGAGGGGCCAGCAAAGAGGAGCAAGGCAGGGCCCGCAATGCAGCGTACGTTTTTGGTTATCCATCCTTTGCGCTTTTCCCCCCCGAAGGAAGGTGGGGAGCGTGAAGGACTTTCCAAAGGGCTGGGACACGCTGGCTGCAAACCGCGCCGCGTGGAAAGTGTTCCTGTCTGTGTCAGCCGGCAACAGGCCCGAGACCCGCGTCCTCCTCCCCGCGGCTGTTAGTTTTCCCCTGCTTTTAACAGCACGATGCAATCGTTAGCTCTGAAACACCCCTGCAGGCTCCAGCGGCAGGAACGTGCCGGTGGGCTGGGAGACACGTGCGACGCCTGCAAGGGAAGGGCGGCGTGCGGGAACCCAGACTCCTGCGGGCAGTATGTACATAAAGTATATATTTCTTTTTATTTCTGTTTTCTTGTTTTCTTTTGCACTTTTTTCTTTTTTCCTTTTTGCTTTTATGACCTTTTTTTTTGATTCTCTCCCCCCCTTTTTTTGCCTTTTTGCCTTACTTTTTGCTTTTCTGGCTGTTTTCCTTTTTTGGCGCCTTTCCCCGAGCGCTACCCCAAAAAGGCAACCGGCGAGCCAGCCGGGAGGAAGGCGCCCGTCCTCCCTCCCGCCCGGGGGTCGCCGCACCGGGACGCCCGGGCCGGTCCCGGCTCCCCGCGCCGCCGCCACGTGGGCGCGGGCAGAGGGGGCGTGGCAACGAGGGGGGGTGGGCGTGGCTATGCGCAACCAATGGGTGCCGCCCCCGCGCCGGCAGGCTCCGCCCCCGAGCTGCGCCCGGCGCCCCGCGCTCCCATTGGCCGGCGCCAGGCTCCGCCC
>NW_028185905.1:276571-344082 GCF_003343005.1 Rhea americana
CTCGGGGTGAGGCGGAGGCCGCCCTGGGCTCCCCTGGTGAAGCCCCRCGCGTCTCCTGTGTAATTATTTTACGTAAAGCAGCTTTCGTTACCTCAGAGCAGCGTAAGTGTTTTTAGAAGGGGTCAGTGTCTCGTGCACAAAATGGGAGATACCGCTCGGGAGCGAGCTTTACGTCCGCGCTTGGYGCGCGGTTCGCGTGTCGGGGACCTTCTGTCCCTGCCCCGGCGCAGATGCTCTGCCCTCGCATCAGAGGCGCTTTGCACGCGTGCCGCCTGAGATCTCGGGGCGGGAGAAAAACGACATCAAGGCGCTTGCAATGACRCTGAGACGCTTCATCAAGCATCTGTATAGCCAAACTCAACTAGGAATACTTCCTTACGCTTCTTGTCCCCCGCTGTGAGCTTAAGGTACGTTCAACTCTGTCAAAACATGCCCTAAAATTGCCKCTGAAATGACGAGTGCAACAGACTTCCCAAAATTCATGGGATCTGGAAAGTTAGCAGCCACCTGTAAACCTGTTTACGTGAGGGGTCACTGCTTACATGAAGCAAGTGCTGTAGCAGACYTAACAAGTTGAAATTAGCTTTTTTAGTAAGCCTGCTGCTACGGGATTTTTGTGTCGTAGATACGTTAATACCAGAACAGTSCTCCTGCTTAGCTGAATTTAATTCAAACAGGCGTGGTCTGCATGCAGTTTTCATTTTTGCCTTCTGGAACTAATACCCTCTGGAACAGTGTGAAGAGGAGATAACTGCATCAAAACACTCTCTGGGAAAGGGAAAATTAAAATCATAAAATCCATTGTTTTGCTGCTGTAAGAGCTAGAATGTCCAGTGCAGGTGAGTGCATGGATAATGAAAGCAGGACTTTCCAGTAGCTTATATCCTGTGCGTTCTTTCAAAATGCAAAGTGCAGATTGGCATTAGTTTGTGGAAGATCTCTCATAATGAAAGAGATTTCCTGCACTTTATTGCAAGACGGTTTCAAATTCATGAAAACACAAATAGGATGTGCTTTTGCTATAATTGCAGATAGGTTTGAGTGTCCTTGGGCTGTTCTGGTTCTGCTCTTTTTGAGAATCATAAAAAGATATGCATGACAGTATTATTGTGATGCAGAGATTTAGCTAATATATTCTGCCTTTAAGCAAGATTTTAATGTTGCAAGCRCAAATTCCTTGCAGCTTCCTGGGCTCTAGAAGAGGATTAGCATACATACAGGAGCGCGATCCTCCAGTTTTTCCATGCAATGCTTGTTGGCTTCAGGAGAGTGCAGCACCCTAGACCCCCAGTATGTATTTTATTTATGTTTTAAAGCTAGTAGGAACCTGAGCAATTTGGCTTGCTGCGTCAGATGCAAGAATTGCCAGTAGTTAATAGTTCTTCYAGTTAGAGCTGGCCAAGCAAGAATGAATTTTACGGACGTGATGTACTTCTAAACTTGGCCAGTTGTAACATGCCTTAACATTTCAGCTTCTCTTTAGAAGCCTTTTGCCCTACTAATATGTTCTTTGGCACGGTTGTGAAATCTGGGTGAAATATTGCACTTGCTGTTTGTTAAAAGTCATTGTTTTCGCTTCAGGGAACTGCTAAGCCTTCTGATACAGCTGGTGATCAATACGTAATAGAAATGAGGTCAAAATCAGTTTGCAAATAATTCTGGAAGGCATCTTGATTATCCTGACATTATTCTTAACTTTAAGAAGTGAATCTTTCCTTATCAAGATAAGGTGAAACTTGTACAATTACTTCATGTCTGCAYTTTTCAGGTATGTTGCATGAATCTGGGCAACACAACTGTGTTCTGTAGCAGCATCTGTGACAAACATTTCCTGTTCCAATAAAGAAGTTCAAAGTGAGAATGGTTAATCCTAAACTCACCAAACTGGTTTGCAGTGCCACCAGATTGCTGTCGAAGCCATCTTCACTCGGCTTTGCCRTCCTCGCTTACGAAGGGGTTTTAATGTTGTGCTCTGCTTTTGTAGGAAGACGGCCTTTTATTAAAGAAATACTAGCATGTGCCCCTTCAAGTGGTACCTTGGGAAGTTCTTTAAYTTTTCAGCTTGTCATAATGTTACATTCAGGGTGGTAGTAAAGTAGTAAATTTTTTTTTATTATTATTATTACTCAAAAGTATCCTAAAAYGCCGCCTGCATGCAGCTGCCTCTGTTGTGTTAGAGTGTTGCACAGCTAAAAATTAGCAGAGACCTGAAATGATTAGAATCTGGCTGGTGGCCCAGAAAGAGGGAAAGCTGGGTCTGGCAGCGTTTGACAGTAATTTTCTGTAAGACGAGTGTTTTTAGCTCTTTCACTGTCCAGTTGATTCTTAGGCAATAGCACTCTGGTTTGTAATGCTCAATCTRTAGTGTTATTCCGGAAGCAGAAATATGAGATGATCTAGTCACTAGCTAGTCACATGCTGCAGTAAAYAAGAGGTTTTGCATGACTAGTTTAGTTTTAGACTAGTTTTCTTAAACACAAAAAATGTGTAGTATTCATCTGCAGTTGCAATGGTCACCTAAGCTGGTGCTGTTGTAATATAGACTCAAAAATATTTTGCTCAAAGCCTCTGTTGCTGTTTTTGTGGTCTCTCTGCCTGATGGCTTTTGGTGTTTYTTCTTTCTTTTCAGGATCTCTGATCCTTTGATAAGACAAGTAAAATGAAAGGCTGGATTTCACTGGAGTTGAAGTAGCTCTCTTTCTCTGAGCATTAAATTGAGCTGTATGATTAAAAGGTAGCTATTTATGGTATTTTTCAAAGTAGTTGCTTTACTACTTGGGTATGTTTTTAATGAAGTAACTTTCGTGTCTGAGTAGCATTCAGAAATTYTAAGATATAATTTCTACTGTTTTTCAAAGCAAGTTGACTCATCAGTTTAGTCTTGTACTGCAGACCTAAAATGTCGGAAGATGCTATTCTTTCTGCTATATTAGCATTTAGTGATTTTTTTTCTTCCCCCCAACACTAAAATCCTTACATCCTTATGCACCTAAATAAAAATATGCACAAAATACACAATATGCAAAAAATATGCACAATTCCAACATCCTTTTGCACCTAAATAAAGAAATAAATGTTCTCCTCTTGCAAATAAGCCTAGTATAGCTTTAGCTTTTCTATAGCATGCTTGAATTTCGCTTAACGTTTCCTCTTGCTTTCATGTCGCCGCCTTTCTCAAGTTTCTTGACTTTCCGCTCCGTATTTCATAGTTAGCGTTGGGCAAGGTGKTGTGTAGCTCTGGCTTCATCCAGCCTCTTTGCCGTGTTGGTGTTTCTTATCGTTCAGCTTCATTCTGCTCTCCGTGAGCCGAACACGAGATCTTCTTTCCCACCGCGTCCCGAGAGCCCAGTCTTCAAACTTTTCCTTCCAAGCCCACTGGTTCTGCTTTAGCTTCTGTTTTCCACCTTCTCTCGGCATCCTGCCCTTCACTGAGTCCCGGTGGCACGGGAGTGTAAAATGTCCTCTTCACGTGACGGCGTGGCTGTGTTTGTTTTAATCCTTCCTTGCCTTCTTGACCTTCTGACTTTGTGTTGTGCTTGCTGGTAACTTCTGGGTGTGGGATGATCTCTCTGCAGTTGCTTTTAATCTCAGCAATTTTTAATTTAACAGTGTGCAAGCTTGAGGCAGGGTAGAAATTCCTGCTTGGTAACCATCTAGCTAATATTTAACAAAGTTTACCTGGAAACTATGCATAGCTTCTAAGCTATGTTTTAAGTTTYAATATTGGATTTGAAATGTTGGAGGTGATAGATAAAATGCATGGTAATGAGATCCTTCAAAAGCAAGCTCACTTCCAACTCCAAAGGAAATGAGCTTTTAATTAATGTCTTATCTCAAGTATGCCACCTTTTCTTTTTTCCTCATTTATGCCRCTAGTATGATTAGTGTTAAAGATTGGCTGGTGTCCCCTGATATGGAACCAATTGGCCAATGTCATTTTTATAAWTTCTGATTTACAGTCTCTCGATTATATGTAGCTTGTTGAGCACAAACTTATTTGGTTTGGCCATATTATCAGGATTTGGAATTTACTGTTGTCTAAAGTTAGACTGTTCTGTGGAAGTTAAGATGTTCAAGGAATATTCATGCTATTAACTCATGCAACATCTCGCTTATAGATTAAGTTTTGCAAAACTCAATCTTTAATTTTTCTAGATGGATATGTTTGCCATTTTAGTGTAGTAAAAATGTAAACACAGAAACCTGTAAATGTTAAAAAAATAACTATCAATACCAAACAGTAAGATTAGCCACTCCAAAAAGAGTTTTTTTTAAAAAACCTCGGCAGTTTTTAGTATGAAAAATATCATGGATGCACAAAGGTGCCTTTGTGTACATGGTTTCTTTCAATTTGTCTCTGATTGCAGGTAAACTTTTATAGTGAATGTGAGACTTCATCAGATTACTTCCTTAATAGTTTGGAAGGTATTGGTTAAGGCAGAGTAAAGAAAGCCAAATTTATCCACATTTTCTTTTTTTAAGTATCGTGAAAGAGTCAAGTTGTACCYTAAAGAGATCCTCCTTTGGTACTGGAGAGCTTTTCATACCTTTGCAATAGGTGAAATTGCAGAGAAACCTAATTATATTTCTGTATGRAGGATTTTTCTTGGGAAGCTTTAAGAAAAGTCTGTACTGTAAGTCAAGCTGTTTTGTCTGTGTCTCTGTTTAATTTTTGGTTCAAGTGTAACTTTCCTTGGTTTGGAGAAATAAGCTGTTGGGTTGGGTCAAACGATTTGAATTAACGATGATTGTGCAACGTATCCATCATGGAGGATGAGACTGAAGCATGGAAAATCACGTGTGTAGGAAAGTGATGGCTTGGAATAAGCAGTGCTCCCTCCTCCCTGCTGCAAGCTTATTTTTCCCCATGTTTCATTTTAATCAGTTTGCCTGTTTTGCATAGATGCAATGGTGAGTTGTGCTGCTGCTCCCACCAAAAGCCGGATGCGTTGCTGTTTCCGTGTTGAAAGGCAGGGCTGGGTGCTGGTTGGATGTGATTTTCCTGTGCAGTTATTTTGGAACAAGGGTGTATACACAGGAAAGGGTAGWGTAATAAGAGAGCTAAAGTGAGCTTGAATCCTTGCAGAAAAAGTGAGCTCGACCTGTTAGTAGAGCACTTGGTGGTCTTCTYGTTTGTGGTGTGAACCAGGAAGGTTGATACCTGGTTTAGCTTTCCAAGTAGCTTTATTCAAACTCGATGTTTTCTGTCCTGCTTATTGCCTTCAAGAATGAAGTATATTAGAGAAAATTAGAGCTTTTTCATGTCCCTTCCAGGGTGCTCGTGGGTTGTTCACTTTATGTTGTGTGCTGCAATGAGAAGTCTGCTTGTGGAAACGCTGCTTCGCTAGGAATGTCCCTGAACTGTTCTCATACGGGAAATGTGGCTTTTGCCTTGTTTCTTTTTGCCTTTTTAATTGCATTAAGGTATGCAGAAAATTCTGGGAAGTCTTGAGACAAAAGAATGGCCTTACTGGAAACTCTGAGCGCCAGGGAGGCAAAGGAATCTCGATCAGAGGTGAAAACTCAGGATTTTCATTCCCACTTCTTGGTCTTTGTAGGCATGCTGGAGGGTAACTTCTCCATCTTCAGCAGGTAKTTCTGGTGCATGGAAACGGGTGTGTATTCCTTTTAAATTCTAATTTCTGTGCTTAAAGTGAAATGATTTCTCAGTCTTATGCTGGGTGTGTTTTTCCTGAAGCTGTATTTTGGCTTTTTTCCTTCTCTGACCTCATCTGGTTTAGATGGAAATCTTCAAAGTAGTCCCAAATATATCCTATTGTTTCAGTTGCCGTGAGACCGGTTAATTACTTGTCCTTTGCTCAGTCCTACTTACGGTGATAAAGGTGGGTCTCAATTCAAGATGACAAGCAAAAAGCACATTTCTAAGGGCATAATGCCTCCTTTCGTACAAAGAGAGCAGCAGATTATTTCAAAGCAGGATGTTTGTCRTGGGTGGGAGCACCAGTGCAAGACTGATCAGTGTAATAGCGAGGCGGCGTTATGTAGGCAATCCACGATGTTATTTCCCATTGCCATTATTTCATTGAGGAATCTGAAGGGTTTTAGATGCAGAAAAGGAAATCTAAATAGGAACAGAATTAGCTTATTTTACCTGTTGTTGTATTTAATGAATGTTTGAATTGCATGTGCAGGTCCTCTCGACAATACAGTGGAGCAATACTGAAAGGTGTATTGAATYAGTTCCTGCGAAAGAGCCACCTGTAGAAATAAAAAAATGTTCCCACTGGTCAGTCTAAATGGGCAAATGCAAGGTAATCTCTATGCGACGTTCAAAATCACGTTTGCTAATAGCACATTAGCTCGGATACAGACATAATACTGTAATCTTAAGGCTGCAGAGGTGATTAAGGCAAGAAAACCATCTTTAAAAGTCGTGCCTTGTGACTTGTTACTTAGGTGACGGATTTCCATGAAGTAGCTGAATTTTTCAGTTCGATCGGCTTCCTAGCTGAAATGGTTGGTATCTTAGTTTGTGAGTGCTTATGGTACTTTCCTCAGCTTTAGGTGGACTGGAGCTGTTCAAATGCACTTGACGGTGACTCCGATATYCAATCAAATAATCTTCATTTAATGTTTAATTTCTTGGCAATTGTATTTTCCCTGAAAAGCTGTTGTATTGCTTTGTATAGCTTGATATTATACTAGCTGGGTAAGCATTGTTTTGAATGAGTAGATATGATGGATATTTGTTGGCTTATTTTTTTTTCTAATCACTTGTTTTGGTTTTAGATAGATGTAAGAGTTTTAAAAAATTGTTTATTGAGCTGACTTTGTAAGAAAGTARTCAAAACAGGGTTTGCATTTATAGCAGATTGTAATAAACAAATGGCCAATGTGCCGAATGAACCGAATGTTTTCTAATTATCACATGTTCCAAAACTTTAAAGACAGTAGATATCGTACATCTATAATGGAAGCCTCTGTCAAAAGAATTTACTGTTTCTGAAAGTAAGACTCTAGCTTGTGGTTTGAAATGAAAGGACTTCTGCAAATGCTTTTTTCCTTTTGTCTATACTAGTTTGATCTGCAATTCTGGTTTTTTTTTAATAAGCAGAAAAAGAATCTTTATAATGTATTTTTTTTAAATGTTGATTTTGATTTTTGGGAAGCCATCAAACTGATGTTTCTTGAAGTCAGAGTCCAAACTCTCTTGGTAAACAGGTATCTGAGTACAGAAGGCTGCTTGTTGAATTGTCTTAGCTAATTTTGCTCAATTCTTTGGAAAAAAAAAAAAAAAAAAGAACTATACTGTGTGTCTCAAGCTGTAGGACTAATCAGCTCTTGCCATCCCTGCTGTTTAATGTAGGCTTTCTTTAAAATCCGAAGAAGCTTTACTATCTTTGTAGGGCTTTCAGATGTCTCTCTTCCTAATAATAAATGTCAACAAATGCAATCCGAACATCTTCTGCTACGGTAWGGGAGCAGTAATTTTCCCAGTGTGTTTTTTTGATGCAGTGTTTCTCGGAGGCGCTCAAAATAGGTCACGCACTTCAAACCGCAGAGGAGGCGAGCGCCGCGGTGCTGCGCGGCCGTGGCTGAGCTCCGCCGGCTGCGGGAGCGGAGCGTGCGGTTGGGCTKGAAGGCAGAAAGCCGTGTGCGAGCAGGGAGGGATGTGCGCGGGGGGGATCTTCGCTCTCTGCCTGTGCTTCGGGATTCCTTCTGGTGCCGCTGGCAGGTGCCTTACCGCAGCAAACACAGCCACAGAAGTGCGGAAAATCACTTTCCCTCGTCCTGGGAGGTTTGCTGYTGGTGGATAATAAAACGTGCGATGGGCAGCGCAAGCGGCGCTGCGGTCCTTCTACAGGCGACGAAGGTGAAGGAGATGCCTGGAAGAACAGGGAAGATACCGAGTATAACTTTTTTTAAATCCAATTATTAATACAGTTGTGTAACTCTCTTCAAATTATTTCTGTAACTGGATTTGGGTGGGTTTTTATCTTGCCCACATGATGAATTTTTACCAAAGCTGCAGTAAAGAAGGTGAATTTGGGTAAAACGTTGATTGCCAGCTCCAGAACTTGGGTGTCACAGATCCATACGTTCAGCTTTCGTGACAAGTGCCACGGTGCTCTACACATTAGCAGCTCACAGCTCTATTTTGATACGGGAAGTATTCTTCCAGAAAAATCTGGATTTCCCAGCAAGTTAAGTTATCACAAAAAGCTACTCGCTTTTTGGTAGGTGGGAGGAAGAGCTTTGCTCCGCTCAGCCATATGGTGGTGGTAGCTGACAGCCAGCAGGGTTTTAGGCTTAGAAACAGGAATTCAGCCAACCCTGCGACCTGGCCAAACTGCCAGGAAGGGTTTTGCCGCGGCTCTGGTGCCGTGTTGTCACGGGTGCCTGCCAGCATCCGCAGGCTCGCAAAAGTGCTTTTTAACGCGGAAAACCCGAGCGCTCGGGTCGGCCGCCTGAGCTAACTGGAGCTGTATGTTTTAGGACCCTGCACACCTCCGCAGGGGCGTTTTAGTGGCRGCTGACGTCTCTTACCCGGTACGCGGCGCGGTTTATGCAACAACCTGCCGTGAAATTTCAGCTCCACGTGGAGCACCTTAACACTTGGGTTGGCACGATGATAATTTGTAGCTYGGATGCTTGCGCACGCTGAGTCCTAGGTGGCCGAATAAAGTAGGTCGGTTATTTTTAGGTGTTGTGATTAATTTATAAATGCCATTATTTTATGGAGGTAGATGTAAATGTTCAATCTTACGCAGGGAATGGCTGTCTGCAATAGAAAACTGGTGCTGGAGAGTAAACAAATGTTTTTGCAAGGATGATCTAGAGTAAGTAGAAAGGATTATTTTAAAGCTTAAAGCTTTGCATGTCTGGAGATTCTTTTTCTTGAACATTAAATAGTTTTAGAACAGAAAATCTTTCCTGGTATGTAATGCTTCCAAAACCCTTGGCAGATGGGTAACTTTGTTTCCAAACATCAAATGTTTTAGCTGTTTTAATGCTGTATTTTTAAGCATGACAGCACTGTCAGAGGATGCTCATATTAAGTCTGTCCAGAATTAGACTTTTAAAGAACCGCATCTTCACATTATCATGAAAGGCAAAGAATTAAGGACAAATTAATGCAATACTTGAACTCCTTTGCGTAAAGCACAAAATAATGTCACACTGGAGAAAGGAAAGGAAAGTACGCTTGTGCCCCGGGGTGTAACCCTCCGTAGTGGCTGAAAGGAGTAGAGGCTCTTTGATTATCCCTAGGAGGGAAATTGGCCTCATGAGAATAAGCCTTGTGCATGCACAAACACACTTGCCATGTGGTATCTTAAAACTTGACGAGTTAGTGGTAGAAAGAGAATCAACACCTTGCTGAGAGGTGAGAATGGACGGCTGCTAGAAAGCACACACTTTGTATTTAATGACTGTCAGCTGCTTTTTTTCATATTCATGAGTTTTATTTCTGCTAGATTTCTCAAGTTTTTTTTTTTCTTCTTTTTGGAGGGGGTGTGTTTGATTTTAATATTGAATGCATAGTTTATTACTGCTCTGGGAGGAAGCTGATATATCCCTCTTGGTATAATGCAAATGGAGTTGGTCGCAGTAAACATTTAGTCCCTAAATTCACATGATCTTTGACCGCTCTGGATGAGATATAGGGCCCCAAATATTTACTTACTTAGGGAAGTCATTCTTATATTGAAGGTGAATTTGTACYTAAGCTTCTAAGCTGAGTGACTTGCATGCAGTCATTTTTGCAAGGTTTATGATGGCATTGTCATGTGTTCATATTCCAGGTACCTTTAGTCACAATTTCCTTARTTAATTAGCCTCATATGAAACATTCCTTTATGCTTACAGATCGGCTGTTGGGTCACAGTAGCTGAGAGTTATGGCAAGCAGGGGTACTAAGTGTTGTGCTATAAAGGACTTTGTACAGTACTGATTTTTTTTTAGAAAGCCAACTCTTGACATCTGCATTCAGTAACTGTAAAATATTCTTGGTATTTATGAACTGTAAAATTTATAGTGTGATAGGTATGCAAATATGCTGCCAAAAGACTGAAAGCTGTGTAATACTTCATAATTGTGACACATTTTTAGCTATTTGCAAAAATTGACTTTGTTGCAAGAGCCAGATTTATCAAGTTCTCACCTTTTTGAAGATGTAATTCTCAAGTCTCTTATCTAAATTCTCATTTTTTTTTTTTTACATTTTGTGTATTGGTGGTTTGGGAAAATGAAAGCTGGAAAGCAGCGTTGGAAAGAAATGGCGAGAAACTAGAGGAGGTACCTCAGGGTTAGCTTGCAGGTCGTTCGCAGAACCACCAAAATCTGACGGGCATTTTTAATTTTCAGAAGACTTAAGGTGATGCTGCGTTTCCCTTTTGCGACCCCAATTTGCGACCAAATTGCTTTGTCCTGTGACGTACGTGATTATAAAAAGAGCACAGGATCAGGACATCAGAGGCTGATCTGCTCGGTGCGTGGAGAGCCCCAGCGTGACGAGGGTCGCTGTCTTAGTGTCTGCCACCAAGGTGTGTTTTCCAGAGTTGTTGGACCAGGACTCTGGGATTTTGGTTTTATGGACTCTGTCAACCATGCACTGTGACTTTTGCCTTAAATCCCACTAGTGTATGATCCTAATAACTGAACATGTTAAATTTTTGAACTTTRGCAAATATAAAAATTGGGACTGTCAATAGTCTTTCTCCCCCCCCCTTTTTTTATCATGTTTGTAAATACTTGCATTTTCCCTGACATAGGCTGTATAGCATGAAGTTCTTAGCCCAAATATTTTATACTATGCACAATCCAAAGTGCACGACTCATTACATTTGCTTGGAGATGCATGCTGTAACTGTTAGCTGACTTCTTACTGTGACAGCTACTTAAGGATGACCACCCTTAATATTTTATGATGAAATGTTTCTTACTTCAAATGGACCACTGATGAATAAAACTCTTCTTTTCCAAGTTTCTGCAACTGAATTTGCTCCCACTGGTTCTGGCTTTTTACATTCCACTTCTGGTGTAGAGTAAATGGAAGTGTTGATCTTACTGAGATAGGCTTTCTAATATGTGACTTTTTAGGAGTCACAGAATTGTTATCAGGTTCCCTGTCTGCTTGACAGCGAATTTCAAGTTTTACTTCCATTAAAATTATCCACTTATCTAGTAAGATCTTAGGTTTTTATTGCAAAGTGTTGCCCTATAAAAAATATCTAACGTGACACTTGGCTTGACGTGACTTCTGACATTGCTTTCTCCTTGTTTTAACAGCTGCTTTGACTGACAGGAGTGCACATTTCCCCMTGAAATTTTCCTGAAGTGGAAGGACTGCCTCCTCAGACAGTAGTGGGTCCTTTATTCTGTAGTCTTTGCTTCAAAAGCAAGCAAACTTGAATTTAGTGTGCAGGACTGTAGAGAGTGGTCAAAATGGGAGTTACGTGCAGAGGCATTTTGCTAGAGTTGGAAGAGAGCCTGGAATTAGACCTTCAGAGTATAGACTACCCACAATTTTACCTGGTRCTAGGATAAACGATACTGTTTTAACCATCAGTTGTCTAATATTTCATGATATGTGCGAGGATGTACCTTTACAGAGCTGTGCTGGCTTTCCCGAGGCAGGCAGGCTTTCGGCTGTGAAAGGTCTGCAGTAGCGTGGAAGGTGGGGAAGTYGTCTCTGCTTAGATGTACCTGCTTGTGCGCCGGGATGTAGCACCGGCGTGAATGATTGGTTCTCTTTTCCTGAATTTTTTCTTAGCTTTTAGCTGTCTAAGCGAGCGTGCTCTGCGGGGTCAGTAATAGCCCAGCAATCATCGCTGCTGTGATCAGCCACGAGCTGCCCTGACGTCGGAGAGCTGTAAGTTTAGATGGTAGACTTCTGTGGACTGAGTAGAAGTCCATACTTATGCCTAGTATGACTAAGTATGGCTTAGGATGTCGTAAGTCAAGTACTACATTAGCAAAATTTGTACTGTAGTAGTACCTAGTGCAGTAATTCATACGAAAGTAGTTCCTGTCATTAAAACATTACTTTTTGGTTGCTATAAAGATGCTACTTTTTAGCAAGCTGCCAGTTTGCAATACAAGATATATTTGTTATATTAGCAAGTATTTAGCATTTCACCCTTGAAATTGGGTGCCAACTTTGTCCTTAACATCCGTTAAGGTATTATTTAACCCGGGCCGATGCTCGCTGTTTGCAGCGGCAGGGCGTTCGTGGGTCTCTCTTGGTATCGTAGTGCCCTCTACTGGAACTCATTCCTCTTTCCAGTGAGTAAGTTCGGCCTATCGATTAGAGCATGTACCGCCCAGTGTTTAATAATACAGCTTGTGTGCTGCTTTGCATTTATCACAAGAGATCCCTCCGTATCTGAGTACAACTTAGCCTCCTGCTGTTTGTAAGCATTTCTCTTCGGACTTGCTTTGAAAAGGCTCGTTGCATTGTTTTGCATTGAAAGCTGAAAGCTTAATATTTGTAGAAATGAAGGATAATGGTCTGTGCCGAAGGCTGGGCATGCCACAAAGAAGGCAGGTAGCGATTCCTTTCAGTGCGGCGGGGGGGAGGCCTGTGAATTTGGAGMGAATGCGATAACTAAATGCCAATAAACGCAGCACAGCTGCAAGGCTGAGAAGTTACAAAGCCGCTGTTGTTCCGTGGATRTTTTCTCTGCTCATGGAGCCGAGGGAGCTCCTGCTGAACGTCTCCGACCAGAGGCGGGCAGATCCTTTTGTTTAGCCTGCAAACTGGAGAAATGTCTCCAGAATAATGTAATTTGACCCCATTTCTTGTAGCCCCATTGAGTGCGCACTGTGCAGGACAAGGAGTTAGATCTTAGGTGGGCACTCTTTGGTTTTTGCTGTAAGTGACCACTTTGCACTGTATTGCACTCAAACACATGYGTTGGGATTAAGCACTGAAGTGCCAGTGTTCAATAGTGAGTAACTGTTTTGCTACCTAGAAGGTTCCAGTTCATGGATTTTCTGCCATAACCAACTTCTTGGGTTACGTGGATTTAACTAGGAGGGTTTGAGTCAAACTGTTTCCTCTTTTATTTATGGAACTGAGAATTCCCTTGTCAGGATGAGTGRAATTGGGAAGAAGAGCTTAAACACTAATATTTAAAATGGGGAAAAGTCCGAGTGGAGCCTGTATCAGCTACTGAAACGAATATTAGTTTTTTGGGGTGCAGCGTCAGGGTAGCTTTGTTGCTTATGAGTTAGGGCAATTACAATTTTCCTGACTGCTTGAATGTTTCATGAATATCAATACGGTCCCCATCCTGAGCAGTTAATTGGGTTCTTTCATTTCAGCCACCTCATTTCAGTTGAAAAGCGCCGTTAAAACGTGACGGATGTCGGTGTGAAGTCCCACGTGCTCTCCGTGCGCCAGGAGCAGCCTGCTGCCTGCCCCTGCGCCTTTTCTCCTCTTCGCTCTCCCAGCAGCCCGATAAGTAACCTTAAACCCAGGAGTCTTTTGTGTTCCCCGGTAGCCTTTTAGATCATGTTTTCCACTCTGGGGTGGCTGCTTTCACAGTGCTTTGCTGGTCGGGCTGTGCGCCTGGGAGGCGGTCGAAATTTTCAGCTCCCAGACAGACCCGTCTCGGTAGGTGGGCAGAAGCACGTTTAGAGGAGGGGCAACGCTGGTAACAGGCGCAGTATGAGAACAGAAATGAGAAATTTGGATTTTATGGCTGTTTCAAATAGCTAATTTGGAATGTGCAACTTGAACTTGCTCGTTTCTTGACTGGCCCTGGAAATTACGCTGAAAGGCGGCGTGGAGAAGGGACGCGTGCGCGCGGCTCGGCGGCAGACCTGCAGCGCGGCGGGAGCTGGGGCAGGTTCCTTCTGTCGTCGATCTCGGGCTCCATAAACAACCRGCAAAACTCTGTTTTATTGATCACCGAAGTTTAAATAAAACAACACGACTTTGTATTTTAATAGAAATGGGATAAAATCCTCCTGACTGGGCGTGGAAAAGTAAACACTATTGCTTRTGAATTCCTGAAGGTGATACGAACAAAATGAGCTGAAATGTTAGGTTTTTGACTAGCTCTAGACTGCCGACGGCCTAAACCTCTGTTATCGAAGATGGAAAAGTGGTGCTCTTCTGCGTGAGGCTCCCTTCAGGGAGCAGCTTAAAACTTGGTGCAGAAAGCCGGCGTGAGGCTCCTGTGCAGCCTTGCCGAGCTGTCGCCAGSGCTGTACCTCCCGAGGCAAGCTGCRGGAGGTTGCGGGTWGCTTTTTGGACAAAAAAAGCGTAGGAGGTCCTTGCTTACCTTGTTTTAAGGTGTTACGTTCCCACGGTGTTTTGCAAAGCCTGTATTTAGAAACGTAGTTTTAATTCCAGCCAGGAGTTTGCGGTTGCCTGTTTGGCTCTTTGTTTGCTAGTTCTGAAACGAGSATGTAGCTGTTGTGAAAACGCAGTATTTAGACGCAGGAGGTTATTAACACGTTATCTGATAGCACTGCTTTGGATGTGCTGCAATTGCAGGTTGCAAGCCAAGGCCTTTTATCACCCGTTGCATGTATTAATGGCTTACCAAACCGTGCCCTGGAGTATCAGATTGGAATGACTGTAGTCTCAGAAATTCAACAATCRGATGCAAACAGTTAGTTCAGTTAGGGTGCAGGGGTGCAGTCAGCGCCCGCCTCTTCCCGCTGCCGGCTGTTGGGAATGCAGAAGGAGCAGAATGAGCGGGATTAGCTGACCAAGGACTCTCCAAGTCCGTGCGTTAGGTGCTAATTTTAGTTACTTCTGAGTAACAGAGTCAGTTCTGCTAATAGCTCTTGTGGCACAGTAAGTGCGTGTTGACTAGTGATTAGGCTGTGGGTCCTGGCCTGCATAGTTTGCAGTCTCTACATTGCAAAAACAAAGCGGGGGGGAGCAAGACTTAAAATGAACCAAACAGCTGAGGCCAGATAGCAAAAAGTTGTCCTTACTGATGGTTAAAAATCTTTCCTTCTATCTCTGTGTTGGTAAAGGTTCTTGATACTCCGTGCACATGCTGAACGGAAAAGGACCGTTTTCCCCAGGGCRCGCGGATGGGAGCAGCCCCTCGGGGCCGCGCGAAGCGGCGTGCCGAAGGCTGGTCGCTTGTGAATTCTCCTCCTATTTTCCTCTTTCTTTATCCTCCAGCTCCCGCAGTCCCTGCGGAATTAGCTAATGTTTTACCGCGCAAAGACCTTGATCGCTCTTCTGAAGGTGCTGGGGGGRATTTCTCCGCTCTCGGAGTGGTGCCCTCCCCTAGCTCCTGGTGCAAGCTGTTTGCATGCATCTCCTTTTGGCAGACCGGCCGTGCTCTCCTGCGGGATCGCTGGGGCCGGGCACCTGCTTGGCCGCTCCGTGCRCAGCCTTCGGGCGATCTCCTGGGGTTGCTTCCAGGCTCCGCAGCTGCTCTTCCGGAGCACCGGGACCAGAGAGAAACACGACTTGGCCAGGTTTACTCCAGCTGCATCCAAGCTGCTATGGGGCTGCTTTCTGCTTGGTCCCTGTTGACCTGTTGTAATGGATGAGCACAGTGCTGCCCATATGGGGACAGTCTGGAAGAAGGGGGAAGTGTCTCTGCCCAGCACTGATCCCCTAAGTCTACGTTAAACGAGACTATGACAGTTGCTGGACTTTTACCAATATTTTAAAGATGAATTCTTGTCCTTGAATAGCTATGGAGGTGCTTCAGCTGTGTATGTAGGAAAAATACAAGAAAAGCACAAATTTAAGTCGCCATTTGTTTGTGGATCTTCTGCATTCAAAGTTAAACCTCTCAGATATGTCGATTACTTTAAAACTTTGTAGGGATGCATCAGGTAAAAGACTTTTATGGAGAGAATCTTTATTAGACTGATATTATTTTGTAGGAAAACCAACTTTTGCAGTTCTAGTCCTTTTTTTGCCCCTCAAATTGTGGCCACAGAGCTACCACCATCAAAGGTGATACTCTAGGCTATGTTTTGAAGTGCTGTTCTACCCATTTTAAGGAAATTTTCATCTAAGGAAATTTAATTTAAAAAAAAAGAATCCAATATTCAAAATCATGCCAAGGTGTGGCCCTTTTGGAAGTGTTTGGCTCTTTTTCCAGTAGATTAGAATTTGAGAAGGAAGTTGTGGTCTATGAAATGGCACGTAAATACTGGGAGATTTCGCTCACAGATTGAAACATTGACGGAGAAGGTGGAGGGGGCTGGCTTTAGAAGGCAGCTTCCAAAGCTAAAAATGGTCAGTTAGCAAAGCGTATTAGCTTGCATCCTAAAGCTGTTCAGTCATTAAGCTGATTCAAGCAAATTGCACTATTCTTATTTTATTGTTATTTGCTAAATTTTGTCTGTAATGAGTAGCAGTCAGTTGCCAGTGTTTCCATACTGACTTCTGGTAATGTGATCAGGTTTAGCACCCATGAAATATTAAGGGAATCGTGATTCATCATGGGATGAAGCAGTAGCCTAGGATGGAGAAGGTAATAAAGAAGCAGCACTCCCTCTGAAGGGAATCCTAACACTTGCATCTCCTCAACGTGGAAAAAATAGAACTTTTGTTTAAACATATTCTTATTGTGCRGAAGACCATGTTGGACAAAAATATCTCTGCTTTCTTTTGCTAAAACCTTAATTTTTCTTCTCTAGGAGTTGTTGTTTCTGCATGTCAAGAATGCAAATCCTTGGAGTTCTTGCCTTGCTACTTGAAGGCAATAGGGTGAACTATTAAATAATAAAAATAATTCTCTTGGGGAAACAAAGTGAAGGGCTTTCTGACAGATGTCATGTGAATGTACGCTATTGTATTTAAAAATGCATGTTCCATGTGGTTAGTCTTCCCTAACCTGGCTGTAAGGAAAAAAAAAAAAAAAAAAAAGGAAGTACTTGGTTGGTTGGATTTTAGCTTTATTTGCTTCACTTTATAAATAAGTGCTAAGAAAATGAGTATTTTGTTGTAAAGATGTTTTCAAGGCCATGGGTTTCTTATTTTTTATTTTTTTAGAGAATCATAGAAGAAAAGCTGACAATTTAATGGTGCATGATGCACTAATAAAAATGTCTGTGTGCTTGTGTTTAATCCTTTAAAGGAGAGAAAAGAAGCACAGTAGTTATCAGCATTCAAAAGGCAAGACACAGGCTTAAATATATGCAAAGCCTTGGAGAGAGAGTGAAGAAATGTACTGACTATGTTGCAGAAAGCTTCTGACAGGCACATCACATCTTTGAAAGTAAGATTTGAATTATTAGAGCTGCCTTTGTTTATTAAATTGAGCCTCCAGTGAGAGGATTATATGGAGAAATACCATGCAGGCTCAAGTTGCATTGGCATAAATTTTAATGGGTGATAAAACTAAATTTACTTTATTGAGCTAATTCAGTAATAAAATACAAATAGATTAAAAAAAAAAAAAGCCAGGTGTGTAGTAGATACCTAAAGAAAGACTTCACATGGCTAAATAAGCCTCCTTTTGTGGAATCTGGTTTGCTTTTACTGAAGGGTAATCCTTTTAAAACAAGACCACTTGAAGGCGAACTCCAACAGAAGACTTTTTGTTTAATTTTAAATTGGGAATGCAAGGGAAAGAGGCAGAGAGCTAATAAGAGTGTAATTATRCAAGCCATTGCCAAGCTGAGGAAGGGCAGAGACCATTAAAATGCCATTTTCAGAGTTAATTATGTGGTGTTTCAAGTCAAGTCTGGTGTCCTGATTTTTGTTTAATCTGCATGTAGCATGCATTTCAGATCTCATGTTCATGACATATAATTTCTTTTTTAAGGAACTTTAGGCCACTACATTACAAAAAACTGCCACAAAATCTTCTAGTCTCAATAGGCTTTTTGCCTGTTGGATCTGATTAAGAAATATGCAAAAGTAGTAAAGGAGATGGGAGAAACCTTRGCAAATAGTTTGGGACCAGCACAGATACCATAAAGAAAGCGTTGCAGTGGAATTTGGCTAGTTAAATCTTTTGCGGACCTCATTTAATAATTGCAGAGCTTCTGCTCCTGCTCAGATGTAGGCAGCTGCAATTTGTTTCACGGTTGGTCTTGGACTTGTGTGTTATTAGCTTTGCAGTTTGTATTCTTCCACTTGTGCAGCTTCTCAAGTGGAACTACATAATAGTTTAACTAAAAGTGGGATCCTTTGACTAYGGGGTTTAAATTGGAATTCTTCAGAAAAGTTTAATGAAAGCCTGACGTGAGGCAGATGTCAGCGTTTGCTCTTCAATTGGGTCGGCTTGCGGAGGGGAGAGCAGATTAGACTCCTTTGCAGCTGATGTGCTGCCTGGAGGAAGTGACATTTATGCTCTTGATCCTTCAGTGATTCTGCATGTCAAGAGCTGAGCCTTGAAATTCGTCAGCAGTGCTGTCTTAGGAGCCGGCAGGGCTGCGTAAGAGGATTTGTACAGATAGAGGGGGAGAAACTCAACTCCAGTTGCTGTAGCAGGTCCTTAAGTACTTAAAAAAAAAAAAATTTTTTTCCACCTCTCCCCTCTAGGAGATCGGAAGGGGAAACCACATTAAATCAMCAACCAGTATATTTCTGAAGCTGACAAAGCTGCGATGCATTAGACTTCAGAGACCTCCTTTTGCTTAAGGTAAGAACGGAGCGGATTCTTCCCGTCTCCCGCTTACTCCGCGCACGCGTTCGGTTATCTCTCGGGCTTGAGCTTCTGGAGACCGCGGTGCGCTGAGTGCACAGCGTCCTCTCGATGCCTAAACGGTTAACATCCGTGCAGTTTAATAACTTGCAGCTGCGCGAGGCTCGGTGCTTGCAGRAGGGGTGGTGGTGCTGGCAGCTCCGGTCTGCCCGGAGGAGCCGCGAGCGGGCTGCCCGTCGCCGGCACGGAGCTGCTTGGTGTTTACACGCGTAGCGGAAGATCTGTCCTGCAAGAAACCTGATCTGCAAGGGTTTTATTTTCCTCCCGCGGACGGTAAGCGAGCTTGGTGAGCCCTGAAGGCCGTCGGGTCGGGGAGGACGGGGCGGAGGCGGTGGGAGGTCTCGCCCGCGAGACGCGGGAGCTGCGTGTGCTTGCTGGAGGCTGAGCCCGGGAAAGCTCCCGCGGCGACTCCAGCGCGACCGCCGGTGAGTCGGTCCCGACCCGATGGTGCGTGAGAATAGGTCTGCAATAGGTCTGCATGCTGTTAGCCCCGTGGTTTGTTTTTGTGTAAGAAACAGGTTAATTGCCATCTCTTGCACATTGAGGGTAATTACCCGTGCTGTAAGCGTGATTTCTGCAGCAGGAAGAGGCAGGATTTTTAACCTGTTGTAACTATGCCGAGGTTTGGGGAGGCTGTAAAAAATACATATGTTAACAAACTACAGCTTGGCTCTCYGTGACTTGCTAATTTTCAAGACATAAGTTTGTCTTAACTAAGTAATTTAGTGATTTTTGTACTTAAAAGAGTTTCTTTTCTAGTGTGGCATATCCTGCACAAAACTTCAGGAAACCTAATTCAAAGGGAGAGAAGCCAAAATTGGACACTAGCAAATTTTGCCTAGGATTTCCAGCATGCCTCTTGCGTGACAGTAGAAAGATAAAAGCTGTTTTGGGGGTGCTGCACCAGAAAAGTGATTTCAAAGCATTTCAAAATGAGTAAAGGGAACTTTAAACTTCTGTCCAATAATTAAACACATGCTGTTCTGCTGTGCGTAATGTAAACTTGGTAAGTTTTATTTTTCAGCGTGTTACTACCGAATTCATTCGGTTTAGGTAAGTGCTCCCCCTGGACCTGTCCAGGTTAATCTCCGAAGTTCATTTTTATAGCCTGCTCTGGTCTACGTGAGCTGTCATTTCGCATTACTTCATGCTGCAGGATTGTCCAAGGCACAGAAAGGTTTAAATTCTCTCGTTACTTTTACATAAGCAGAAAACAGCATCCATTTTAGCAGTTAAACATTCATTTGCTACTTTTGACTGAAGATTTTAACTGGAGAGCGAAACTTGTTTGCRAAAGCATCCATTTTGTGTTACCGCACTGGGCCTTTTTACCCTCTGGGCAGCTGAAGTAGAGACCAAAGGCACCGAGTCCCTGGTGGGGTGTTTTTATCAGCTGCTGAAAGTGCTCGGGCTTCCGGCACGCAGCGTGGTCTCAAAGCCTGCTCCTGAATTGTTTGACTTGTCAAACTCATCGTACTTCCCAGACCTTTTCCAGCTTAACCGATCATAAAGTATGCTTTTTATTAACACCTAGGCAGTAAAATTTGAGAGAATATCCTATTTAGTAGGGGAATCAAGTTTTGCTGCCAGGTTTTTACGTATGTATCTTCTTCTTGAACAAGCCTAGCAATCTGCTTGTGTGAGCATCGTGAGGTTTTGTGTAAAAAAGTGGGTTTTTTTTGTCTTGTTTTGATGAAAGCAGTTCAAGATCTGAGCTGTGAGGAATAGGCGAAATGAAGCAGCAGAAGCACTGACAATCCCCAAAGCTTTAATGCGTCCGTGTAGTCTAGAGACTCTGTGTATTTAGAAGCAGTCTAGATTTAATCCTGGAGAAAAAGCAGTTATTCATAGGCTTGTGTCTTGATCGTGTTTCTCAGAGTGATGGATGGTATGGAACAGGGGTACGAGGGAGACATTAAAAATTGCTTTGCTTTTGCTAGAATTGCATCAGGTATTGATTGTCCCYGAGTTCAGTACTGGTTTAAGAAAAATACTGGGGAGGGTGATAGATGAAAGAATGATGTTTGCAAAATGTCTTAGCTTTGTGCAGACCCTTTTCACCTTTGTGAATTATTCAGTTTTTCAAGTCTGCTATATTGTTGCATTTAATATGTTTTAGACGATACTGACTGTTAATATGGTAAAGGAAAAGACCTGGGTGGACTGCTAAATTGTCTACCAGGAAAGAGCAGAAAATAATCTGTTGGCACAGACTGAGCGGTTGTATGATGTTTTTACTTGTTTGTTGTGAACACACATGGAGCATTTTGGCATCTGCTAAAAGGGGGTTTTGATAGACCAGGACGGAGAAGCTTTCTGGAGCCAGTGCCTCTGTTCTAGTGCAGTGCCTTGACCCTGGCTGGAGCCTTCAGATGCACTGCTACATAAAATACTAATTTATGGGCTCTCAGGGGGGGGTGAGAGTGAATTAAGAGTGATTGCATCGAATTTCTAAATGAAAAAGAGCCCTATAGCATCTAGAAGAAAGTAGATTAGTGTTATAGGTCTATTAACTCTTTTAGGCTTGAATATTGAACAGTTGGTGGACTGAAATTTTGGGAGAAAGTTCTGTTCTTGATGATAAGGTGTGTGTGTGTGTGTGTGTGAGGGTGCAACTTTCTTTAAAGAAACTTTTAAAATATTTGTGAAAGAATGGGATGTTTTGCCTGAGTGCTTGCTAGTAACCTTGCTAGACCTTTGGCAATAAACAAGACTACAGRGAGAAACATGCTGTTTACACCTTCACATTGAATGTACCTGTGGATACCAGGTCATGTCTCTGCTTTTCTGTGTTTGTCTTTCCTTCCTGAAACATCTCCAGGTAATTATGGTCCATTCAAAGCAGCAGAGAGGTTCTAGATGACTTTTTCAGGCCGATGCCTTTCAGTGAAGTCTTTTTATCCTTTTTGGATGGCCTCAATTAATGTTTCCCGAGCTACTTTATTTAGTAAGCTTTTTCTGTAATARTTCTTTGATGATCTCTTATTCTGCTTATGCTTTAGTGGTAACAGTTCAGCTGTGATAATTAGGTTGAAGTCTTTGCAAGTTGTTTGATTCATCATATATTTTAAATATCTGAGTCTGTGCATCTGTAACACACCTACTGACGTCGTTTGAACTCAGCTCCGTCGGTGCCTCAGTAAGATGCAGCTGGAKGGCCTCTAGAGCACGGAGGAGGCTTTCGTTTGTATTTCTGCTTTGGGTTAATTAGGACTTCAGCTAATTTTTAACTAGCAAMATTTGAAAAAAGGTCAGTCTGGAAGATCCTTAAGAAGATTTGAATCAAGGAAGAGTATCACTTCTGTGACYGCTGTGATGCGGACTCTTCTGCGCAGCCACCGTGCAGCTCCGAATTCGCTCGTGGAATTTGCTGTGTCTTGGCTGAGTGGGAGGAGATCGTGACAGTAAGTCCATTAAGAGTTTCTTGAGTGACCTACTTCCCGTGCTGGAAATATATGGCTAAGCCTTCCCTTCCCCCGCTTGTTTTATGGTCATGGCGGAGTCGGGATTGGCATGTCCTGAACTGACATTCCAGCAGGCTGTTTTTCTGAAGGACCAGCTTGTTTTTGGAAATTTCCACAAGTTCACTGCATTTTTGTGTCCTGTGTTCAACTGTCTCCCTGTGGAGCTGAGCCTGGCGGTGTTTCCGGAGCTGTGTCCAAGCATGCATTTCTGTAGCTAGTGTGGAAATGTCACATCACATTATTACCCTAAGTGGGAATTAGTTTCTCTAAGCAGATGGCAAAAAGGTGGTTTGGTTAATTTGTGCCTACTTGAAATAAGTAACTAAATATGTGTTAAGCCACTGATTTGTGAGGCCAGAGCATATTAGTGGTATATAAGTGGTGATGTTAGATTGCAAACCTAGAAACACTGAGGACCCAAACAGGTATCTAAAACTGAAACAAAAATGGACTAGAAGCTGAAATGCTCTATAGCTGTTAGAGCCTGAAGCAATCAATGTTTACAGATTGTGTGAAATTGGAAAGCACCAAAAGGAAAGTGATGGCCATTTGCTCCCTGGATAATTTGCCYCATAAAAAATTATTAGCTAGTAAATTCAGCATTTCTCCTGCAAAATCTCTGTTGGGCAAAATCTCTTGCACACTTGGCTTGTGGAGTAATGTACATCTAACAGTCACAGAAGTGCTGCAAGATGCATGCTGGTCTCTGTTTGCCCGCTTGGGCATGAGCACATGCTGTAGCCAGCCTGGCCCTGTTCTGCTTGCGTGGGGAAAATGCCTGCAGAGCGGTCAGACCCGGTCTGTTGGCTGTGGTCTTTGCCGAAGATGAAACTTCTTTCAGCGCGTGGAAGAAGGATGAAAGTACTTGATATTTAAATACCACTAGTTCTTGCAAAATTTGCAACAGAATGGTATTTTTCTGTCGCTCACATGCTCTTGTGCGCTCTCTTTTGTTTTCTGTGTATATCTCTATATACGTGTGTGTGTATATATATATGTACGTGTGCATGTATTTTGTCAGTTGCAGGAGGTAGGTTTAAGCTCTGTCACTATTTACTYATTTAGGGTAAGCGCTAATGCTCTTTGTATGGTGAAGGGTGGAGCAACTGCACTTGCTGCAGCTACAAATTGTCTTTCTATTGTTCCTGCTCTGGCAGAAAGTCTCTGAAAAACGCCAAGCCGTTCAAATCCGAGTGGAACTAGCATAATGGTCGAGTGAAGGCTGGAAAATATTGCCATGCCCTCTCTGGGATTATCTTTCAGTTGGAGTTCTGTAAACAGTTTTTCTCTGGCAAGGGCAATGTCTAGGGGAACAAAAGAAAGCTAAGCTAATAAGAATTGCAAAAGGGAAAGATACTCCCCCCCCAGCTCTGTGCATTAACAAGCCTATCAAAGCTGAGAATCKGTAACCCAGATCAGATGTTTTTTACTGCAGCCATTAGCAGCTGATTATGGGGAATTCTGGAGTGAGCTGAATTGCTTTGTCCTGACTGGGCTTACCTAGATTATAATCGGACTACAGACGGTGTCTGAATGAGGAGCTTAATATCACTCCAAATGTTGATGTCGAGGGGAAAAAAAATCCGTCTGTCTTCTCTTTGGCCAAGTGCTCCTTAAATCAGACAAGGGAAGTGCTATGACTTCCTGGTACTGCAAGGAAATATTCTTGATACAGTGTTTAAGTTGCATTATAAGGTTTCTGCTGGTTCTAATTAATTACATGGACTGTGTTGGGTTTGAGTTGTAATTACATTGACTGATATGCAATGATTAGCTTTAATGCATGTTTCCATGTGTAGAGGAGATTTAATTGCTTGCTGTTTTTTGACAAAGATGTCACTATTCTTCTGCAATTGCTTCTCCTTTTTTCTGCAGGTAACTAGAACTAGAAACAAGTGAAATATGAAGATGCACCGCTAACAATTTCTTTGTAAAATGAATATGGTATTAGCATTCTCTTTGGCAGCTTGGCTAATTGCATTTTGTGTATTTCGCTCACAGGCGAATACTTGTCTCTGCATCCATCTAACAGTGTTAAGCCCTATAAGCACATTTCCTGTAACACAGTGCTAACTTCAGCTAAAACAAAAATGCTTTCAGATCAGACTCATTGGTCTGCAGTTCTGTTATTCGGGTTTTATGTGGAAGCTTATGTTAACATGGGTAGTCTGCTTGCACATCTTGATGGTTGTAGTTAATGAATCTTGTATCAATCCACGTGTTTACCTGGCTTTGAGTTTTGCAAGTGGTAAGTTTACAACAAGCTAGCTCACAAAAGTGGCATATTCAATAAAAAATATTTTTGACAGTAAAAGYGTATTTAATAGAAGTATGGCTTTTGCAAGCTGCCACAAAATGGACTCAGGATGCTCAGAAAGGACCGTCACAAAACTTGACCACTTGCAGGCAGACCAGACGCCTCTGGGAGCCTGGCGCGGGGTGGACGCTGCAGTGCGTCCTGCACAGATGTGTTTTTAAATGGCATGCTGGTGGCCCAGCAGCCCGCTCAGTCCTGTCTGCCTCGAGCTGTACGACCCGGTGGGGAAAAGGCACCTGTGCTGTCTTCTCTGCTGAAATGCCAGGAACCCCTTGCTTTGCTTCATGCCCAGCAGCCAGTGGAGCCAGTAATGCAAAAGAGAGAAGCAGCCGGTAATTTTGGTCTTTAGCGCCCTTGCTTGGTACCTTCYGTGCACCATCTTTTCTGAATGTTATCAGTGATGCTAGGAAAGGAGCCAAAAACACTCTATTTGCATTTGCTYGTTAAACATCTGGAAGAATAGTAAATGCTTGTGTGTTAACTTWAAATGTTTGCTTTTAAAAATTCTTATTTTTATTTAAATTTGTAGTAAAGATGCTAGCACAGAGATGGGATGAATCCTTTTATCTTGTCTGTATGAGCAGTCTTTCACTGCAATGCCTGTTGCTGAATGTGGTCAGCACAAAGAGTATAATCAGCCAAACTATTGTTAGTGTTCAATTGSATAACTGAATCTTTGCATGTTTGCAGATTGTTTTTGGCAATTCCACTGCCAATTGCTCACTTAAAAATGAGCAACAAAACCAAAACTCTGCTTCTAATACAGTTATGCTTGAAGTGCTACTTTTGTCAGTGGTAGACCTATCATGAATAGCACAAACTCCTTTATTTTTATATATATTTAATTTGGCACTAAAATCACAGCAAATGTTAAATACATACTTTAAACTTGTAATATTTCAGAAATGCTTTAAAGTATTTTGTTAATAAACCATCTTAGGGTGGCTTGATGGGTTCCATCTGCAGAGTGATTTAACTGACTTATGTTAATAGCTCTTTTGCCCATGGCGAAGTTATATGGTCAAGATTAATGATTAAGTGTAGTATCATTGTCAGTCTCAACACTTCTTTTTAATATATTTTCAATAGATTAATGATCTTATTGTAGGATAAACATAGCTTGTCTATAAAGCAAGTGTTGTGTGTTTGTGTGTAGATAGATGAATAGTTTTCCACTATTCTCTATTAACATCCCACTTTTAAAAAAAAGCCCAAGGCTAAATATATATGTTTAAAAATACATTTTAACTGTTTAGATTTGATGATAGCCCAATGAAAGTGCTCAAGCTACACAAATGCTGCAACTCTTACTGGGGGTTCACATAGCAGGGGTTCACTGTATATTCCTGTTTTCAAAAGTGAACCTGTTAAATCTTCATCAAGTGAAAATTTCTTTAAGCTTGTTTAATGTAGAAAGCTTCATTCTGAATATACTTAGTGGAACTAAACAATTTTATTTTGTTGATTTTTGGTAAAGATATTTTCCTTGTGATAGAGGTTCTTCCTCCAATGAGACAAAGCAGTTTGAATCTTAAAACACTTAGTTCAGCCTAACGATTTGTGGAACAGTTAGAGAGATGCTTCTGGTCTCCAGAATATCTTGAAATCCCGTGAGTTTTTTTTGTTTGTTTGTTTGTTTTGTGTGTGTGTGTTTTCTAGGATATAACAAGCAGTGCTGGTTATTCACTGTGAATCCGCATGAGTTGACATGACATGCTAGATAAGCAAAGAGTGGATTTAAGGCATGCACRTTTCCTACTGCTAGTTTAAAACTGGGAGCACTGTAATTTTTGTCTGAAATCTGCACAGCAAAAGCAGATATTTATGCTAATGTAGAAATTGGTAAAAATAATGTAGTTTGTATTTAGAAGAGCTCTTTAAGAGTTACTGCTGCAAAATATGCTCATTCTTGCTATAACAATGAAAGGTCTTCTAAGAAACCTAAATCAAAGTATTTCAGATCAAAAAGTAATATTTAATGAGTTGCTTCTCTCCTATTTCCTCCCTCAAGGACTTGCATGTTTCATGATTTAGAAAAAGAAAAGAAGAAAAAAGAAAAAGGAAAAAAAAGAAAAAAGGGAGGGCAACTGTTTGTTGTGTAACCAATTTGTTGAGTAACCTACTTGAACTGAACAGAAAATAGTGAAGAAAGAATTTATGTGTTTTCACTACAGAAGCAAATGGGTAAGAGCTGCTGAGAGAATACGAAGAATATTCTCAGAGTGGCTTTTAGTTTCTTCTGCAGTGCCTAGAACATCGTGTTTTGCCATTGGAAAACTTGTGTTTTTGGAAAAAGGAAGTATCCATTTAGTCATGACCATGGAGGCTGCTGTTGGTCATGCCTGGAAGGAGGAGCATGCTGCTCTGGAGTTCAGCATAYGCCTGTCTGTGGAATTAGGTTGGTATTCAAAATGGTTATGAAAACTGTTCCCTGCAAGTGGAAATTTTGCATATGATGATAATTTGGGAGAGATGCTTTTTATTTTATAATGAAAGATTTCTGAGTTAAACTGCTTAATATGAGCTTTATAAAGCTTTTTCATTAAAGCTTTTTTAATTTGGCTTTGCTTCTCCTCAAAATAGTTAACTTGATTGCATCCTTCCTGTTCATACTTTTTAGTTTGAAAAGAAGTCGTCTTTGCTATTAAGCACGTGGTAGAGATAATACCTACCTTTGCGGGGGAGAAGAAGAATTGGGCTCATTGATTTTTCACAGCAGTTTATTTAAAATAGAAACATCAACTTCTACAAAGTAGAATTTGCATTAGAAAAACAGGTAAACCACAGAACCTCATTTCTTTAGCAACAGAAATGAATGCATGAAATGGTAATGATTTTGGAAAAGAAGGGAGATTTTTCTAGCAGTTCTGACTCACTATCCCAATGCTTTCTGTGTTTGTTGTATGAATACGTATTCATACATAATTTATTGACACAGGAAAGGTTGCTAGTTTATAGTCCATTAGATTCAATCTCTGTGCAGTGATCAAAGAACATGCACCTATTGCAAATCTTTTTTTCCTTTTTACCTTAAGTGATGGGGAAGACAGATGGAATTGTGTGGCCTCTTTTTGCAGAAAAACAACTGAATATGCAAAATGTCTTTATTCTGCTTGTTTCCTGTTAATAGGTTTTTTTTTTTGGTAAGTGGAATTTTATATAAAAGTAGCAGGTAAATCTTTGAGGATCTTATGTGAACATGTCCTGTCTCCTGAGGCTATTGCGTGCATCTCTGTTGATTTGATAGCTCCTGCTGAAGTGTGAATCTCCAAATCGGATTTACCTCTTGTGCCCTAATGGCAGGGGACCGGGAGGGTCCCGGTGGCAACATCTCTGGGCCAGCGGCTGTGGCGGTTGCTGTAAGGTTTGCGGGGAAAGGGAATTGCTCACATGCTTCTGTCAGTGAGCGTTGCACAGACCCGTGGTAAAAATCTGCACTCCAGAAATGAAATCGCGGTGTTCTTGGCTCAGTAGCACAACTCCCACTGGTTTCTTCATGTAGAAGAGAATGCAAGAAGAGAGTAAAAGAAAAATATTGGGGGCAAGGAACTGGTGGAAGGAAGAGTCAGGAAGCAAAAACGCCGAGCTGAAGTTCTGCAYGTTTGCAGTCTGCACTGGTGGAATTGGTCTGTTCCATCAGCCTTGTCTCCACCAAAACCCCACCATGTTTTGATTAACTTGCATGGCGAGTTGCAAGTCAATAACAAGTCTACAATAAATGGGGGTAAAGAGTTAGATTTAAAAGCGAGTGCTGGTTTTTCTGGAGGGTTTGTTCTCTAATGTAGCCGTTCCTCGCACAAGCTACCCGCTTGTCCAGGGAGAGGGCAGAGCACCGCTCAGGGATCGTGCTCCAGGGAAAATCGYTTCCTTAGCTGAAGGAGCAGATCGTTCTCTTCCCTGCTACTCCTCCTCTTAAAACCGGTGGTATTTTAAAAAGCAGAGGAGTTTCAAGACCAGGTAAGCAGCTCTGCGGTGATATGCGTGCCAGATGGTATTCATCTGATAGGTCTGGATGAGCCCAAGCATGATCCACAGGCATTACGTGCTAGTATGCCTGACAGCTTGTTCCCGAGTTCAGTTAATCTGGGCTATTCAGAAGCATTTAGGGAAGAGAGTGAGTTAAGAGAATTTATTGGCAGCAGCTGCTTGTATGCCAAAATAGTTTAAAGCTGCTGTCGCCGCTGCAGCCCTGCCACAGCATCCTGGAGCGCGCCAGCCCTCCCTGGTGCAGAACACTTAGTCTGTTCCAGTTGCACCGAAGTTGTTGTTAAACCGCACGATTGCAGCCGAGCTGCAGCTCAGACAGCTGGATCCAGCGCTCCTGCAAAAAATCCAGCTGGGAGCATTGCTAGAGGGGCTGCGGCGCCGGGGCTGAAGTTAATCCGCTCCAACTCAGAGCCCGTGGAGGAAGTGGAAACCATCGTGCAGCCACAGACTAAAATCTTTCTTCGCGTGCTAGGGCAGAGGTTATTCTGCTGCCAGTTATTTCCCTTGAAATGCGTGGAGTATCTGTTGTTCCTGTCTTTTGTTTAATGGTATTGCCAGGCATGGTTACCGTAGCTGTTTTGCATGAGATTGATGCCAGGCAGAAAAGCAGAAAGATAATTTCACCAAGGGCAATAAGCTGGGGTTGCAGCTTTCTGTTCTGTGGGTTGTTTGGTGTTTAGATGTTGAAGAAAGGAGAGTGTCGTTGCTATTAGAGAAATATTCAGTATCTGGTTGTAAGATTAAAATTGGCTGTATTACAACAGGAAAAAACAGCTAAAATCTGTTTTGGTGCCAGAGATGTTCAGCAATTCCCTGTAGATTAAGGTGGACTGCAGATCCCCATTTGGAGCAGAATATTGCCTCTTTGTAAATTCTCTCCTCTCCTAAGTATAGGAGATTGCAATTGTCTTTGGTCCCTAATTACGGAGGTGGAAGGGATATTCGTTATAAATACAGTAATTTTATCAAACGCTTTTTCTGTCTGGATGGAAATCACRCAATGAATCTGTTGTGCAGCTGAGAAGTTTGGAATGATTTCATCTTTTTTTCTTTCCTAGCCTCTGAGACGTAATCGTGCAGCTGCGTGCCCGGCGCCCGCAGCGGGATCGAAATCCAGTGCGTGGGAGGGCACGTGGCTTCCTGCCCGAGCGCCTGGGAATTCCCTGCGGAGCGCCGGCCCCACGCCGGCACGGCACGGCACAGCACGGCACGGCGCGGCCGGGACGGGCAGCAGCGGGACCTGCCCGCTTCCCGCCGGGGAGCAGGCAGCAGGGGGGAGCGAGGGCGGAGAGGCCGGGTGTAATTCGATGGAGGGTGGCGTGGGCTACGGGACGGCTTCTCCCTGCGCTGCAACCGGAGGCTGCAGCTAGGCTTTCTCGTCCGGCAGCGCGGCTGTGCCGGTGCCCCGCGTGCGCTTACCCTCTGCAGAGGCTGCCCTCTTCCCGCCGGCTTTTCCACTAGTCTGAGAATTCAAATAAATTATTTAGGGCTTTTTTTGGGGGGGTAGTATAAGGTATGAGTTAAACGCAGTTCTAAAATACGAGTGGGAAAGATGTAATCACAAGCACTCGGGCCAAGCACAGCCTGCGCGCGCAGAACGCAGCTTTCCCAGCTTCCGCTTCAAGCCGCTGCACCGGTGGCTCTATGCAGCGCGTCTCGATCTAGGCTCCRGTAACTGTTGCTGAAAGTTATAAAAGCACAGAGAAATAACGTTTGTTCTTATTTCAGCACAATTATTACCTCTTTCCTACTAGTGAAAGCCATGAAAAGGGGCATTTCAGTAGGGGAGGCGTGGACGCGCTTTGTAACGCTGCCTCGCCCGGGGACAAGCCGCTTCCGCTTGCTGACGTCCCGTCAGGCTGGGATGAAATTAAATCGACTGCCCAGGAAATGCGGTAAATATTCTATTTAAAAAAGTTTGCCTAGCCGTAACAACTGGTGTACGACATCAAGGCCTGGAAGCAGCGACCGAGGACGGGCAGGGAGCGCCGGCGCCGAACCGCCCCGGGGCCCTCCGGCACCGAGGCTCCAGCGATCTGCACAGCGCGTTCCCAAGCTGTTCCCTAGCACTTGGTTTAAATCCGCTTTGCAGCGAGATTTTTATCGCTTGCCCTAGCCGTTGCTTTCCGCTTGCAGCGGGTTTGTACGCGCTGGGGTATTTGCAGTTCTCCTCCTCGGTCCCRGCAGTGCCTCTGGCTCTGTGACTCTTGGTCCTGCGCTTCCCTGCCGCCCYGCTCCTGAGCGGCTGCACGCAGCCGCGTCTCTCGAAGCGATACCCCAGGCTGGCCAGGGCCCTGCCTGCGCCTTCGGTAGTGCCGCGCAGAGCAGCGCGATTGCGTCGCGTGGTTTGTAAGCCGTTTTCATGCGGATGCCCTCCCCAGTATGATTTTTTTGGTCGCAGTAGCCTGGTGAAGTTTAATTTGCAATGCAGTATAACCTCTAGCTGCTTCTAAACACCCTCCTGTTTAATAGGACCATTGCCATTTTGCAGCTCCATGGTTGGTTAGACCTGTCTAAATAGAGTAACTGGTGTTTAATGATTTTTTTTTTCTTTTTTTCAGAAAACAGATTGTTGTTGTTGATTGGCCATTCTGTTTTGCACTGTTCTTGTAATGCTTAGCTTGGCAGGTTTACTGGACGGTGGCGAGGACGATCGTTGTTAGTGGAAAACAGGCAGTAGCATCTGCTATTGCGCGTCGCTGCGCTGCGCTGCGGTAGGCGGTCGCCCACTGGCACCTGAGGACCCGGCCGTGGCTCGCGGGGTGCAAGCGCGCTGGCGGCGCGTTCCCGCGGGACCCGTCTCCCGGGGCAGGAGCAAGCGAGCACCGGGCGGCTCAGCGCTCCCCTGCCTGCAGATTTGCTGCGTGTTAGTCTGCGTTGGTGCAACGCAGTGTTGCTGCTCTTGGTTAAATAACGTGTAGAATCTAAATCCATGTGTGGTGGGATGAAGTGACTTATTCAGGTTGTTAGTGCGTGGTGAAAAGGATATGTTGAATCATGGATAAAATACTGCTGCCTGTAAACGTTAGAATAGCTGAGGTAACCTGATTCGTTTAGTGTCAGGATTAATGCTTATAAAGTGCAATATTTATTTTTCTAGCTGAGATAGATATGCAAAAATCACAAAAAAGAGAAATTTGGAACTGCAGTAGAATGTTACTGTCTGATGTTTGCTGCTGCCTGTAAGAATAAAGACTATAATAGTTTGCTGTAATTAACAACACTATTTAAACTTAAATGTTCCTTCCAGACAGAGCTAGAGGAGTACAGGTAGGCACATGGTTTGTGAGCCACATCCTGCTGCTGCTTTTGATCTGTGACCCTGCAGTGCGGCCCTGGTCCCTGGAACAAGCAGCCTGAAGTCTGGAATTCCGGGAGGATTTTTTTGTTTGGTTGGGTTTTTTTTAATCTTGACTAACCAATTAAAAAATTATAGCAAACAAAATACAATCTGAAAGCTAGAAACCCTGTGAATACAGTCAAAGTATCCAGCCTAAAATTGCAGTAGGTGTACGTTCCTGTTTTGCTGGAAGTGAGGGGTGGGAAGGAGTCTTGCAAAGCAGAAGAGCTGGCAGCAATGGACACAAGTATTGCCTCTCTCCCCAGGCACCGGTTCTCTTCTCTGTGCTGGACTATGTCTCTTCCTGAAGAGAGATGCTTTCTCTGAAAACACTGACCTTTCCTTTGACTATTAATTTTTTTTTGGTCTGTTGGATGTTTAACAGTAATCACCTCCCATATAAAATATAATGTTCACTGTCGTAGCTGTACGAAATAATTCCTATTCAAAACAGTTTGCTATCAACTAGCTTTCAGCATGCTTCTATGTAGGCTCTAATTGTATTCTGTTTTTTTTTTTTTTTTTTTTTTTTTTATTGCGGCCCCTTTTTTTTTTTTTTTTTTTTTTTTTTTTTTTTTGATCAGCTCTTCTGAAGAGTTGAAATACAAAGGATTACAAAGATGCATCTTACACCTTATTACATGCATATGTACATTCATGGGTTATATTCTAAAACCTCAGAATTAGTTGCTGTCATGCATTTTATGAAARTTAGACCTGCATTTGTGGTGAATTTTCAATAGCGGTAGGCTTTGTACATCATCTGCATCTCTTCCCTGTCCAGCACTGCTGCCTCCTAGTAATCTCTGGCTTGCTGAATGTAAAAACAGAGACAGAAGGTTTCCAAACACATTTGCCAGGGTTAATGCCAGAGTCTAAACACAAACTCTGCTGGGACAGATTGTTATTTGGAGAGTGAAGTGCCAGACAGCTTGATTTGAAGGATTAAGGGGAAGAAACGCCTCTCTCCCAGATGCAGACAACCCCTGGATGGCAGACCCCGTTACGGAGCATTTGCTGTTGTGCCTCAGTCCCGTTCCCCGTTATCCACRGCTTGGGCATTGCTAAATGGTAGGTACGTGTTTGGGGGGGTTGTTCTGTTTTGTTTTTCCTTTTATACCTTTTTGTATGGGGACACAGGCACGTGCGCCGCTTTATTGCAGCRTCACTGCCATACTTCTGGTGTCAGTACATGTTGGTGCATGCAATTTGGTTTGTAACTAATCCAAGCTTTACAACTGATCAAAAGGAATACTTACCCTTTGGTCAGGAGAGGGATGATGGTTCTTGCTGACCACGTGGATTTTTCTACCCTTTATATTTGTTGTTCAAAACAGCACATATGGAAAACTTGCTGTTAGTGCTTAGCTTGTATTTATCAATATTGAGGTTCAGCCATTGGTCATATTTTACATTATGTACTTTGAGGAAAAACATTTTCAATTGTTTTTTCTAAGTGAGCACTATGAGAAAATACCAGTGGAAATAACAGTAATTAAAGCTTAAACTTCTTGAAAAAAGTCACTTTAGCAAACTTTAATTGGCCTTTCTTATTGTTGTGCAATTCATTCTCTTTAGAATTGTTTTGTTGGAGCAGCAGCAAAACTTCACTGCAGCCCATAATTCTGCTGTTGAGTAGCTGCCGTCAGTAACTCCATCATGCAGAGCTGTCTGTGTGCAGTGCCAGAGTTGGCTAAGAAATAAAAACGAGGCGTATTCAGCCAGTTACTCTGGCTTATGACAGTCTGGTTTGSGTGGTGGGTTCCTCCCTGTTTCCCCCCAACATCCCCCCCCCAGTAACAGTGTTGCTGCCTTAACTTCTGCTTTTTGCGTTGTGAAAGAAAATGCCAGTGAAACTATAACTTGAAAATATGTAAAAATATGATTGTAAATAGTTTATTCCGATAATGGTAAACTGTGAAATCAGCAAAGCAAGGCTCTGGGATTTTGCACTTCGTGTATCTGAGCTTTCAGCATAGTGCATTACGATAGCGAAAGAGGAAACTGCAGGTTCATTTACTGCTCTGAAATGGTTCTTACAGTTTACAACGTTTGTGTATCCTTCATTTTCTATAAGCATGATTAACTGAAGAAATCATATCAGGGTTGCTAGAGATTAGCACAAAAACATASAGGCTGTCATTAAGGTGTTGGAGTGAGTTTTCAGAGTTCATCTGTTCCGTGTGAGTTGTGTATGATTTTTGCGGCGAGCTTCTCGTGTGCACTCCTTTTTAAACGGTGACAGTGTTCACACTGAAAGAGTTCTCCCGTTTCTATTTGAAGGCTGCGCGGGTAGGCATGCCCCGTACTGGCCAGATGCCCGAGGCTGTAGTCTGGAGCACGCTTGGTATTGAAGCCTCCTGGGCTCTGGGCCGCGCTGGCAGCCGAGTGCCCCGTGCCCCTCTCTGCTTCGGCTCTGCTGCTGTCGGGGAAGCCTTGTCGGCAGCGCCAGCACAGGTCTCTGTTTCCCACGGAAGYGCACGTTGCGTATTGGGCTTCCTAACGGCAGGAAGGAAACTATCGTGTTCTAGATCGGCAGGATTTTTTGGTGGAAGCTCTTAAAGGGAACCTGAGAGGGAACAAATGAAGGCACAAAGCGAACCTGAGGCTTTCTGGTGGTAAAAAAGCCAAAAGGTACAATGCAGTTCAGTGAAAATTGCCATAGAGGTAAAAGATTTTCTGTTCAAGTAAAAGTTGGACCATATGCTTAGAGCAAAACATATCAATATGTTCTTTCAGAGTGGAGGAAACTTGTGCTTCTTTGGCTGCTGGATACGTAAAGCTGTCTTTTCTCAATTCATTAGGAAAGCAAAGGAGGAGAAAGCAACCTTAACTGTCTGCTAGCGCAGTATCATACGCGGGTGGCTTTACCATGTCACTTGGTACAAAATACTCTATTTGTCACAGAATGTATTTGCTGATGTACAAGTCATGAGACAATTTTTAAATGTCTCTGATAAGCCAGTAAAATAGGAAGTGATAGTGAAAAATACCATTTTGATCCTGTCACTTGCTCACTTTACACTAATTTTCAGGGAAGGTGTATCCACTTACAAAACCAGCAAACACGATCCTCTCCCCCAGCGGCTTATAGGACTGTCGGTAAGGATTTTTATTCTGATGTTGCCCTCTTTCTTCAAAAATGAGGAAAGCAAAGCTTCAAGCTTTGTGTTTTAGTTCATGCAATGTGTGTTTTCAATAGAGTCAGGGTGGGCAAAGAGGAGATCCAGATGACGTCCTGCAACCAAATCTGGGGCAGCTAAGTGCGAATGCAAAACTTGTCTTGAAACAGATGATAGCATTAGATGTGACTAAGAGGAGACGAGGCTTTTTGCTTTGTTAAAGCTACTTTGCTGAGCGAAGGGGTTATGCTTTATGATTTTAAAGTTGCCTTGCTATAAACCATAGGTATGCTGAGAAACACAACCTCATCATCTATGACTGGAAGGTTTGGCTTGTGCTGTTGTAGTTTGCCCACCTTAAATGCCATTTTTTAATATGCTTCCTGAATCTGGTCTAGAATTATATTGGAAAGTTCTGTATTTGTGGCTTGAAAAGCATCTTCTCTCATTTCTTCTCTCATAAAGAGCATTAATTCCAAATTTAGTGGTGGTAAGTCTTTTTGTTTGCCTCTTCATAATGCACTTTCAAGTACCTTTTCACTGGTTAACCTTAGCTCCAGATGGTTTAAAAGGTTGTATGTCAGGTGTTCTTCAGATGGATCATTTTTCAGATGAGCTGATGATTTTCAGATGTTCACAAGACAGGGGGCTGTAAAAATAATAGTCTTGACTCTGCTGATGTTGATTGATCCTTAATTTTCTAAGCATTGCGTATCCACCCTCTTCCCTTCTCCCCAAACTTTTCTGTAGGTGTATAGGTTTGGCAGCAGTTTGTCATGCCATGGAAAGGGAAGCAGGAGGGGAAAGCTCTTTTTTTATCTTATTAACATAAAGATGTACATGCCTAATGTTGAGCTGCAGAAGTGATTATTCAGAAAGAGATTTCAGAAATAGATACGTTCTGACGTCCTATGGCTAAGTAGACCGTGAGTTATGTAGTTCATCCTTTCTCCAACGGGGTGATCAAAATGTAAATTGCTGCTGGTGTACTGGATCAGCTTTGTACTAAAGGAATTTGGCCTTGTATACTTGCTGTCGGGAAATGAGGTTACAGGATTTCTAGCCTTCAGCGGGAAGTTCAGATCGAAGTAATGAGTTTTCCGTTCATCAGAGCGCCGTGCAGCCGAGTGGCAGAGGCTTCGGCTGGACGCTCCTAGCTGCCCTGTGCCCCGTTGCACGTGCACTGCGACGTCCATGCACTCAATGCAGCACACAGCTGGACGTTACCCATCTGTTATCTAGAAAGTGGTTGCTGTACTGTTATAATTTAAGTGTTATCCTTCCTTTTCTTTGGGTGCTTCTTGACTTTGGCTTAATTGTAAAATACCTTCCCACCTTTAAGATAAGGGATATAAGGATTTAATTGGCAAGCAAATACTGCATGCTTTCCATCAGCATAGATGTAAACCAGCATATCAGCTGGTTAGAGGTATTGTTACCAAAAACGTATATACTTTGTATATGTTAACACACTTTAACACTTACTCTGTGTAATAGAGAGCTTGTTTGTGGGTGGTTGGGGATGTGTTGTCTTGTGAGGGTTGCAGCTGTATTTGTAGCTGTTAAGCATTCTGTGTGACACTAATTCCAATAAGCTGTTTAAAAAATAACAATTTTTGACAAAAATCACTCAACTAAAATGCTTTTTTGGAGAAGGCAAGTAATTGCAGTGGAAATGCTACCGTGGTTCAGTTACAGCGGTCACCAGCACTTCCATAACGTATATACCGAGGGGAACTGCTGCAAGAGCAGAGCGGAGATCGGGATTTGTACTCGTTCCGAATTTCGCTGGTCTCTGTCTTCGCTATAAAATGCTTCTCCCTTTTAGTAAGGCAGTAACAAATAGGAGCTGACAGGATAATGTAATGGTTGCCAGCATACATGATTAAAGGTGACCTGCTCCGAGACTGCAGGAGCAGAACGGTGGCAGAGCTGGAGGAGCTGTAACGTGGATACTGAGGAGACTGTTGTTTTTAAGGACAAAAATTAAGTGCATTAATCAAACAAGCATTGCAGACTTTGCAATCACACAAAAACATGTGGCTTATTAATGTAAATAGTCGGTCAAATTACACTCTTATGAGCCTTTCAGATTACTCGGGCTAATTGCGGTTGAGAATTGAAGTTGTTTGGGAGGCCTTTGGCAGGAGGGAGATATCGCAGAGATGGAGCAGCAGAGGTCGGAAGGGACCTCAGGAGGTCTCCCAGCTATCTCCAGCGCAGAGCAGAGCCAACATCAAAGTCCGAAGGGGTTGCTCGGGGCCTCATCCAGCCGAGCTCAGAAAGCCTCCGAGGATGGAAAGTGYGTCGCCTCCCTGGGCAGCCTGTCTGCTCAGCTGCTCTCATCCTGGCACTTTTTCTCTCCTTATGTCCAGCTGAGATTTGCTTTGCAGCAGCTTGTGGTTGTTGACACTTGTTCTTTTGCTGTGCAGCTCCAAGGAGAATCAGTCTCCGTTTTCTCTGTAATCTCCTTTTAGGAGCACGAAGCCTTAAGTTGGATTCTGCCTTCAGCCGTCTCTTCTCCAGACTAAAGCTTGGTTCTGACTCTCCCTGTGTTGTCCTCCAGCCCCCTAACTGCCTTAGACGTGTGTGTGTGGCCAAGGCTCGTGTATTCAAGACGAGTCACTATTTTTTCATAAGGCCACTGGTGCTGGTGGTGCTTTCCAAATCMCTGCTTGGTGGGCTCCATCCTCCTTGGTGGTGCCTGCTGCACTGTGCTTCCTCATCTCAGCACACCCCTGCCAGGGACTGGTGAGCTGATGGGACCACTGCAGAAATACGAGTTTTGGTGAGGGCACGATGAGGAGTGAGGAAGAAAGGGTGCTTGATGTTTTCTTGACGTAAAGGCTCTCTCTTTTTAGGGCTGTGAATCAGATGGCTCATTATGACAAGTTACTAATGATTCATAGGAACAAAATGGTCCTGTTGTTTGTTCTCCCCAGCCAGCCTGCGCTACGTGATGGAGTGGATGCTGTGCAAATGGCTACAAAGCAGCTACTTCTGTCCTCCATCTTCAGTGGTTTTATTGAGGTGGTTTTTCTGCTTGCTCAGAATGATTAACGTTGTCACGCAAAGGAATTTCCTGAAGTTCCCCTCAGAACAGCACTATAAGGAAAAAGKTATAAATAAGAAGCTTCACTTTTTTTCTTTTTTGTTTTTTTTTTCTAGCTTATGGAGACAAATGGTTGGAATGCCACATTTTCAGTAATCCTGAGAAGCCAATAAGGTGTTGCTGCGTGGGGATGGGGGAAGGTGCAGCATTACCCCCCGTGCCTTGCAGTACAATCTGAGCACGTACCTCTGCTGGCTTTTGTCAGTCAAACACAGTTAGCAGCTGCAGTTATTTTTTCTTGCAGGTACCTAGGATTTCTGTAAAAGAGATTGATGCTTTAGTTACTGTCAAACAAAAATTGCTTAAACTTCCCTAGGTCACTGAGGTAGTTCTGTAGCAGCTCTTGCAAATACCTACGTGGTCCAAGGCAGGGCTTTGAGGTGAGGGCTCTGTACGGTGCACCAATTTTCACTGTGTAATGGCATTTCCTCAAGCTAGGATGGAGAGGGAGAACTARGAAAGAAAAAGTGTCTGCTTACACTCCTTGAAAAGCAGTTGCAGTGTGGTAGCAGAGGCATCCAAGACAGTCAAGCCAGCACCATCCAGAATACAACGTACCATACCTGCTGTGAAGATGTTCTAAAACTAGCAATATCCATGTGCTTTATTTTCCTGTCCAAGGAAAGAACCCAACTCCTGAAATAGTACTTGCAAGGCTTCTCCTGAGAGTCTTGTTACAGCAGTTATTGCCACTGTCTTGAGACTTGTTAGGGTATTTACAGCATTAGTTGCAAAGCCTAAATATAAGGGAGACTGATGAAACTGTTTCATCTTTTGCTTCGTTAATCTGTGTAGTAACAATATAATACTTGATAGCTTGGGAGGAGGCATTGTAATGCATTCGTAAGCAGCTGCTCCATTTTGGAGTTATTGTTTGTGCCTTTAGTGAGGGGTTTAATAGCTTAATCCATCTGGAAAGCAAGTAGATTTATTAGACTGTACAATAAATGGACTCATAATTACAGCAGCAGTTCCTACTAACTGTTTTTCCTGATATGGCAAGTATATACAAGTAACTTAATCTTCTTCAAAGTTTTATAAGAAAATGCTGTGCTACATTCAGTAGAAGAGCACAGCCACCCCTGTGTTTGGTGACTGAAGGCCCTCTTAGYGGATGGGACTGTCCAGTTAGTGTGAACGCATAAAAAACTGAGTAACTGTGCAAGGAAACAGCGCTAACTCATCACTTGCAGTGCAATTCAAGTGAATGTCTGCCTCGCATCTTTAAAAATTAATTTCTCTCTTGTTTAGTTTACAATAATGCTTTCAGCTACACTGGATTTTTTTTYCCCATAAATTAATACAGCCTGATGAAAGCTTATTAAAATACACAGTGTGTGCAGGAGTTGAGAAAGAAGACCAATGCTTGCTTCAGAAGACCAGCGTAAAAAGATCTTCCATTTTCTGTTAACTTCATCAGTTTGCCGCCTTAAAGTCGTGCATCTTACTATAGTCTCACAGAAAAGCCTAGGTTGGAAGGGACCAAGTATTGACTATTTCCGGTGAAGAAGGTTCTACCCCTTCTGTGAGCGACCCAAGGCAACCTTTAATGGTTCTCGTAATGAACTTCCTTTCTTGCAACCAAATGCTGCTTCCTCAGAAGCAACGTGTGCTTCTTCACATCCAAAAAAAGTGATGCTTTGGGTTTAGTGCTTGGACCGGTTAACTGTTTGCTCACACACAACACACAGGGTGAACCTGAAATTACAATTTTTCTCTTATCTTTGAAGAATCAGCACTGATGTGAAATCAAAACCCGAAAAAAAGAAAAAGACTTTATTGCACTGCCTAGAGACAATGTTGACTTCTTGGTAATTTTAGTTCACGATACATTCCTGATCGTGTGAGAGTCAAAGGCCTGTGTGTCATAAAATCCCGCTTTTACCTGGGGAAATAGTTCACTCTCTCTTGTATTAACTGTCCTGCATGCAGAGAAACGTGCTTTCTGCCCAGACTGAAACACAAGGCGGCCCTGCAGTGCGGGGAGCGGGGGGGATACGGTCCAGGCACAGCTGTCTCTGGGCAGCAGCTCAACCTGCCTGGGAAATCTTGCAAGCTGTATAGTTGCATGGGTGATATACTGAATATCTGACACTGAAACGAGATGCAAATTTTAGTTTCTAATAAGAAATGGTTATATAGGTTTCCATAGAAAAGTATTTTGACTTTTTTGAATTAACTTGTGTCATGACAGACTTTTTTGATACCRATAGATGTGTTGATACACACAAAACCTGTGTTAGGCTTTAATTGCCCTGAAGAACTGCAGGATAAACTACTGGACCCTGTTCCTTCACTTAATATTTTCCTGTTTCTCCACTGTATATTTTAGATCCTTCTTATCTAAAATGCATGGATGAAACGCAGGAAGCGGCCAGAACTAAATAGTAAATCTGTCTTAAAGAACCATGGTCAAGACTGGTAATCTAGATTCTATTACCACAGATATATTCGTCTCYACTGGTGCAGTATTATGATTTCCCAGCACAAAAGGAAAACTAGTGACTTTATAGTGCACTATCAAGATCACTTTATATTAAAATACTAACTGAACACAGGCGCTATACAAATTAATTATCAGTAAAATATTAGAAACTAGGATTGTCTAGTTGGGGCAGTTTTCACAGGTTGATCTTCTAGTAAACTGTATTTATTACCAGAATATTTTTAGCATTTTCCTCAATATGTAGCATCTCTAAGTCTAGCGTCTTGCAAAATAACAGTRGTAGTTGGTATGCGTTTGGGGGAAGCAAATGCATAATGAGGCAGATTATAGGAAATGTGTTCAAGGAGCCAACCTGGGCAGATTTAGGATGCAGGTGAAACATGTCTGGGAAATRCAGAACTGTCAGGAAGCTTTAATAACTCATAAATATCTCATTTTAAAGCATAAGTAAGCATTGGCAAAGCATCAGAAGTTTTGATGGCATTTCTAGTACAATTATCAAAAGAATTTTAATTTTTCATGCTATTAAAAATAGTTCTGGAGTTCTTTCGAATGCTCTTCCTATTGTGCAGTATGAATAACAAAGCTAAATAGTATTTTGTTATGTGAAATGAATAGGAAATAGGAAACCTTTTCTGCTGAGGTTTATGTGCGTGTAACTCAGTACGGCTTTTTGAACAGCGTGTATTTTGAAGTTCTGGTCTTCTTGCTTTATTTTGTTGTTAGATTATACAGTGCATCTTTCCTTAAGTATTGAGTTTAGTGCATCTCAGATTGCCAGGCACTATTCTGTTTTTCCCTCTGTACTAAATACCTTAGCTTGGCRTAGAGGCTTCAAAGCAAATAGGTGGCTTATCACTATTCGGCAGAAATCCCTGGTCTTAACTTAAAATACTGTCTCTCTTCCTACAGAGCAAACATGGTGCTGGTGTGGTAGACTGTTCCAAGACCTCTAAAATCTCAGTGGGCAGCTTATTTTTGCTTGTTTAAATGCACAGAATTTCAATACGGATACGTGAACGTGTTGCCAGCTGACTTGTTCGTGGGACAGGTACTTTGTGCGTGGTTTGGGGGGTTTCTTGGGGTTTATTTATTTTATTTTTTTTTGGTCTGTCTTGGATGTCTTTCTGGGGTARTAACCGGTATTTTTGAGCAGCTCAAGACACGCAGAGCTAATCACTTCTGCAAGTGGTGCCCGCGGAAGCGGCGGTGCCGGCGCCCGCGGTGCCTCGCTCCGCGCAGCCCGAGCGAAGGCGGTGGGCAGCGCGGCCCCGGCGGAGCGGCCGTGCCGGTTACACGTCGGGGAGAGCTCGCGCTCGCCGCCGTGGCCGCCCGTGCGGTGACCTGCTGTCGCTCCTGCGGCGGGCCCCGGCGACCTTTGGGAGCTAGAGAGAAAGTTCAAATCATTTTTTGCCTGTACGGTGGATAAAATGCATCAGCCTTCTGCCAAATACTGCGTCCGGATCAGCATATGCCAYTGGTCTAATGCAGCCTTCCAATTTTTGCCTCTGTGTGCCGGTGAGCTATATTGAGGCTTTAATATTTATTGTTACCAAGAAGTTACACGAGGCTACACACAAATCTCGAGCAGGAAATGTTTTCCTACTTCCTCACKGTTTAGTACGCATAACAAAATACCGTTCGGGCTGGTCACTCGGGTGATATAATCGCCAACAGTGAGCGTGGGGTGTTTTTGTTGGAAGGGTCCTTGAGAAGCCCTGGGGAGCCGGAGGATGGAGCTGGCGGCTTCGGCGTCCTCCCGGGCCGCCCCGTGTCTCCCGCGCCGCGCGGGTGCTGGCGCGGGGCCGCCAAGGCGCTCTGCGCCRGCGTCCAGCAGCCCCTGTCCCACCTTAGCCGTGTTTCTCCACCAAAAACAAGCGGCGCTTGAAAYGTTTCTGGGGCGGTGTAGTCGGAGCGTTGCCGAGAGTTACCCGCTTCCTTGCTGCTTGATTTGAAGTTAATTCGCCAAGTCCTGTAGATGAAGCCTGGGAAGGCAGAAGTGCTTTTTGGAGCGCATCCTACCTCTTATCCCTCTCCAAGTGCTTTGCAGATGGTGGGTTGTGCGGTCTTGCCTTCTGTGGCAGGGGAATTGCCTGTTCCAGTGCCTAAAAAAATATCTAGGGCTTCTTGTTCCGAGGAAAACCCGTTAAAAACGCAACTGCCTGCGAAATGATTGCAGTGTTGCCTGCTGAAGTTAACAAATGGCCTAAATCAACTGTTCTAGCCAAGGTGGCAACGTCGCACGCTCGTGCTGGAGTTTCTGCAGCTTACCGGTGAGAGCTCGGGCGTTAACGGGCTGTCTCGCTCCGGCGCCGAGCGCTTGTGCCTGGGCGCCTTTCCTCCTCCCCGTCCGCCTTTCGCGCTGTTCTCCTTCGGTGGTAAGACAGAGCGTGCCCGGTGTTTGTGTTCCTGTTCCTCATGAACTTTCAACAGGGAAATAAACTGCGTTTAGCTGATATATAAGAGCAGCGAAAAGGCAGGCTACCTAACGGACAGTTATGCATTTATTATTTGGTGTCCGTTTTGGGAAGGAGTTACGGAAATGAGCGGTTTCGTCTCAGACGTGCCAAGGAGCGTGCAGCGCAGGAGCRCGGTGGAGTACAGGCGTTCCTGCTCGCTGTGGAGCACGAGCGGCAGACGGCAGCAGCGCTTCGGGTGGGGAAAGACCTGTTAAAGCAGGTCTGAAATTAGGAACGGYTCATCTTTCAGAAGAGACTTCCCTAATAAAATCTACCTAGAATTTAGRATTTACCTAGAAATGGAAGGGATGCTCCTTTTTTAAAAAAAAGGAAAAAAAGAAAACCTCCTTTGATTCACCTTTCTGTAGGGTTTGATAGAGAATTTCTTATCAGACCGTCCATCAGACTCTACAATAGCTGCAACCTTGGAAGGAGAGTTTGACRCTATTATGTATCCATTAGTGAAACCTTTCTACTCTCCTCTGCATCTGCCTCTTTGTCATGAATTTTTCAAGTTCAGTAAAGAAAGAAATAGGTTTGTAACCTTGCATCTTTAATGGCAAATATGACTGGAAATAGCTTGTACGGGGAAGCTGTCGGAATTATATTAACGCTTCAAACTAGTGAATACAGTAGCTCGCGGGAGGAACCAAACTCCAAAATTGCCCTTGGTAGCATATATCAAAGCACATTGAATTTATGAGGTAATAACTAGGTTCTGTGTTGAGGGTATGCCAGAAATACAGACTAAGGATTTTGGTCAGCRTTTTTCAGGATTTGTGTGCGCTGAATTTACTGGATACTGAAATTTCTTAAGAGGGATTAAACAAAATGTTCCTTCAACAAAATGTAGATTCTGCTAAGAATTAAACTGTAGTGTGTGTCAGATTTTCTTCCTCTATTTCTAGATTTTTATTYTTCTGTTTGACTTCTCCCCCTACCCCCCGCCCCCCGGGCTGTTCAGACTAGAATGAAAAGAGTAATCTGTCGTATTTACAGAATGTTTGGTGTTTTATATATAGCATAATGAAGGTTGAGAAGACATTTTAATTCTTGTGTTTAAAATTTTGTGCTATAGTCTCAGAATTTGCAGAAGGAAAGAATCCTGTTATTTTTGACAGTAAAATATAATAGCTGTTACAGCAGCACTATAAAATACTGCATTTTATATAAAGGATAACTTAATGTTGCTAATTTAGAGTTTATAARAAATAAAATTCTCAAGGAAGGATAAGTCTCTGAAATGTCAGTGGTCAAATGATTKCAAGAGGAGGCTTATATGGTCAGTTGAGGGGAAAAAAGAGGTTTGGCTTAAGATTTTTGATAGCTATAGGTAGTGTGCGCGCGTGTGTGTGTGTATATATATAGACGTGTGTGAGTGGGTGTGTATATATATATGTTATTAGTCAGTCACTGGACACTTCATACGTAGAGAAGGGCATCAAGCTTATAATTTGCTAAAATGGAAAATTTRTCTCGAACAGAGGAGGCTGTGATAMAGCATTTGCTGTAATTTAACATTTGCAGATCGGAACGCCTATATGGCTCCCACTGAGAGAGAGATCTTAAACTATTTCAGTTTACTGAAACAGTTGTAGTTTAATAGTTCTTGGAGAACTATTGGAGAACTGAGAAATGCTAGCTGTAATGGCAATTGCCCAGTTGCTTCCAGTGCCGAGGAGGAGCTGAAGCAGCGAACCGGAGAGCTGGACGGGTTTGGTCAAAAGGAAATGCTTGACAGCGTCAGCGAAGAGCGAGTACTGAAAGGTGTTGTTAGCCAGCAAGGTTTAAAGAAAAACAAGTCAAGCACATATATCTATCTTTATTTTTTCTTTTCTATTTYTGGAGAGCCAGAGGGGAGCTTACASAAGACTAGAGAGGTTAATAGGGAAACTGTTTTGGTACAGACGGCTTGARTTTCTCTTCTTTCAGAGAAGATGCTGCTGACCAGGTCTCGTACTCAGAGACCTGCACAGACTTTTCTTCGTTTGAGGACAGAGCGGAAGGGGCTGCTGCATACCCGAACTCCCTGTTAGGTGTCTTGTGTGCCGGTACCGTGTGCCGAGAAACTTCCTCTTAGGTGCCTGGGTTTTGCTGGATGAAGCAAGCGGGTATCTTGTGCCTTGGCCCCGTCAGGTTCCAAGCTCTGTTTGGAGTTTATTGCTCTTGGCTCTATGAGAAGTCTTGTAGTCTGGTTGATGGATGACCCCATGGGCACACCTCTGCAAACGGGCTGGACGCGCGGCCCTCTGCGTGAGCTGTGCAGTGAGTGTCCTTCGCAGACGCTCTAGGTCTAGGTGATCTCTTTACCTGGAGACTGGTGTCTGCAGCTTGTGTGGTTTTCAGCTTTTACTTGGGCAGCGTGGGACACCCTGTCAAGACGTCCTGAAAAGGAGGATCCGTGCTTACTGGGTGATTTGGCTATTTCCATTTTCTCTGTGGTGGTAGTACTTAYTAATCTCATTCCATCCAACTGGGACAGCTAGAGCACAGCAGCAGTCATCTTTCATGATAATGCTTTTCAGCTGTTGCTCAGATGCTTAATTTTGTTTCTGGCCAACCYGTTGTTTTGTGCAGGGTTATCTAGGAATTTGTTCTCAGCTTGGCAGCGAACTTGCACCGAGGGCTGCAGGAGGCCGACGTGCAGGGTCGGCAGCGGGCTGCGGTCCTGCCCGGCTGGGGAAGCCAAACCGGTCAGTGTCATCTGCAGCTCGTGTGACTCCATGAGAAATGAGCTTCAGAAGTTGCTTAGATGTGTCTACAAAGCAAGTGGCTCTTCTTGGGGCTCCCCTTAGTGCCTGGTCACCTCCCTGGCTTTTTAGAGAAAATCAAGAGGAGAAGAGGTTGGTCTTGGATGGCTGTTTCAAATGRGCTGTTGCTGGAATCAGTAAAAGCTTTTAGTAACTTGTATGTTACTTTTTTTTTCCCGCTTGAGTATACAGAAGCCTGACAGTGGCCTGGACTTAAAAATTCTTACTTTTAAGGTATTCAACACTCTTGCAGCTCAAAAAGCCTGTCTTATAAAGGACTTAGGTTTGGTTTTGGGTTTTCTTTTTTTCTTTTCTTTTTTTTTTTTTTTTTTTTTTTGAGTGTAACAAATATCAGCAGATAATTTAGTTTTATTTAAGGAGTACCAGAACTAATTCTGACATTCTCAGATATGCAGTTGTGACAGTTGATTCATAATTCATAGTGTGGCATACCAAGAGTTGTCCTCATTTCCAGGCATAATTAATGCCTGTAGCAGCAGCAACAATATTTTACTTAACCCAGTTGTTCTTTTTATTAAAACCAGTGTTTTAGAAACTGTCACCTCACTTATTTGGCAAARCAAGTTTCTGTAATTGCATCCCTTTTTGGGGTGCATATGATACTAGCTGTTCACTCTGTAAGAAATGTTCTTTTACTGCATTTTAATTAGAATATGATAAAGTGATACGTAGCTAAGYGTTAATTTATAGATTCTTTGCATTGTCATTGTTCTAGGAGACATTTGAACTGCGGCTCTGTGCACTGATAAAATGAAATGCTTAGGCGTCCTGTTCGTGTTCGCTGCTGCACGTTGTGTCCCTGGCGTAGCAATCTCTTATCACAACAGAAATGACCCGGCCGGGGGCTCAGCTTTCCGCTGGCAGCCACGCTCGCTTTCACACTGTCAGGCTGGTGACCTTTAGTTTGGGAACTACCAAATTATAAGATTTAAACAGCTTAACAAGTTAGTAAAAGGCCAGTGAGGGAGAATTGGTCACAGCTGCAAACAAAAACAAGGCRTCACTTGGTTAGTGATTTCTGTAGCCCAAAATAGTAATTTAACATCAGCAAAAATCCCTTTAATTCCTGACTTCTGAGAAGTCTTTACACTTTAAAAGCTGTAATTCCAATATTACTTCAGGGATGAGGATCAACTTTTATTTGGATTTGAGATCTCCCAGTGCACAGCCTTATAAATAGTCTCTCTTCCAGCAAAACAGAGGGAAAAAACAAGCATGGATATCAGGGATCTATTACTTCATACCTTAAAATACTTTTTGATCTTGCAGTCTATAAATCTAAGTAGTGTAGTAAAAATCCTTTTTTTATAGCAGTAGCAGAGGAATAAACCAATTTAACACAATCTCCCTTTACAGGTTTAAATTACCTCTTTCTACTGTTGAAATTCTGAATTCTTTTTTCTACAGTTGAACAAAAATCCATATGTCCATTTAACATGTGATAAGCATCTATTTCTAGATTTTTTTTCAGTGACTGGAGAGACTTAATGGGATGCTTCTCAGAAAATACCCCACTTGTCTGAATCCTTTTTGGTTCGTTTAGAGCTAGTAAAAGCCAAGCACTGCAGCAGCCCRGCCGGGAGCCTCAGGCAGCGCTGCCCGGGGCTTGCAGCGAGCCCCGCTCTCTTCTTGGGTAGCRCAAGAGTTTGCACTGCTCCAACCTCTCTGCCTTTAAGGCAGCAGAAAACCAAAATAAAATAAAAGCGGTGGGTCATTGGGGAGTGGCCCGGACCTTTTCACAGCTACGTAGTAATGCACACATCTATTTGACAAACGTGGAGGAATGGGCACAGGGTAATATATCTGTAGAAAGCGTGCTGAAGTCCTTCCCCCTTCTCTCTCCCCATCCCCTGATAATCCAGACGGTTTAATTAATTTTAAGTGAGTTTTATAGGTAAGGGTGAAGTGTGTCAGAAATGTTATTCTCCATTTAAAAGTGAATTATCCCTTTGTATAAAAAGGGCAGAGCATATTTGTTGGGGTCATCCCAAAAGCATCATCACTAAAAATTATCTGCTGATGCAGAAAATTGGATTTATTCTTATGCTAGCATTTCCATAAAAATACAATTATATATAAATTTATGTTCTCTAAAAGCTTATAGTAAACTGCGCTTTTAGAAAATAGCACACTTATCTTTTAAAGTCCAGTTTTAAATGGCCAGATGGTGCTTACTGTATGGAAGCATAAAACTAGCGAGAGATCATTCATTAGTGGCTTGCGCGGAGCCGTCGGCAGAGCCGACGGGCCTTGCGTGGGTCAGGTGGGGCGGCCGGTGGTCTCAAGGAGGAGTCGTGCTCGGGTGGTGGTTGAACCCGAGCGTGGAGAAGAAGCACGAAGAGCGGCGGGTGCTTTGCGCGGTGCCGCGCGTCCCGGGGCGGCCGCTGCTCCCCGCGGAGCCCGGCTCCCCCGCGGCCCGGTTCCACGGGCTGCTCGGGAGCTCTGGCAGGATGGAGGCTTAAGCTTAGCAGGGAGACAAAAATTAAGCTCCTTTTTAATACGGATTTTGTGAAAAACAGCTTAAGTATTMCCGCGTGTTTGAAAAATGCGAATGGCATGTTTGAAGGGCTTCGTTTGTCGGCAGGAGCAGGGTCTCCTGGGTCAGCGTGCTTTCGTCGCCCCCRCTTCAGCGATTTAGTCGTGTGCTGCTCAGCCATAGTGCTGTTCGAGTTTTATCTTCCAAAAAAAAAAAAAAAAAAAGATTTGCATGGTTTCTGCCTTCTCCTTGTGAAGCGAAGAGTCTGAGCCCTGGAGCACTTCAGGAGGAGTCCTGTCCCTTGGGAGAGTCTCATATTTTCCCAGTCTGTCCTTATTTTTTTAAAGAGACTTTCACGAGACTTCCCTGGCGTTCGGCCCAGCGTGAGGACGGCCTCGTAGCGTGCTTTCAGCTGCAGCTCTGCCCRTTCCTCCGTTACCGTCCTCCTTCCTCCTGTTCGGAAATGTTATTTTTCAGAAGCGCGCTTGAGGCGTTGGAGCGTCACGGGTTGATCCAGGTTTGAGCGTTAATTTCCTGCCCAGCAAAGTTCAGAGCTTGCACTTGGGCTTTCAAATAGATGGGTAGATAGATACCCGCAGGAGAAGGGGGGTATTTTGGCCCTGAGTTACTGGTATTCGTAAAGGCGAGACGCCGATCGCAGGGCTGCRTGCGGACGAGCTCCTTTCGCTGCGCTGGGTGCCGGGCCGCGGGTCTGGTCCTCGCTCTGCTGCGTGCCTGGCGCTTACCGTGAGAGCTCGTTTGCYGGTTCCCTGGTAGCCCCCGAGCAGGTTTTCAGCTTTGAACTTGTTAATTAGACGACCGTCGGAACGGTCCCAGCGCGCGGCCGCGTTATTGCAGCCTCGCGTTTCGGAGCGGCGTCGCTGCGTCGTGTGTTTGATCTTGCACGTTTTGGAGGAGGAGGAAGGAAGGAGAGGGGGGTTTGGTAGAAGAAATGCAGTCTCCTTTGGTGCCTCCACCCAACCCCTTCCCACAACGTACCCCGTAACGTGCACCTGGCAGTACCGTAAATCGGGGCACATCCGACCTGGTGGCTTTAATGACCAGAACGGGCAGTTCTTGCTCAAAGCCGCCCGGTGCCCTTGTTTGAAGATGCCTTCCCTCTTTCTTTTGTAGGTATGGTGTGAATATGCGTTGCTTGGCAGCTCGGGTCAACTACAAGACTCTGATCGTCATCTGCGCCCTCTTCACGCTGGTCACGGTGCTGCTGTGGAATAAATGCTCCACGGAGCGAGCGGGGCACTCCGCGCGGGGTGCCTTCGGCCGCGGCGACGGCCTGGAGAAGCGGGCTGCCGCGTCCGAGAGCAACCCCTACGCCAACGAGCCGGCCAGGCAGCAGAGCGAGGAGGCATCGCCGCAGGAGCAGCAGAAGGCTCCGCCGGTGGCAGGAGGCTTCAACGGCAACAGAGCCCTGGGCTTGAGATACGAGGAGATTGACTGTCTGATCAATGATGAACACACGATTAAAGGGAGGAGGGAAGGCAGCGAGATCTTCCTGCCGTTCAGCTGGGTAGAGAAATACTTCGAGGTTTACGGGAAAATTGCTCAGTACGACGGTTATGACAGGTTTGAATTCTCTCATAGCTACTCCAAAGTATACACACAGCGAGCACCTTACCACCCAGACGGGGTGTTCATGTCCTTCGAAGGCTACAACGTCGAAGTTCGAGACAGAGTGAAATGCATAAGCGGTGTCGAAGGTTTGTGTTAATTTTTTTTTCATAATTGAAATGCTTCTTCAGACTTGCTGTCATCACTTGGGATGCAAGGTGACTTTGATTTCGCTGCAATAGCCTGAGGAATCCGAAGCAAGCGTTGGCGGCGTGGCGTGCTTTGCTCTCCTGCCCGCCGGCTGCCTGCGTGCCGGTGGTGCCGGCCGCAGCAGGGCCGGGAGGCCGCTCCGGCGGTGCCGGCGGCCCCTCTTGTGCACAGGAGCCAAAATGCAAGACTGCTTCTGCTTCCTCGCGCTGTTCTGTGCCACGTTGGGCCGCTCAGTACGACGTGAGGAGGTTTCGGAGCGCTGTTTAAGGGTCCAAAAGCACTGAAGCCATTAAAGCATCTCCTCATCAGGCCCTGAATAAAATGAAAATAGAGTAAAACCTTTCTGATTTGCACTTCTGCTAAACAGTGCGATCAGTAATTAGTACAGGAAGTCTTTCAGCTTCTTAGCAGAGATTTAAAAGCAGAATATTCTTGTTGGGTTTCATAATAAAAAATGGATGCCTTTATACAACTATTGTAGAATTTGACACTGACTTAGAGCATAACTTTCATTTAAGGAATAAAACACATGAATCTTTATGCATCTTGGTGATTGGTGATACTCTGCCAGTTGCTGATACTAGTAATCGTGGTGGATGGGATAACGGTGGTGATTAAATTAGAGTATTAAAGTGGCTGACTCCTTACCTCAAGCTCTGAGGCTTACCTACCTTTGTTTTCAAAAAGCTCCACCATAGTATGTTTTTCAGCATTTTTTTGTTACTGCTTCAGAATCACCTTCCTTGTGAGATGTCTGTCACCTTGGTGGCGTGACGTCCCTCGGAGGAGGGAACCGAGTTCTTAAACTCGCGGCTCTGCCAAGGGCGCAGATGCCTCTTACTGACCGCGGAGCACCAAGCGCGGGCGGCGTCTTGCTCGGGGCTGGATCCTCTTCACCTGTGTGGGCTGAGCGGGTGCTTTGTGTCTTATGGCTGGAGTCATTCTGGTCAGGTGTGACCTGAGAATGTCTAAAATAGCTGTGGGTGCCTCTTCTGCTGTTACCAGGTAGGATTTTTTTTTCCACCTGGAGGGAGGAGGGGTTTGGACCAAGGTCTGGAAGCACTAAGAGCTTTTGCATTAAAGGTGGAAGATATGAGGAATGTCCCTGGCAACCTGGACTCTTTGCATTACTTGTGACATTGTTGAGCAAAAAACTTAAGTTCAGTATGAAATAATTCAGAATCAGAAAACGTTCTGCAGTCTCTTGGCTTGCAAAATGTGCAGGCTGCTGACTGGTATGTACTGCCTTTAACTGCTGTGTACTTAAGCCTCAAGAAGCAAGYGAGTTGAACACTTGATAACTTCGTTATGTATCTGTAAACCTGGCTTTTTTGCAACAAGTGATTTAAGAGCTGGCATTGTGAAATGTGGTGCCAGAGCCTAGGTATTGTAAAGGCAATAGAATTATTGGCATCTCTTAAACAGGTTTGAGAAATGAGATAGTTTTAGTTTGTGGGAGAGGGAGGGRTTTTGATACTAAAAAGCATTCTCAGAAACTTTACACCTCCTCCCTTGTATCCTTCCAGTCCTAGAGATTCTCATTTTGGAACATGATGCAAAACTGCTTGTTACATTTTCACTTCTCTTTCTGCAAGGTTAATGTATTGTGTTATGTCTTATGACCTGGAGAATTGACTCTTGTCATCTTGTGTACCTTTTAAGTAAAGCTCTTAAAGCAAATTTCTTTTTTGCATCTTTCAGTCTCAATGTGCGCACTCTTAACTGAGACCGCTTAGTGTTAAAGAGAGGGATGGCTTCCAGGAGTTGAGATAATACATGATACTTAAATATTTCACGTGATGGTTGTTTCTTCAGAAAACTGTCACGTCTACATCAGTAATATTTATTAATAACGTGAAGTACCGAAATATATATGAAAACTTATATTTTCTCATTTAGTTTAATTTTTCATTACACCAGGTTTCAGGCAAAATTGGTTTCTGAGCTTGACATTGCCAAGGCGGGAAAGTGGTGCAAGTGCCAACTTGTTTATTTTCATACTCGTTTTTCTTTCCTTATGCGAAGGTTTACAGTACAAAATAGCCTTGGTTTCCTGCAAGAGGGTCATGAGGATGTATTTTCAATTTGGATTCACACTTAGAGATTGGGAATTTGTTCCAAATAAAATCTAGGACGTGGAGAGAATCCTATTTTTATCCTTATCTTGTATTTGTATTATCATGTATTTGCTCATTTTTTGAGGTGTATGTATGAAGAATTCTCTTCCATATCGTTTGTATTCCTTTCGCATACAGCCATTGATGCAATATGCAGTTTGCTAGGTTTAGAACTCAAACTGAGGTTGTACCTACTGGGAGATCTTGAGAGGAAGGCAGGAACCTGCTGGAACTTGGGAAGATTTTCTTTGGGYGCATCTTTCCTATTTATCTTAATGAAAGTTGTTAGTTTTATGTTGAGTACAGCTATGTGACGTTATCTGAGCTCATACTACGAGTTTTGCATGTGAAATGCATCAGGCTACAGAAAACACTGTGACCTTCCTAGTTTGAATCCTTTGTAAGAATGGAGCTCCAGAGGCTTCTTTTGGTGGTGCAGACTTCAAATAACCCCAAGCCTAAAATGAGGGTAGGATGGTGTGCTTTTCTCAGAGGCTMGGAGCTTCTGGGACAGGGAGTCCTCTGCAGAGGATTAATCCTAGGGACTGTTGGCCTCAAGCAGCAGCTCCGAGGACCCCTGCGAGCTGTGGGTGAGGAGTTGATGCACATTTGCAGCATTGGTGGAGCTCCTGGCTTGTCCGCGCAGGCATCGTTGCAGCATGCGCTTGTCGTGCTCTTAGGGAGCCAGGGCAGTTGGAGCAGACTTGTGGATCCTGAGCAAATTGCTGCTTTAGCATCAAATAACTCTAGCCAAAATCTAGTAATAACATATACACTTAATTTGCAAAGATTTATGTGGCGTTAAGGGGATTGYGTTAGCTGTAACATCATTTGGAGATTTAGTGGTCTCCAGGGTAGGGGGGGGAAATCGATTAAGGCATTTAAAATGTATTTGAAAATAAGTATGATGSTTCAGCAAACAATTGAATGGGTATGGATGGAAGACCATGATAGGGACCTGTCTGCCATTCACATCTGCTCAGTTTTTGGTTAGTCAGAGATCTTAGAGTAAATGGGAGCAATTCACACTTTGAACAGGGCTTTCTTTGAGTTTAACTAATGGTGAAGCCTACATAAATGCAGTTTGCCGGAAGTAAAGCAGAGATTGGAGTATAGAAAAGGAAGCGCTGCAAACACTGTATATACATATATATAGATATAATTTTTTTTAAGTGTTCTGATAAAATACTATTTTTTTCCCTCTCCCCTCTCTTATAGGTGTACCTTTATCCACACAGTGGGGACCTCAAGGCTATTTCTACCCAATCCAGATTGCACAGTATGGGTTAAGTCACTACAGTAAAAACCTGACCGAAAAACCKCCTCACATAGAGGTGTACGAAACAGCTGAAGACAAGGACAAAACCAGCAGGTCCGTGGACTGGACTGTACCAAAAGGCTGTTCTGTTGCAACAGTATAYGATAAATCCAAGTTCACTAGTGTTAAACAGTTTGTCGCTCCAGGTGGGTTATTGTAAATACACAGCCACTAAGCCATTTTTGTTAATTTGTACAGATGGTACCAGGGGAGCTTTAACTTCCTGGGATGAATGTGTGTTTATTTATTCTGAGTGACTTTTCATCCTTGGAATTTCACCTGAGAATGTCATCTAATTGCTGTCCTTGTGAAGTTTTCCTTTCCTTCTGTTTCCTCTCAATCACTATGTTTTTAAAACATCACTACATGAATGGAAAAGGCATGAAATGGTATGTAGAGATGTGTGGAGGACAGTGCAGTTCAGCAGAGAAGCTACAGTTGCGTTTCTTGAGCCTTTTAGCATTTATCTCAAAATAGAAGCAAAAAAAGAAATTGGTAACTAGTTCTGAAGTCTAGAAAATACCACTGATGTGGTAAAAGCCTGTGTTGAGAAATGATGTGTAAGTGCCATTTCCAGCCTTGAGCAAATGTATGACTATTAGGTTGGACCCCCAGTCTCTTTTTATTGGGAAGAAACTATTTTTGCAAATTATGCACATCTCAGTTTTGGTTAACCCAAGTTGTCTTAAACATGGAGCAACTGCAAGTGTACTGCTGAGGGCTGAGGGCTGCCTCTTGCATCCCGTCATTTGTAGAGATGTTAGCTACGCTTTGTTGTTGTCTCTAATTTACCATATTGTGTTTCATACTTACCAGGGGTTTATTTTGAGAAATTCATTATTTCATGCAAGAGTTTCCTTTGTGCTAGGACAGGCTCATTAATAAGGACGTAATGTATTTTTCCTCAATCAATACCCATTAGAATTAATGAGTCCATTACTTAAAAAGACAATGAAGTAATTTTCAGTTGGCACCTTCGGCCTGAGTCTCTAGGGAAAAAATTGTCGAACATGTTTGTGTCTTTGCAGTAGACAAATACAGGGAGAGAAAAGGCTAAAAGATCTGTTATGTAGTCTCTCCTCATCCTTTATTGATGGCAGAGTAATCTTCTGAGCTTGAAGGCCGCAGTATRCATCCACTCATCTCAGATGGCCTTAAGTAATGGATTTGTAGGTGCTTAAGGCAGTGCAAACAACAGGCAACCGTTAGTTTTTCTTCTCATTCTTAAAGCTTTTTCTCTAATGTAATTCACTTTGTTATCATATAAGTATTTATTTACAAGAAAGCGTAAAACTTACTGGACAGGAATTTTGAGCGTGCTCTTTTCACAGAAGCAAGTGTCGTGCGGCAGAACACGCTGCTGCTTCTCCAGAAGCAGATCCTGATCTCCAAAGCTCGGAGGAGTCGAAGCTTTTATTTTAAAAGATTTGAGCACGTGGCATTCAGTCAAAATAATAGGTACARTAGAATAGACTTCTACAATGCAAAATGTGGAAATGGTCTTGAGGCAAATTATAATAGATTAGTTTGGGAGATGGGGAAAAGCCTCTGCTTTTTGGGGAAAGCTGACYGTAACTTTTCTGTTGCATATAGAAATATGTATGGGATTTTTCACACATCAAGAACTAGCAGCAAGGAAACAATTGCCTCACACAGGAGAATTTTGTTCTGTGAAAAGCAGTTAATTTAAAATGACTATCTTTAAATGTTTATCATCCCTCTGTGCCTTCAGAGCTACAGGATTTGCACACAGCCTTACAAACTAATTAGCCCTTTGATCTTCTAGTATAGGGATTTTTAGGGAGGAGTAGATTTCGCATTTTAAAATCTAGCCTGAGAGAGAACACTGGATTTCATTATGTGGTATTGCCTAGGAGCTTTATTTATTTATTTATTTTTAATTAAACTGAGTTTTGCCCATTGAGAGGTTAATACATACTTCAACTTGTTAGTCTTTGTGTTCCCCCCCCCCCTTTAAGAAAAACTGAACTGTGTTTTTTTTTTGTTTTTTTTTGTTTTTTTGTTTTTTTTTTTACAATTTTCAGGTTGGGAAGTAGAAAGTAATAGTTTTAAATATTATTCCCAGTGGTTTTCTAAATACTTTTTTCTTAGCACTCCTAGCTCTTTTGCTTAAAGTGCAGCTTTATTTAGAAATGCGACTGCTAAAGTGGCACTGTATTGGGTTGTTTTTTTTTTTTTCTGCCAAGTTTTCTATTCGATTTGGAGCAAAAGGGTGACGGTGGTTTTCTATTTTGAACCGCAGAAAAAGAAAACCGCGCAGGTTGCCCTCGTGTGCCTCGCCGGTGGAAACGCGGGTCCCGGCAGGCCCGCGGCTGTGCCCGTAAAATACGCGGCGGGGTGGCTCTGGGCGCCGCGAGCGGGCTGCGCCCGTGAAACGGGGGCGCGCGGGGGCGGCCCGGGGCCCGGGGCGGCACCGACCCGACCCGACCTGCCTGGCGGTTCTGAAACAAGCACGGTCAAGGCGCTGAGTCCGGTCCCTGCACCCGCTGGTCCTTCTGTGGAAAGCTCAAGCGAAATGTTAAGATGTTTTTCTGACCATATTTCTGAAGATTATAACCTACCCAAGCTAGCCGTGTTTATCAGTAAAAATAGTGATATTTGATATTTTTATTTGATAGTTGATAGTTTTATTGCTGAACAGTTTAAAACAATTTGTATGGAAGGGGAGTAGCTGGCACTGAACTGCAGAATCCTTAAGCTGGAGGGGACCTGCGGGGGGTGAGGGCCACCTCCACCCAGGGCCGGGCCACCTCCACCCAGGGCCGGGCCACCTCCACCCAGGGCCGGGCCACCTCCACCCAGGGCCGGCCCAGCTTCGTTGCTGGCTGCTCAGGGCCCTGCTCGGCTGAATTTTGAGCACCTCTGAGGCTGGAGATGCCACCGCGTTTGACCACCCTTATTGTGAATTTTTCCCCCTAGTATCTGGTCGGGGTTTTCATTCTTGCAACTTGCGTGCTGTGCCCCGCAGCCCCAAGAGAAGAGCCTGGCTCTGCCTGCGCGTCCCAGGAGGCAGCCGAGGACAGCAGCGAGGTCCCCCGGGCTGGGCACCCCCGGCACTCTCAGCCTCTCCGGTTCTTCTCTGCCGTGATTAGCTCAGTGCTTCCAAAGACATGCAAAGCTCATGGTGACGCATCATTTGTCCTCTTTTGCATCTTGGTCCCGTTGTCTCATGCCARCTTTCCTCTCCCTCAAATCCCTCCGGTATCTGTTGTGCTCTGTTGTCTATTGGCAGAAGTTTCTGCTAAAGCACTTCCACCAAATGCCCGGCGAGTCCTCTCCCGAGGCAAGCGCAGCAGCGTGTCCGTGCAAGGTGCAGAAGGATTCCTCTGGTGCCACAAGAGCCAGCCTTCACTCACCGATCTGGTTTTATGGCTAGGTAATATATAATAGTGCATGGAGGAAAGAAAGGATGTTTGAATTTTTGACCTGCTAACCTAGAAGGACTTGGATTTTGTCTGGTGACATGGTTACCTCTGGAAGCTATGCTCTGTATCTTAAACATTTTTTTAAAAACCCAAGTGCTTTACCACTTTRTAAGGTGTTTTTGTTTGTTTGTTTTCCAGAAAATACTGAAGGGGTATCTCTGCAGCTTGGGAACACCAGAGATTTTATTATTTCTTTTGATCTCAAATTCATAACAAATGGRAGCATTTCTGTGGTTCTTGAGACAACAGAGAAAAACCAGCTCTTCACAGTACACTACGTCTCAAACACTCAGCTGATAGCTTTTAAGGACAGAGACGTCTACTATGGCATTGGGCCTAGGACTAGTTGGAGTACGGTCACAAGAGACCTGGTGACTGACCTGCGGAAGGGTGTTGGTCTCTCAAACACAAAAGCTGTAAAGCAGACAAAAATAATGCCCAAGAAAGTGGTTAGGCTGGTAGCGAAGGGGAAAGGCTTCATCGACAACATCACTATCTCGGCCACTGCCCACATGGCAGCCTTTTTCGCTGCAAGCGGTTGGCTGGTGAGGAACCAGGACGAGAAGGGGGGCTGGCCCATCATGGTGACGCGGAAACTAGGGGAAGGCTTTAAATCGCTGGACCCGGGCTGGTATTCTGCCATGGCCCAAGGGCAAGCCATCTCCACGCTCGTCAGGGCTTACCTGCTGACGAAGGACCACGTATTCCTCAGTTCAGCTTTACGGGCAACGGCACCTTACAAGCTCCCGTCGGAGCAGCACGGGGTGAAGGCGGTGTTCATGAACAGGCACGACTGGTACGAGGAGTACCCCACCTCTCCCAGCTCCTTCGTTCTCAATGGCTTCATGTACTCCTTAATTGGGCTCTACGACTTGAAGGAAACGGCAGGGGAGAAGCTGGGGAAGGAGGCAAGACTTCTCTACGAGCGGGGCATGGAGTCGCTGAAGGCCATGCTCCCCCTCTACGACACCGGCTCAGGAACCATCTACGACCTTCGGCACTTCATGCTCGGCACCGCTCCCAACTTGGCCCGCTGGGACTATCACACCACCCACATAAACCAGCTCCAGCTGCTCAGCACCATAGACGAGTCCCCCATTTTCAAAGAGTTCGTCAAGAGGTGGAAGAGCTACCTGAGAGGCGGCAGGGCAAAGCACAACTAGAGCTTACAACCAAAACCGCTGTTTCTGCTGTCTGCGGGAAGGATTGGATTGGACTCCGTAGAGCTAAACAAAGGTACATTTTAAAAGGTTGCATACTAAATTTTTATGGACTGTTTCAATGAAGTGATCCTTAAAACTGATCTCCTGAAACAATTGCATTCCAGAGCGGAAATATTTGGGTCTGCTGGGTGGGATTTGGAACAGGGTCCCATCCAAGACCCGATACAAGCTAGTATCTTCCCCTTGCTCAYCCGCCCCTAGCGTGTTCCACAGTGAAATGAGCCGCACGAGGCAACGTCTGCTTGTGCTCCTGAGTCTGGGGACGTTTTTATTTTTCCCTTTTGTAGGAAAATATTTACAGAAGCCATACAGGTCTTTAAAGTCYGGCACTTGCCTGAAAAGTTAGTATGTGGCCTCTTTTAAAATGGAGTTACGTGTGTGTATATGTTGGGAACAGCGTAACAAATCATGTGGTGTAATGCAGTAAATGTGTATTTACTTGTAGCCTGGATAGTAGACAGTGTATCTTTTTAAAGGTGTTTCTTTTTATATGGATTCTTTTCTCGAGGTGAAAAATACACAATTTTTTTAATTCTATATATTGAGATACTTAAACTGTATGTTTTCTTTAAAGCTRTGTAAACGGAAACCACATAGTCAGCGTGGAGGCTTCTCGGTCATGTTAGGTAAGCACAACGCCGCGAGGCTCGCTGGCTGCACAAAGCCTGCAAACGTGCCACGCCGTCTAGAAAGCCAAATTTCCAATCCTGTCTGAGGTTTGCTAGYGTCACCGCCTCCCCCGTCGCTGCAGTCTCTAGGTGTGGAACCGGGTGTTCTGTGCTGTATTTTCAGTTGCATCGGAGACGTTTCTGCAAGCATTGGCAACTTCGTTCCCCCAGAGACTTGTATTAAATCCTGAATGTGGCGCGGAGCTAAGTCTGAGTAGCGCATAGAAAATGTCGTTCAAGTTAATTAATGTTTTCCTATGGTGATTTTCATTTTTAACCTGCTTTACAAATATCAAGCATTTTGAAAATTAAAATGACCCCATAGGGCTTTCTAGCTCCGCTTATGTTGTAATATTAAGTTTTGCCTCTGACTGAAGTCTGACTCATTACTTAAGGGTTGTTCTGCCCACGACGCTGGTTTTCTTGGCGTGTTTTGTCCCCGTGGCTCTGGCGGGCGAGCAAGGGTATCTGTGCAATAACGAACACCTCCGACCCCGGACACTTGCGCTGTAAGGGTGCAATGTGAAAGAAACCACGAGGTTTCTTCCCTATATCTCTAAATTCTTTACACCAAGCATTAATCTGCCTTTTCAACGTTTAGATTCCTGGTTGATCCAGAAAAATAAAACCAATCAGCTGTGTCATTAGACCTGTATTGTTTAATCTGGTAGCATAGGGAATACTGGGTTAGCAGCTCTGTAGATGCCTGCTGAGCTTTGTTCTCCGAGTCCTAGACTCTACAGCTCCAAACGTTAACCAACGTGGGAAGGAGGTGTATTAGCTTTTTTCCCCCCATTAATCCTATTACATGTTGTATGTTCTAGGTATGGTTTAAGCTTAAGATGTTCATACTGAGGACAAAGTCTGTTCAAACCACAGAAAAACTGGGCACATGGACAATGCAGATCTTGATTTTCTTTTTAACTGCATTTTTTTTTYCTCACAGATACATGAAAAAGCTTTGTAATTACTTGATCTTTGCAAACACACAAAATGATCGTATCGATTCATATGAAAACTGGATGCCACAGGAGAAATTTCAATACCAAAGTTAGCAGATTTTTTTTTATTATTATTWTTTAAATACACATGCAYGCACACATGTACTTCCTTTACTGGTCCTTATTGCAATCAGAGAAATATTTTTCTTCTGCATGTTTCCTCCATCTTTTGCCCGTTTTTGATTCAGCAAATATTTTGGTATTGCTTAAGAAACAGTATCAGTGCCTTAGTGAGGCCACAATTTCCTCTTGTTTTAAGAATAGCTTGGAAACGACAGTGATCTTTCAGTATTTCATTAGAGTCAACCCAATAGCTGGTGGATAGCTTGGTTCAGAAGCAGAAGTTGGCAACGCCAGCAGAGAATGTCATGTCGGACCATCTTATCCTTAATATCTTGTTTGCATTTTTGTTTGCACATGCGTAAATTAAACCAACCTACCATCAGAGGTTGTGGAAATGAAGAGAATTAGTTTGTGGATTTTCTGATTTTCTCCTGTTGTGGTGTTCTTTTTTTTTTTTTTTTTTTTTTTTAAGAATTGTACAGTGGAAGAGGATTTGGGGACATTGGTGCCCATAACTTCATTGAATTCACTGATCTTTTTATTCCTTTGCTATTCAGTCTTCAAACTGACAAAGATCTTGGCAACTAAGATCCGTGTAATCTTTCCATGAGGCTTTTACTGTACATATAGAATTCATGGGAACCGTAGTGCGCATGGGTATATGCAAACCAGTGACACACAAGCACAACTGTAAAAGTGTGGCAGYGCTCTTTTTCTTGGCCATTGTGCAAGACGTTCACTGAAAGCTGCTATTTTCATTCACCGTGTAATTGTACTTTATTTTTTCTACATTTTCACATGTGGGATATACACCATGTGTTAAATATGCAATAAATTGTTTACAGGATGCCCTTGTAAAGGGTAGTCCTTTGTAAAGCTGTACAGACTTTGCAGTTAAGCACAATGTGCACGTTAGTTTTATATACAGCAAGACATGACTTTTTGCAGAGGGAGAGGTTCTACTATGTTTATATACAAAGTAAATGGATCAACATTTGTGCTTAATGTAAAGCTGCTTTATAAAGTTGTAAAATAAAATTTTTTTTTTTATCTTAAGAGCAGTGTGGGGTGTGTTCATTATATTGGTTGATAGCTTCTCGCCTACATGTGGTTGCAGATAAGTGCAAGCTGGTTGGGGCTCCTCTTAACGGTTTTTGGAATACCTCCTTTTAGAGAACTGTAGAAGATCGTTGCTTCAAAATAAGGTAAAAAATTATATTTCTTTGGTGATTTTGGATATCTTATGCCTGTGTTTTCATGGATGTATATTCTCTGTCTTCTCAAGTAAAGTTCATGCAGTGTATTGCAAATGTTATTTCTGTGAAATCTATCTAATTTTGAGTCTGTATAGTTTCTGTGAAGTAATGATCTTGATCAGTCACTAGATGAGTGTCCTAACGCAGATAGTCGGTTGAGCMTGTAGTGATCCATGCAGGAAGTGCATTAGTCGCTTAACTCCTATTTTCAGCTGAAAATAAGCTGGTCCTACTCTCCCTAGCCAAATTCCAACAAAAACGGAAGTAAGGCCACCTTGGTCCTCTCTGTCCCAGAGCTGGACTGGTACTTCACACCTCGGTACATAAGTGCAATAATTGCACTGGAGATGCTTTCCTGGTCTGTGGAAAGCTGTAACCATGACCTGCGCACAGCGTGTCACTTCTGACCGGTCTTTGTGCGACTGAGGTATGTAGAAGATGTTCCCACCGCTGGGCAGAGCTCGCAGTGCTTTCTCCTTGGATGAAAATATTGATTTTCATTACTTAGCAGTTTGTTAAAAATGTATGAATTGAAAATAGCAGTGGATTTAACTATGTTGTCTTGGTGATGAATTTGAATGTTTGCTGCTCAGTTTGTGGTGAAAGGAGATACATTTACCATCTGCCTGGAGTGATTGATAACTCCCATGCATGCAGCACCCTTCCTGAATGTTAAATAGCTGCTTCTATAATTTACTAATCTTTTTCCAAAAATGGAAGGAGCTATTTAAATGCCAAGTGCTCAGCATTTTAGCATATTAAACAAGATTGAGTTTTGCTATGGTGAAGTGCAAATGTGAAAAACATCCTGGCGCTCGCAATCTTGAATCTTCAGGACAGTAAATATTTTAATAGCTCATCTTGTTAAAGTTGTATCTCTAAGCAACCTGCTGAACTGCTCTCGTTCGGCGCGGCTAACCGAAGATCGGCAGCCGTGTCCGTGCCGGCGAGCAGGACGCCGGGCGAGAGCGGTGAGAGCGTCGCAGCGGCTCCCGGGGGGGCTGCGGCCGCTCCCGGCGCTGGCGCCGTCCTGGGGGCTTCTGCCCGTCCCTGGGCTCGGCCGGGCTGAGCCTGACCGATGCCGTCGCGGGGGCTTCGTCGCTTGTAGCTTCCCGCCGCCGTGCCGAGGAAACGGCTCTCGCGCGCGGGACGCGGGCGGGTGTCCGGCGTCCCGGCCGCGGACCGGCGCGCGGACCCCGCGCCGCGGCTGGCGGCGATGGTGCTTTCCAGTAAATCTCAGCAAAATGATTTTGGGTGTGAAAAGAGGCTTTGAGGCCGCTCGGGAGCGGCTTCGCTGTGCAYGCGCTGGCTCGGCCGCTGCGCTGCCCGGCGCCGGCCGGGCCCAGCACAAGCCCTAGCCGAGCGGTTCCCTGAGAAGTCGGCGGCGCCCTTCAAGTCCCTGGAGATCTGGATTCGATTTGCAGTGTTATTGCATGCTCGGCTTTTTACAGAGCGCACCGGCCTTCGCGAAAAGGTAAGGTGTCGTTGGAGATCTTTGCAAACAGGAAACTGGAAATGTGTGARGGGCCTGTATGCAGCACTGGGAGGGCTGACTCCAGGCAGAGGAGAGACGCGACCCTCGCGAGGAGCTTTGGGGAGGCGCCGCTCCCGCAGGAGAGCGTGGGGCGCCCGCCAGCTCGGGGCCGCCGTGGGTCCCAGCGGCGCTTTTCGGGAGGGCTGGCTGCTCAGCGCGACGAAAAACGCATCCCGAAACGCAGACGTCTSCGCAGAGACGTGCAAAGCAGAAGCTGCGCGGAGCGCGGCGCGACCGGGACGGCCGCGGCCCCGCTCCCAGGGCGCGAGCCCCGCGGCTGGGGCAGCGGAAAGGCTGCAGGGAACCAAGCGCTCCTGCTTCCTCTAGGATCCGTGGCAGTGCCTGTTCTCGCTGCCCTCTTCGGTTCGCAGGGGCTGCGGGAGCATCGCCGCGAGCAGCCCGGCCCCGCAAACCCTTGTTTGAACAGTCAAATGTCAGCAGAGGCAGCTGGTGGTAAACGGCCGCCTTCCGCTGCGCCTGCGTCCGGCTCCGGGGGCTCCACGCACAGCTCCGGCCAGAGCCGCCGCTCCCCTGCAAGCGCGGCTGCCCGCGCTCTTCCTTGAGGGCTTTGCCCATAAACATTTAAATTTTGTTACTCTTTTTCTCACCTTTTCAGGTGCCCTGAGGCAAAAGGGAGGCAAGGGAAAGAGTACTGSGAGGAAAAGGCAAGAAAAGAGTGTCTCGGGTGACCTTGTTTCTGCAGGTTCCTTTAAAATCCGGTTAGGTCGCTCTGGGTGGTTTGCAGGAGTCGGTGCCTGCTGCTACAGGCACGAATTGCAAATGTGAAATTTAAGGACAGCTCTGCCCGCTCCGAGCGCTCTGTCCCCGAGCTGCCCGGGCGGCTGCGCGCCGCTGCCGGCGCTCGAGGCTTGCTGCGGCGGTTGCGTTTAAGCAGCCTCGCCTGGTTTTAACCCACGCTCGTCGGTGTTTACGTCCCGGTCTGCATCTGACGTTGGGCTGAGCCCTGGCGTCTCCTGTCTGAGTCATTTTTTGATGACATGTTTTTCTGGGCTACCACCAGCAGGTAGAAACCCCCTTTATGCTTTCGCTATCCTGGTGTAAGTAAAGCAAAATACAGAAAGCGATAAAACCAGGCTCTCTTGTGCTGGCAAATACGAGGCGGACAAGGCGTGGGATGGAGGGAAGGAGCGGAGGGGAGACGGAGCGGCCCGGGGCTGGGGCGCAGCTGCGTGCAGATGTGCGCGCGTGCAGATGTGCGCGCGTGCAGGCTTTGCTTACGTGCACAGCTGGGAGGCGACGCGTGCGCTGGCCGGGGGTGCTGGAGCACAGCCGAGCGGTGGGCGTTCGCCTCCGCCCGGGGCCTGCGGGCTGGGCACATCTGCCGGGAGCTGTTTGCGTGCACATCTGGGGCTGGATGCGAACATCTGCAGGGGTTTGTTTACGTGCGCATCCGGGAGCGGACGCGCGCAGCCCGAGGGGAGGAGCGCGCGCGTCAGAGGGGGCTGCGTGCGTCCGCAGGGCTGTGCGCCTGCCCGTCTGGGGGTGGCCGTGCACATCTGGGAGCGGGGGGTGCACATCTGCAGGGATGGCACCAGCGGTGCACATGAGCGTGCAGCAGCGTGCACCGGGCCACGCGTCGCAGGTCGCGGTGACCTCCAGAGACCCAACGCGCTCACTGCACCGAATCCCCGCACCGGCCTCGCGTGCGTTACTCTAGTAAAGGCAGACGGGAGCAGCACCCGGCCGGTGCTTCGATACCGATTTTTCATTTTTCCTCCTCTCCGGCTTTTCGCTGACCTCAGCAAGAGCCGGATGCAGCGGCTCCGGCGCGGGGTGAGGGCGTCCCCCCGGCGCTGCCCGTGCCGAGCCACCGGGCACCGCGTCGGATCGCGCCCCTGCGCCCGGCCGGGGCTCGCGGTCCCGCTGCCGGGGCAGTTGCGGCCCCCGGGATCCCTCGGCTCAGCGACGCGGCCGTTCCCAGAGCCGCTCCGTGTGTGGCCGAAGGGCCTCCGACCCGAGGGCAGCGCTCCCGGGAGACGCCCGGCCTCTGCAAGCCGCAGCATTCCCGGTGGAAACGCCGTTTTCCAGTGGTTTCACCCYGGGGACCGGCGCCAGCAGCCGCTCGTGGCGGCTTTGCGCTTGCTGCTCTTCCGCAGGCGCCCCGGGTTGGAAACTCGTCGTGCCGGTTGCTGGCCCCGGAGGCTTCCYGGGCCGGCACGGCTCCGCCGAGCTCCCGCGCGCCTTGGAGCTCCTGGAAACGGCGGGTTGCAAACGCGGAGCATCGCGGTCAGCTACGTGCAGACTCCTGCAGGCTCGGTAGAAATCAGGTCCCGAAGCCGGGAGCGGCTCCGAGGCCCCGGCGCGGCGGGAGCGCTCGGACAGCGGCCGCTCCGCTGCCGCCGGCGCGGAGGAGCGCGGGGCGCTGGGCTCGGCRCCTTGACGGGTTTGTGCCAGCGCCCGTGGAAAAATAACCGGAGTCACCTGCAAGTTTTCCGACGGTTTGTTACGGCGCGGCAGCAGGCTCGGGCCCCGGGCGGGCGGGGGGGGGACTGGACCTGCGTGTCGGCCGTCGCGGGGAGGCGACGCCACCCCGGAGAACCCGCGGGAAAACCCGCGCTCGGATCCCGGCGGAGGGCGATGCCTGGCGGGACGTGGCGCGGGGCAGGACGGGTGCCGGGGTGTCCCCGGGGGCCGTCCGGAGCGGGAAGGGGCCGGATGCAGACGGGAGCGCGGGAAGTGCTTTAAAATGCCAGCAGCGGGCGGAGAGCCAGCGTCTTCCTGCTGTTTGCTGTGCGCCTGGCCGGGACGGGAGCTGCGCCCCGGAGCTGGGATCTGTGGGATCTGCTTCCTGGGACTGTGATCTGCGGGACCTGTGCCCCAGGACCGGGATCTGTGGGATCTGCACCCCGGGGGGGGGCCGGGACCTGCAGGATCTGTGCCCCAGAGCAGGTCCGGGACCAGCGGGATCTGTGCCCCAGAACCAGGATCTGCGGGATCTGCACCCCGGGACCGGGATCTGCGGGATCTGCACCCCAGGACGAGGATTCACGGGATCTGTGCCACAGAGCAGGGCTGGGATCTGTGCCCCGGGGCTGGGATCCGTGGGATCCGCGCCCAGAGCGGGGCCAGGCCCTGCTCCCCGGCCCGTCTCCCCCCGGAGCGCGGCTGGGCGCAGACGTGCGCGGGGGTCCCGGCCTGCCCTCGCCCCCCGTCCCCCGCCCCACGCGTGCGTGCAGAGCCGCCCTGCTTCGGGGCCAGTTTGCCGGCAGAGGGGGAACCGTGGCGGGCGCCTGAAGCGAGTCGCGGGCGTCGCGTGAGCCGCGGTCCAGCTCCGCATCGCCGCAGCAGCGCGGCGGCGAGACCCGGTGACGGCCGCATTTTTTCCGCGTGACTCAGCAGCGCGATTTATCGGCCCGGGGGCGGCTTTGCGCCGGGCTTGTCCAGCCCCGAGGACGGACGGACGGACGGGCGCGGGGCTGGACCCGCGCCGGGGGCTGGCCACCACCGGCGTCCCGGCGGTGGAAACGGCGCCGAGGAGGGAAATCCCGGCGGCGCCGCGGGCTGGTGGGTCCTTGCCCGAGGTTTAAGGGTGAAAAAGTGGCAACGCGGGTTCTGGGAGTTTGTCACCCGAGGGGAAGCCGTGCTGGCAGCGGAGGGTTAACRAGCTTATGCTTAGATTTATGTCAAGATATTTTCCCTTGTGATTAAGGTCTGGGATGCTGTTGCATATTCATGAGCCCTGATTTAAAGTGACCATTATTTCTTCTCCCCCTGATTTGCAAATAACGCGTTGTGCCCAGATTCAGCGGGTTTTTTAAGCGCTTGGTGATACAGGAGTAATGACCTTGCGCCACTCCCCAATGATTCAAGGTTGTTAATCCGATGCTGTACTCAAACATTGTGAAATGCGTTGCTGACGGCTGCCAGAGCTGCAGCAAAAACAGGGGCTTTACTGCGGGGCACGGCGCTGGGCTCTGCGCGGGGCTCTGCGCGGGGCCGCCCTCCCGCTCGGGGTCCTCTGCTCCGCGGAGCCTCGCGGGTCGCTGAGAAGGGCCCGGGTCCCCTCCGGCCCGCTCCTCCGAGGGGCCGGCGCGGGCGGCACCTCCCCGCGCCGCGGCTTCGGCTCTGCAGCCTCCGTGCCGGCGGCCAGGCGGGTCCGCGGTGCTCTCCGGCGCTCGGAGCTGCACGGAGGAGTCTGCGAGTTAATATTTTTTCCTGCTTCCTTAAAGCCTCGCTGAGCTCCGGGCGGAACGTAGTCACACGTGCTTTGGCCACCGGTGTTTCCGGGTTTGCTTGCTTTGGGTTTTTTTTCCCCGTTTCGCTGAAGCACGACCCAGCGTTTCGCCTTGCTCCGAGCCCCGGCGAGCAGCGGGCCGGGCGGACCCCGGCGCGGCCGGGCGCCGGGGCGGAGGGGCCGCGCTGCACGGAGCGGCCGGGGGCTCGCGCCGCCCCGGCGCGGGCAGGGCTGAGCGGGAGTCGCGGCGGCAGGGACGTCGCTTCGGCAGCGGCGGTGAGGTGGGTTTTCCGCGGCGCCTCGTGGCTGCAGTAACCTTTCCCTCCCGGGGCGTCTACGAGCCGAGGTGTTTTAAAAGCAGAAAGAGGCAGGACCGGCGCGCGGCCGCCCCCGGAGCAGGACAGCTCAACGGGCCGGATCTGGCAAAGCGCTCCAGCACGTGCTGGAGATGCCCTGATTTTGGAAAGCTTTAGACACGCACGCGTGCTGGAAATTGCCTGCACGTCCCGGCGCTGGAGCAACTAATAGCTGCCGTGATAAATAACGACGCTGCCCGGAGCGGCTCGGCGCCGCGTCCTGTGCTGCCGGCTCGGGGGACGGTTACTCCACGGAGCCCCAGCTTGGTGGTTTAACCGGCCCCTCCGCTGCACCGCCATGAGCAAGCCGTAAAAGTCAATAATTAACAGCTCGACTCTGCTCCTTCCGCAGAAAGGCACCGCCGGGCTCCGGCTGCGGCCGCGACGCCGGCGCGGCAGAGGCGAGCGGCAGGCGCCGGAGCCCCCGCACGGCCCCTTCGCCCCCGCCGGCGC
>NW_028185905.1:344808-394364 GCF_003343005.1 Rhea americana
CGCGCGATGCTGAGCCTCAAGCTGCCCCGGCTGCTCAGCAGCAGCCAGGTGCCCCAGGTGAGTGCGGAGCTGCCCGGCGCCGGCCCTGTCCCGAGCGCCCGGAGAGAGCGTCCTAACGCGACTCTCAGCCTTCCGGCTAGGGCGAGGGGCTCTGAGAGCGGGGATGAGGCTTTGCGGTGGTCTGCTCTGCCTGTAACGTGCCAAGGTTTAAAAAGGGAGCTGGAAATACCTCGGACTTTGTTCTTGTTTGCTTTTCGTCAAAAGCAAGCTTGAAAGGAATGTTTTAATGCTACCAAGAAAAGTTTCTTATTTAGCTAACCAAACGCCCCGAATGTGTCACGGGAGAAGGTTCTTCCGCAGCAGGTTCCTGCACCCCGAAGCGCGTGTCCTTCTCCTCTCCTTGGGAGCTGCTTACCCTTCTCCGACGATTTGCAGCTGGTGCCTCTTGCRGGACTGGGCGGCTGGCCCGCCGCACGCAGTCCCGGGCACGACGCGAGGGCCAAGGCTTGCCGGGCAGCTCTTTCCCCTCCTGTCTTTGCAGGGGTACCAGGAGCTGGGAATCCTGTTTGGGTATCGCCACCCGAGGAGCTCTGCAACGGACTGTCTGCTCAGCGTCTTCCAGATGACCAACGAAACCCTCAATATCTGGACGCACTTTGTGCCTACCTGGTACAGAACCTATTTTGCCTTTTTAATCTAGTATTATGCATTTGAGAGGTTGCAAATCCGCAGGGGTACACGGCTGGGTTTTTCCAGAGGGTCTTTGCAAAGGCAGGAGGAGAAGGGTTTGGTTTCTGGCGAATCCGTCTGGCAGCACCAACGGCAAAGAGGTACAAGCAAAAGATAAGTAAGAATTTGCGCAGCACGAGCTGAAGCATTGACTCTTCAGACAATTTACGGGATTAATGAGGCTGCAATCCAGCCCTCGTTTGCAGCCGTCGAAAAAKAAAGTAGCTCTCAAAGGATGGGGGGCTCGGCGCGGCGCGGCCGCGGTGCCGGACTCGGCGCTGCTCGCCCGGGCACTCGCCTCGCCCTTATCTCTTACTCAAACTTCTCTGCTCCAACTCAGCCCGCTCGCCATTGGNGCGGCGCGGCCGGCCGGGGGCTGCCGCGGGGAGGCGGCGGCCGGCAGCCCGGCGGGGTGTCGCGAGCGCGCCCGTGCCTTGCAGGTACTTCTTGTGGCACCTGCTGGGCTCGCTGCAGCCGCGCGACGGCCAGGCGGGCGCCCGGGCCTGGCCCTTCCTCGCCTACCTGCTCTCCTGCTGCCTCTACCCCTTCGCCTCCAGCTGCGCCCACACCTTCAGCACCATGTCCAGCCGGGCCCGGCACATCTGCTACTTCTTCGACTACGCCGCCCTCGGCACGTACAGCTTAGGTAAGGACGCGCGAAGGGCGCCCGGGTGAAACGGTGCCGCGCGGGCTGCTGCCCGCCGCCGGACCTGGAGCCGCAGCCCCCGGCCCCGTCCAGCCGCCCCGGCCCCGGCGAGCGGCTCCGTCCCCGAGCGGCTCCGTCCCTGACCTGTCTGCCGGAGCAGCCCCGGGAGAAACGGACTCACGTTGAGACCGTGGAGGCCGCGGCCGTGCCCGCGAGGCTGCCGAGGATGCCAACAGCGGCTGTGACTAACCGYGGCCCTTCCTCACCTCCAGGCTCGGCGCTGGCGTATTCAGCGTACATTTTCCCCAAAGAATGGGTCAACGGCACTTTCCACTATTGTTAYGTTCCCGTCGCTGTGTTTAACGCTGTTGTTAGCATCAGCCTCTCCTGCTATTCCAGGTATAGTTACCTTTTGCTTTATCTGCTGTCACTGATAAAKTATAATCATTAATTATTGCCACTAATAAAATTTCATAACTGCAGACTGTTTTGTAACAGTTTGTGCCTTATGGGCAGGAAGGGGAGGAAGAGGATGTTTTAATTTGAGAAACGTGCTGCACGCTGATACTAGGATAGGCTGACAAACAAAACTGCARAGCAGTTGGAGAAGTTTTAATTTTGGAAAATTCAAAAGGTAATTTTGTATCGAGTGGCTGTCGGGAAGACGGCCGCCTCAAGCGCCTTGTTCCATCCACAGTGTTTCTAACACCCCGTAAAGACTGCAGGCTCCTATGCCGCAAACATTTAAGCATGTGCTCAATTTTAACTGCAAAAAGTACTTACCAGCCTAAGCTCTATGTGCGTGTGTGTGTTACAGATCTGCAGAGGAGGAACCCTAATATTCCCACAGCTGATTGCATTATTTTTAAAGCATAAATAGCATGATGTGTGGCGTTGTGTTCCCAAATGGAATTAGCCTGTTGGTTTTGAATAACTCTCTTAAAAATGTCTAAAGTACTTAGCTGCTTTCTAGCTATATGTTCTTTGCCAGAACTCTAGCAGGATTTTTTTTTTTTTTTTTTAATCTAATTCATGGTGGATACTTTCTCCAAGGCTGTATCTGCCGTTAGGGTATCACGCAGTTTGCTCTGCAGAAAACGCGACATCTGTGCTCTGAAGGTGGGTGACCAGTTTGGCGCCCTTCGGTCCTTTCGTTTCGGGCTCTTCGCCCGGCGCCGCGCTGGGGGCCCCGTCGCCCCCGCCGCCCCGGCCCGTGCAACCTCGTTGTGTTTCGACTGCTGCCGCCTCGACAGCGAGAAATGAGCTCAGCAGCGACAGCCCCCGAAACAAAGCTCCTCGGCCGGTTTCGCCGCAGGAGACCGGCTGCTCAGGGCGAGATGCGGYTGAGCGTCGGCGTTTTACAGAGAGGGAGGGTACAAAGCTCTTGATATTTTTTGATGGATCCTGAAATTTTGGCTTATTCTAGTATCTGTTGAAAATGAAGAGATTTACTTGTCTTTTGGACTGAGGATTACTGACCGGAGTAGAGTCCCCAGGGTAGAAGATCTGGACCCATCGTTAGTATTACTGTATGGGGTTGCAGCATCCAGGATCGCTCCTAGATCGTCTTTGCAAATGATGCCAGTAAGGATTTGGCATTTTTTCCTTATACTCCTCATTTCTTTTTCCTTCTTTCTCCCTCTTACTTTTGTCTTCTGCGTCGCTCTGTTGTCTTGCTAGATGGGCTTAGCAAGACCGTGTGTCAGCCCTAGTACTCACTGCCTGGAGACAGCACTTGAGCCATTTCACTGGCTTGCRATCAGTTCAGGATTAACTGGGAACCTTCTAAATTCTTGATCTGCCTATCTAAATGTCAGCGTTTCTGCTACACAACTGTACGTGCAGTTATGTGAAAAAAAACACGTAACTACGCGGTATCACTGCGAGAGAGAGCAACAGTCACTTTTGTTTCTGCATTTCTCGTTGCAAAGCGTGCAGGCGGCAAACCCACCGAGCGTCGCCTTAGAAAAGCCGACAGAAGGTCCCCGGGTGAGCAGAAGTGCCCAGCGCAGGGCCCCGCGCTGCCCCGTCCCCCCGCGCGGGGCGTCCCGCCGGGCAGACCCGCCCCGTCCAGCCCCCGGCCCGCGCGGCGCTCGGAGGGATTGCGCTTCGGTGCCGTTGAAGATACAGCTACTCGCTTTCGGTGGGGGCACCTGAAGCACATGCGAAGGCCTTTGCTAAGCCTACTGCACCAAATTTTTTCAACTTCTCAGGAAAAATTTCCAATCCTGTATAGCTGGTTAATTAGTAGTTATTCCATCAGAAGTTTTTTTTTTCTTTTTTTGTGTGTTTTACATGCTTTGCCCTAGGAAGATCGAATTGCCAGGCGGGGAAGCGTATGCAGATAGATGTAAATAAGCGTGTTTATCTTTTCTGCTGTGCTATGTAGCCCTGCAGCGTTGTTGCGGAGGGCGTCTGACCGCGTTCCCCACCCGCAGGATGAGCAGTTGAACAAAGACGTTCTTTCATGCTTGAGAATTTGGCAACTCCCTGCGGACTTCTACCTGAAAGTAGAAAAACCTGTATGAGCTTTTCAYGGCGAGAGCAGAGCATGCTTGAGCTCTGTGAAGTCTCACGCAGTCCCCTGTGAATAGGGCACTGTCCCAGGGGTTGCTGTGTGCCTGGCCATAGGCCCACGCTGCAATATTGTGGCAAAATTTTGGAAACAGAAGTGCTCAGGTTAGGTTTGCACTTGGCCGTGGGAGTGGGAAGATGCAAGGCAAGGGTTGGCACAGCACCACGTAGCAACGGCTGAGCGATCTGCGCGCAGAAGTGGGGTGCAGCACCTGGCAGGGGACACCACAGTAGGGACATACAGTAGAAATACCAGATTTCTACTGTGGGAATACTGTAGAAAGACAGGAAAAAATGCAGCAGGAGGCACATTCACCGTCACCGTGGTGTTTCACACCAAGGTCTCCTGAAAGAGCTGATGGAAAGGGCCAAACTGAGCAGGAACAAGGTGAAGCTCCTTAGGCAGGTGTAACTCTCGAGCATAACTTCTCTTTGTGTTTCCAACACGTATTTGGTGTTATCTCATTAGTGGAGCCCTTCTGCCTTGCAAGCAGATCTTTTGTAATTCTGTTCAAGTTCGGTTAATCTCCTTGTTTCCTCACTGGGCTGAAAAACTATTAAGCTCGGTCTTGTTCTGCCTCACCCCGAAGAGGAGACGTCAAAGGGAGAGGTCTTCGGTTTGCTCTCTGCTYCACTCCGGCCCTGGAGTCCCGTGCGGTGAGCCCGGAGGTGGGGTGGGGTGGGGTCCTCCCAGCTGGACCGACCGCCCAGCCGGACGCTGCGCTTCTGGCCGGCGCGCGGGAGAAAGCACCCGGCTCCTCTGCGGCAGCTCGGCCGTCCGCGTCGGGGGAAACACAMACTACTGCTCCCCACCCAGACATACACTTTCCTCCTCGTACRCGGTATCGTTAGAGCCAATGGGCTTGGTGTCGTTACACTGGTGACGTCATGAAAAGGTAACTCGTCAAATTAATTTATTTTTTGATTTTAGTGTCTGTCTCCATGCATTCTCTACACTGGCAACTGCAGAGTCTTGGCAGGCTGTAAAAGAGAAGTATGCGGGGACATTTCTTGCATTTTGAACACAAGCTGCAATACAGCTTAATTAACAAACATTGACAATTGCAGCCTGCATGTTGTATTCCCTACCAAGCCTTCTAAAGTAACGCAGATGTACTCTCCTTGGGATTGCTGCGCTCAGAAAGCTTGAATTCGAAACTATGAGAGTAAAAACTCAGTGAAAAACAACTGCAGGGGCAGCAGCTGTTTAAAGACTAGCTCTGCTCCCAGCTGCTGGTATGTAATCGTTAATGAGCAATGGCAAAAAAAAAAAGCAAAATCAGCCACGCCAAGATGGAGTAAAAAAGACTCCACATTTTCAAACTCCACATTTTCAAAGCTGCTTCTAGTATCTGTTTTCCTTCTGGGCTGTTTTTTTTTTTTTTTTTTTTTTTTTTTTTTAATAAGGATAAGAGCATCATGAACTGAGCCATAAATCAGGTGTGATTCACTAACCAGGGAAATAGCTAGAGGGCCCTCGCTGCGCCGGCACATCCGCCCCGGGGCAGGGAGGACGGCGGAGGGAGCAGCGCAGACCTGGCTGCTGGGTCGGTCCGGGGTCGGACGGCGTCGCGCCCGCGAGACGGCGTCGTGCTCGGGCACGGCTCGCGGGTGTGCGGCGGGAAAGGGCACCCGCGGGGCTCGGAGGCGTCGCACAGAGCTGGCCTGGAGGGGAAGGGGCAGGGGCTATGGAGGCAGATTTGCTTTAAAAGCAGTCGGCAAACTGGAAAGCAAAGGGGTGGGAGAAGGATGTGAGGGAGGCGGAGGAAATAGGAGAAGAGGTAAAGAGAGAGCAAAGAGCAGCACGCTGTTGGATTAAACGGGGGCGTTTTCAGCACAGCTTGCGGTCAAATTTGCTCTGGCTGAGTCCTGGGGGGCTCCTCGGGGCGGCTCTATTTCCACGCCTGCACGGCTGGCGGAGAAGGTGCTTTGTCCAGATTCAGCGTGAGGCTCTTCTGCAGGTAGTACGAAGAGGGGTGCCCCTCTCACCCTGCCTCCCCACCTCGGGATTCGGCCAGGAAAGGATCAGCCGCCTGAACTGGCAGCTTTAATATTGTCAGGATACAARAGCTGCGCTGTACCGGCTGAAATTCGTGGATCTCCGTGGGAAAGAGTATGCCCAGTCTGCATGTTGCAAGGCACAGCCCAGAAAACTGATGAAAAACAGAACGTAACACTTCAATCAGCCTCCTCAGCCATGCCTCTGTAACGTGAAATACTTTCTCTGTCTTCATCCAGGTTTCTGGAGGTGGAGCGGCCCCGGCTCAGCAAAGCTTCCCGCACCCTGGCCTTTGCGTACCCATACCTGTTTGATAGCATTCCTCTCTTCTACAGGGTATGCCTTGAAGAGCCAGTATTCACAGCACCAAGACATTCGCTTCCTGCAGGGTTGGAAATATCAGCTGCTTAATCTCAGTCTGAAAAATACTTTGGAAAATATATCCACTTTTATTTTTTTAATAGAAAACTAACTCCAGCAGGAAAAGAGATTTGGTTATTTTTTCCTGTGCCTATTGATACACAGATTGTTCTCACTTCAAAGCGGGGCATTCAGACCTTGCTGGAAACTTGCTGTCTTTGGAAGCTGTGCTTCGTTCCTAAACATGAGCTGGGTGGGAATTTTCCTGTGGTGAGATCTAAGGACAAGAGGTTGAAGTCTGAGATTTGCATAAAACAGAGGCAACAGCTCTCGCTCTCGTAGCGAGTCGTGGGTCCTGCAAGCAGAGCTCCAGCTCCCGCCTGCCGCTGCCAGCCTCCCACGTGCCCTGTTCCTAGACGAGGAGCAGTCAGAGGTGATGGAGGCGCTCAGGAGATTGCGTGCTCCTTCAGAAACCAGCCTCGGGGAAAGCCTTGACACACGCAGGGCCTGCCAAGCCCCATCCTCGTCCCGGAGCCAAGCGGGGCTGGCGCAGGCCRTGGAGGGCTGGGCTGGGACTGCCCTAGGCCCTAAGGTGACCCTTGGAGCACAGAGGCTGGAAGATACCTKTGGTTGTTCCCTCTCTCTCCGTTGCATGGTTCCCTCACGCGGCCATTTCTTTACTTCTGCAGTTCTACCTGTGCGCGGTGGAGAGCTGCACAGAGGCTGTGATCGTGGTCCACTACAAACACACAGCGCTTGCCTTCCTCACGTGCTTCGTTTTTGCTAGCCATCTGCCAGAGAGACTTGCACCAGGACACTTTGACTACATTGGTAAGTGCCCAAAGGGTGAGTTTGCGTTATTTTCACACTGTTTTCAGGRAGGAAGAACACTAATGCCGGAGTGATTCTCCAAGGTTATAATCCAGTCCCTGCTGGCAATTCTAGGTGCAGTTTTACATACAAGACACAGTAGTTCTGCCTAAGTAAAGCAGAAACAGCTCCTGAAACCTGTTGTACCAAAAATGTCTCACAGGGCATTTTGTGACCAAAAAGCACTAATTTCTCATGCAAAAGACATCACATTTATCACACTGACACTTCAGAGTGCCACATCAGGGCACTGCAAGAGCAGTCACCAAGGAGAGACTGGATTAGAGTCCTTCTGACAACACCAAGGGTTTTCCTTGGTCTCTCATCGCAGCCGTGCAGAAGCGCAGCTCTGCTCACCTGCCACGTGCCAGGTTGCAGCAAAGCGCTGCCTGTCTCTCCTGTCAATTGTAGCTGGCTGGAGTTCTACGTGTTTTGGAAAGGAGGATCTAGCGGCACAACAATAAATGACACAATTTAATGAAACCCAGGACATTTCGCACTGAATGCTTTTGATTTTGTTGCAGGGCACAGCCACCAGGTTTTCCACGTGTGCGGGATCATTGGCACGCACTTCCAGATGGAAGCCATCAGGATGGATATGACTGAGCGCCACGACTGGCTCCTGGCCACTTCGACGCTTCCCTCGGCCCTTCAGACTCTCGGTCTGATGGGCATCTGCATAGCTATTTCCCTGGCTGTCATTGGGCTCTGCTCAGTGTCTCTTAGCTTCATGCCTGAGCCTTTGCAGACAGAGAAGTTGCATGGGCATTAGGCTTCGGTTTTAGATACTATTTATATGGCTCCATGGGAGAGAAACTAACCCATGTGTCTATGGTATGAATGAAGATGAATTTATTCACGTACACTCTTTAAGAAAAGGTTTATTTAAAATTTCTCAAGAATGAAACATTTTTATATTGCACTTTTCTTCACATAGCTTTAAAGATTGAAACAGATTCTGAAATGCTTTTAATCAAGTTGATAGTTTACCACAAAAAATGTTTATAATAATCTTAGATTTTTATGTAAAAGGGAGATAAATGCTATTATTTTCCAAAGCAATAGGCATTCATCRGTTCTGCCTTATGGAAGAATTGGTGGTCATCGGATGACATGAATGTGCTTGTTATTAATTTAGACTGGAAGCAAAAACTCAGCTGTATGGAAATCAATGTGAATTGTTTTACTGACTGCAGTGCAGACAGGGCTGGCGAGTCCTGACGGGTGAGCTCCGAGGAGGCTGCTCTGCAGCCTGCTCTTGCAATGCTTTTCCAGTTTTCCTCTGAAAGATTCTGCTTTCATTGAGGGTGTGAGCCCCAGCTTGCTAAGGCAGKGGCACACTTCTGTGGCGTGGAGCAATTTTAGATCCATTCCCTGCATCACTTGACATCAGCTAGCTGGATCATTAGCCAGGATGTAACAGTGTGACGCTAGTCAGGTCAGCAGATCTGGCTCCTTTGCAAAAGAGTATGAGAAAGAGCTCTCCTAAGGGGCCCYCTAACTAACGTTTTAACCTGAACAGCAGTATCATCTAGAAGATTAAAAACTCAAGTATTTGTCTTCCACAGCCTTACATTAAACCAAAGTGCCTAACAGATATGTTACTGAGAGAGACTAGAGCTTGYCTATGTTTCAAATTTCACTGAATTTGTTTGTGTAGCCTTGACTTTGAGGATGCCTGCAATGAGATTGTCACACTGGACTTACYTAATAACATGTAGTAGGCACATCAACATATAATGCAAAAATTACTGCTGTGGAATGTTATCAAGCTTCTTGATAATCATACAGGTGTATAATTTGTTTTCTATATAATTACCTCTACTAAGGTATAATAGATGCACTTTTGAGTGACAATACAACAGCTCTTTAAATATATTACAGGACAAACAACTCTTTTGAAAACAAGCTTTCTTTTGAAAGCTGACCAAGATTTGTATAAATCTTTGTAAGCACTGGAACATAATTATTTATTCAACAGTTTTATTTCATTAAAAGGGAAAACTAATATAACTATGGCACTGATATATGCTAACCTGATTTGGATGATTTATAAAACTATTGTCTGTGAAAACAACTGCTTCTAAGATRAGTGCTAATACTTGCAAATTATTTGCCTTGTGTACATGTGTAACTGGAAAGGAATTTGTCTTTTGTGTGCAAGAAATGATTTAAGGTTTTCTAAAATTTACATTAATTTATTATAATTTTTATTGGTAGTTTAACTTTTGAATATGGGAAGTCCTTTTGTCTTCTCCATTTGCAACATCTATTAAATATGTCATTATTTTTAGGAAAACTACACTAAAAAATACAGCACTGTTTTATACACTGCTACAAGCCGTACAGATCCTGCAATGCTATGCATTGAACTTTTTCTAATAGATACCTTACAGACTAAATGACTGAATGTTGTTTGATCTTGAAGCACCATWAGTAAGCCAGATTTCTTTTTCAGTTGGAGCTATGCCTTCCAAAAGCTATTTTATGTACTAAGTTTTATGCACATATAAAGAAATAAAACCTCTGTGTCAAACTGTTACATGTAAATAATGCAAGATATTTGTTTGTTTGAACATGTTGTTTCATTGTATCYGTGCCCTTTCCTCTAACCCAGGAAGACCATCTCAACAGGGCCCTTATGCAGATTATAATCTGGTCATCTCATCCCAATCCAAAGCAAATTACAGATAAAACTATTAACTTTAAGATCAAATCTAGAAAAGTATCATTATTCTATTCTTCAGCCAGTGAGATTTGACTGCACTGGTGAACTAGGCAGGTACGGCAGGAACGTGAGAAGGGTCAAACCAGGTAGGTGTGCAAAGGACAAGGTGCAACTCTCCCAGGGTAAAGTTTTGCATGGAATTTTGTCTGGAATCCCTGTCTGGGTCCAGTCTGGCTTCCAGTTCTAGATCTGGAGCCTCTTTGCTATGTAACACAACATGATCTCTTAAATTTAGCATTAATTTATCTTGAACTAAAGTCTTCTATACCAACCACTGTGATTCCATAGTAGCCTAAATAGGCTGCATCATACTCATAGGCCACTGATCTAACTTCTAYATCTCAGGTAAAAGTTACTGGAAGTTGTGACTTTCCTATACGGTAGGGCAGTTGGCTGATTCTTTGGTTTTACCAGGACACAAAGGTTCCTTTGGATTAAGGTAAATCAYGAATCTGAATGTTTCTGAATAACTCCTAATCCAAAAGATGCATGTCTTTTTTCCAAAACAGTATAATGCACAAAATAGATTCAAATAATTTGCAATCAGGGTATAAGTGTATTTGCAGAGGGAAYTGGGAACATCTTCGGGAATACCTCTCCATGTGAGGTAGTACAGAGCCTGTAGCACCGGTGAGGATAAAGGYGTGGATGTGGACCTGCTGCCTGGGAATGCGCTCTCGGGAGGCTGAGATGACCATGCGTGGTGGGGGGGTTATTTCTTCCCTAGTGACTGAGGTTATGTTGCTCCCTTTACTTGCTGAGGTTTACGATCTGTACAGCTGATTAGAATCCTGGCTCCTGCTGTTAGATCAGGTAACTAGTACAGAGCTATTTTGGCCTTTTTTCCATCTCCAGAGAGATAGGAGCTTGTGCCTAACTGAAAACAAATACATACTCGGTTACAGACCTTCTAACTGCCTTGCATGTCTTTATCACCTTGGCATTTGACATTCCATTGGGGCTGTATCTTCAATCTATTGGAAATGGCAGCGGGTACATGAATTGTTAGCTTGTTCATTAAGCAACCTTTCTCTCTGTGATCAGTCTAAATTGTGCTCTCATCCATGATGCATGTATCATTTCCCAGACAGAAGTAAATATACTGGTTTAAACTTACAAAGTCCTAAACAGTCTGGGATCTACAAGAAGCAGTACAAAGCAGTACCATGAGACACTGCAACAGCAGTCAGCAGGAGYGAGAGCTAAGTTTTTGTTATGAGTCAGGAGCGCAGCCTCAGGCACCTTTCTCTGTTAGTTCCCAGGGCTTTTGCAATTTATTTTGCTTTTGAGGGTAACCACCCCATCTCATCTGTTTTTACAGTACTGTGTAAGACCCATCTTGCCTTGTGAGGCACACTGTGATGGTAAAAATGCACTTTGGGCTCTGGTTCTACTTCTGTGTAGGTTTAATTTTGCTTGTGCTGTTGATGGGTGTTATGAGCAGGGGTGTGAAGAAATGTGTCTGTTTCAATATACTTTAAAGAGTCACTAAGACGCGAAGGTTGCCCAGAGCACTAAATGGGTCGCTCCAATAGTGGTCTGTCACAGAAGAAAACTGACAGCTTGGTGGAGTTTCTTTGTTYTTCCTTTGCTGTTTTTTAAATGGGATTGGCTAACTTGATTTAGTTAATTGGCACCAAAGCTGACAACTGGCAAGAGTCTGTGGTTTAGGTGAGATGGAGTTCACCCCCCTGAAGGCTTTCTGAGCTGCTAACCACGGTTAAAAAACAAATTATTTCACCCTCGCCATTGCCTTGACCCCAGTCTGTCYGTTAGATTTAAAAGCACAGTTCCTTTGCAGGATGCAGGTATTTCAACATGCCCTCACTCAGCTGTTCTTTTCACATGTGTCTCAGTTCCACCCTTTGGGTTTTGGTTTCTGCCATTAGCCATTTCCTGAAGGCTGGGAATTAACCCATTTACCTCGGGGCAGGTAGCTGCTCGGCTGCGGGCACGGTGCAGGGGCGCTGGCAGACCAACCTCGTTGGACTACACYCGTCTCCACGGGCCTGAATCTCTGTTTGAACCAAGCAGAGGAAGAGGGAAACAGGAGACCAGGACTAGCGCGGGCGGCTGCCCCGGGGTCTCCCGCGCTCCCACCGGCGGCGGCGCGTTGTTTTCGCTCCTCGCTCAAGGGGAACGGGCCGCCGGCCGGGAGAGGAGGGCACCGGAGCCGCCGGCCGGGAGAGGAGGCCCCTCGGGGGGCTGCAGGCCGCGGCCCGGGGCCTCGGGCCTCGCTCCGGCCCCCCCGGCCCGCGGTCGTCGCCCTGGCAACGCGCTCGGCGCCGCGCCCCGCCCCATACGTAACAACGCGCTGCGCGGTGACGCGCGCGCCGCCGCGCGCGCCGATTGGACAGATTTGAATAACAGCGGGCGCGCGGGCCGGAGGGAAGTTCAAAGCGCGAGTGGTCTCGCCGGCAGCGCCCGCCTCGCGCGGGACCCCCGGCGCGCGCCATGAAGGGCCCTGAAGGCGGCGTAAGTGGCGGCTGGGGGGGGGCGCGGGGCCCGGCCCGGCCCGGCCCGGCCCGGCCCGGCGCCCCCGCGCTGACGCCTCGCTTCTTCTCCCAGTAGGGTCAAGACGCCGCGGAGGCCGGCGCCGAAGAAGCCGTCCAACCCCAGCCTGAAGGATCCGGTGGGGGTGAGTGTGGGGCCGCCGCGGGGTGGCGGCGGTGTCGGGGGTGGGGCTCGGGCCGCCGCCGCCGCCGCCACAACGGGGCTGTGTGCCCGCAGGTGTACTGCAGGGTGCGGCCGCTCAGCCGCCCGGACCAGGAGTGCTGCATCGAGGTGATCAACGAGACCACGGTGCAGATCCACCCGCCCGACGGCTACCGCGTGTCCCGCAACGGGGAGTACCGGGAGGTAATGGCCGCGCGGCGCTGCAGGCGGGGGTCTCCGCCTCTGGTGGCCTTATTTTCTGCTGGCTGCCGGTATCCTCTTGTGGTGGCGCAAGTCAGCAGCGCCTATGCGGTTGGTGCTCTTAGAAAGGTGAATTTTCGGAAAAACTATCCAGAGCAAAAATGCAGGCTTTCCTAAGGCGTCAGATAAAGCCTCCAGGTCTTAAGGCTTATTTGTGGGGAGCCGGGAAAGGACTAAAAGTATTAAAAGAAAAAACAGAGCTGACTAATATTTAGATTTAAGGATTCTGCCATGTAAGACTACTTAAAAGAAAACAAACGGCAAAACCAGTGTTAAATGAATTAAGAGTTGCTTTATCTCAAACTTCACACTGGGCAAAAATCAAAGTTCCCTTCTTTACATTTTCTGTGACAGAAAAACTTGTTGCTTATTTGGAAGCGATGAAATGTTATGAAATGAAGAAAAGCAAGTAGTAGTCACTCACAGCCAGCAGCTCATGTTGCTACTTGACCRGTATGTGTGTTTAGCCTAGCAGGTGTATTGACTAGGAAGGGAGGATTTAGGTACAGAACAAGGAGCTGGAGGGCTGAACGTAATTTGGTAGTAAAACAGTTGCGTGCAAGTTCCCAGTGCAGCAGTGTAACTCAGAAGAAGACATCTTCTTTAGGTTACTGAGAAGAAAAATAGTGAATGCCAGTTGAGATATAGAATACCTGCTTCTGATTTCAATATAGGAAATTCTTAAGGATATGTAAAGCAACTATTAAAGGCTTAAAAAAGAGCCAAAGGTTAAATAGAAGTTTGGTAACCAGACCTTTGTTGGAAAACTTAAAAGTGCAAATATTTACATGAGCAAGTGTCTTAATGAAGAGTGATCGAAACTCAAACATACGTGCATACTCAAACTCAAAAAAAGATGTTTGTATGTATGTTGAAACTTTAGGACTGGAAATTGGGACTAGTCTAGAAAAAGACACAAACTTAAGGTTGGTTAAATGCTGGAACAACTTGTCTCTTGCCATTGTGGGTATTTAATTGCTGAGTGCTGAGATAGTTGGGCTTGAGCAGAAGTTTTGGACTTGAAGCTGAAAATGGTGAGATTCTCTGGTTGCTAGGACATCAGGCTTTGTGATGATTTTGGTTATTTATTATTCATAGGACTTAAGTTCTATGAAGATGAAAAAATTGCTGTTCATTATGCAGATCTGAGCTCATTCTCAGCATACTTACACTGAAGCAACTATGTATTCTAATGTTGGTATAATCTTAAAATAGAATCTACATCTCTTTGGTAAGCTGATGAAAAACAGTTCTAAGGTATGACACATTTTGAAGCAACAGACTTCTGGGAACTTAATGTTTAGGGAAGTGTATTTTCTTTCTTCAGACACAGTATTCATTTAAAGAAGTATTTGGCACCCTAGTTGCTCAGAAGGAGCTTTTTGATGTGGTGGCTAAACCTCTTGTGGAAGACCTCATTCGTGGGAAAAATGGTAAGCAGGGACTTGGTTTTTGCCACTTTCTGTATGCGTATTGTGCATTTTTTTTCTTATTGCTGTGACTTGTGTCAAGGTTTTTTAGTTTGTCTAAGAAGAAATCATAAATACTTTTTTTTCCTTCTTCAATGAAAATATTTGTGGTTCGTCTCTTATATAGTGTTCTTGGAAGCTCTTCCTGCTTTTCCTTACTTCTAAACTTAGTCAGCTGTGTTGTGGCATGCATGTTACTTGTGTCAAGGTCTAGGTTTTTTGTATATTATTAACCAGAGAAACTCTTTTTTTTTTTTTTCTCTCTTGCAGAAGGGGATGACTTTACTACCTAAAGACTGATTTTTAAAATAAATCAATATGTCTTTCTAGGATTTGATGTCCTGGGCACAGTTTGATATCGCTATGTTGGTCCTTGAAGTATCTGGCTAATGTCAGACTCCCCAGTAACTGTCAAGATAAACCAGTCCTCTGCAACTCGGACTTGGGAAAAATTTATTCCATTTTGCCTTCTAAATGTACCCTTTGAAAACAGGATTATAAGCATTGCTAGTTGTAGTATGTATCAATGCAAATACTGGTATTGACTGATTAATAGCGGCTTTGTGAGGGGCTGGAATAATTTACTATTAACTGTTCAGAAGGAGTCGTTGGCTTTCCCAAATACTTGGGAAGACTTGAGAAAGATGATGAGTGAGATTGTAACTGAGCTTTTTAAAGACAGACAGCACCATTTCATTACCTTTCTGTCTCTCCTAGGCCTGCTTTTTACATATGGTGTAACGGGCAGTGGAAAAACACATACCATGACAGGATCTCCTGGTGATGGAGGACTTCTTCCTCGGTGCTTGGATATGATCTTCAACAGCATAGGACTGTTCCAGGCCAAGCGATTTGTGTGTAGTTTTGCACTAAATTCTTTAGTTGTTGCTTGCAGCAGCCTAAAATACTAGAAAAATTACTGTTTGAAATGTTTAAACAACAACAGAATTGGAAGCGTAGGGCAAAGGAGGCAGATGTAGTAGCTAGGAGGGACACTTTGTAAAAATAAACACTCTGGTCTGGTTATCCTTGTAATTGTTTTTAAAAGATAGTTAAAGAATGAGAAACAAAAGAAAAGCTTTCTGAGCATTGTCCTCCTCTGGCTTGATCTGATTCTGTATCTACTAATGTAGGAAACGATTTGAAACTTTCCTTGTTGTCAAACGTCTCTGGGTTTTCTGATGTCTGAAAATATTGGAAATAATGCTAAAGCCTTTTCCTTAGTAGAATGCTAACTTGGAAGCTTTTGTGAAATATTTATCCTGGAATATCTGTCCTCTGTTGAACCTAGCCAGCAGATTGAGTGTTAGGACAGGGCACAGTATTTGCTTTCTACCAGAGTTTAATCACATAACTTGTGTTTTGCTGGCCAAAGCCTTATATTCTCTATTGTTTGTCGTTATATTGGCTAAATGTTGTATATTCACTGTACACAGGTTTTTAAGCTTGATGACAAGAATGGTGTGGATGTTCAGTGTGAAGTAGATGCTCTATTAGAGCGACAGAAAAGAGACGCCATGCCTGTTCCAAAAACTCCATCTGGAAAGTAAGTAACTATTGTAGCGTGCAGAATGAATTAATGTCACTATTCTGAAATTCTGATCTTAACTGTCTCTTGACTCCTCTCTTAAAGAAGAAAAAAGTATTAGTGAAAATTTATATATAAACTTTCTTGTGGTTTGAGGAATTGTGTAATTAAGTGTAATTTAGATTAGAAGATACAGAATCAGGCAACTTAATTCTGTCTTTGTAGCTGTACCTTCCCATGAGTAAAATGTGATGATTTCACTTAGTAATGATACTGTGAGGCCAAACAAGTGAGACTGCTGAATGGAAGATGATACAAATGCAAACTATCCAGGAATTCTGCAATTATTACTGTAACTGTACAGCAGTGACAGCTGAAAATTTAATATATTTAAACCTTTAAATCAAATAAAATTTTAAAAAGCACTCTGAAAAACTGGATGTTTTGTTTGTAGTTTTTAGTGCAAGAATCATGCTATCTGTCAATAGACTTCTGAATTTTACAGTCACTATCTATAAGATGTTAGCTGGCTGTGGATACTCCACTACAATTGCTTGTTCTGTGTGTTCAACAGGCGACAAATAGATCCAGAATTTGCTGATATGATCAATGTCCAAGATCACTGCAAAGTGGAAGAAGTTGATGAAGATAATGTGTATAGTGTCTTTGTCTCTTATATTGAGATCTACAATAACTACATATATGACCTGTTAGAAGAAGCTCCCTTTGATCCCATAAAACCAAAGTAAGTTTTATGAATACCTTTGTTGATGGCTTCAGTTATACTTTTATGGGGGCTGTGATATGTCTTCAGCTGAAATCTTGGCAAGTCTGGCTCAACTCCATAATGTGAGAAGGGTGATGGTCAAGGAGTCTAGACAATAGCATTTAAGTGTGTCAGGTACTGATGGTCTTTCTGTTGCTGATTCTAAGACTTAGTACTCTCTTCATTAGTATAATGGCAGATCAATAAGTAAATATGGGATTTGTTAGATAATTTATTGTATTCCACTGAGATTCTAAGGATGTTCATGCTATTCTGCAAGTAGTATTTGTAGCAGATGATGGCAATTAGAGTAAGCAGTTTCAGAGCTGCTTTTTTTCCACCTGGAAACAAAGTGTATTGGGGAATAGCCACTTTTGGTTCTTAATTACTGTTAATGCAAGCTTGCATATTATTTCTCATGATGCTGACCATCTCTATAGAAAGAGATGAATGGTGTCTTAAGTGAAATTTTGGCTATTGTGTGGAAAGACATGTATCTGGTTGATGTCCAAAACTGGTGAATATTGAGATCTTTGGAAAAAGCACAGTCTGAAAGTTACACTTTGAATATATATTTTTAACTCTAAACCCATTAACCCTCCCCCCCCCCGCCGTACATATGTATTGGCATACATCCTAGTTAAAGAGTTGGCCAATTTGTAAAGATTAACTAGAGCAAAACAACTCATTGCACATTGCACTCAGGCATCAAGCGCTAGCTCTAGGGTACTGCTTTGAAACGAGTTTGAATGTGTATGTAAGCTTTGTAAGCTTTTTAAGGAAGGATTAAAGTATTTGGTTTAGTATCTTGCTCATCACCCCCAAGTCAGCCTAGGAAGGATCTTAAAGTATTTCCCTTTATGGAAACTGCAGTGTATTAAATATAAAATCATTTTTGACAAAAGCTGAATGATTTAATATTTTTTTAACCCTGTTTTTTTGGTAGGTGGAACAATTGCAACACTCCTGTGCGAAACRGTGACTTTATGTATGTGCATAAGCATATTATTCACCATATAGAAAAGTGAAATTTCTTTGTAGTAGAAGCAGAAAATGAACTCAGACTGACTCCCTACCTTTTCTTGCTTTACTAGCAAATGCAGAATACTTCTGAAGCAATCTTGCTTCTGTATGAGCATATGCATGTAGAAAAAAAAATAATAGCTGCCATCTAAACTTGTGATTTCCAGTAAGAATTGCAATTAAATGTAGCTTCTAAATTAAAGCAGTAGCTGAAGTGTAACTAATCCTGGCTGAGTGTGTGTCCATGTATTTGTACTTCTTCCATCTACTGTATGGATAATTGACACGTTCAGTCTTAACTTTATATTTAAACAAACAAATTTGCATGACATAAAATGTACAGTCGTATATAAAACTCCCTTCAGTTTTGGGTTTTTTCTTTTGTCTTCCTCCTTAAGACCTCCACAATCTAAAATACTGCGTGAGGACCAGAATCACAACATGTATGTCACAGGATGCACCGAAGTAGAGGTGAAATCTACAGAAGAAGCTTTTGAAGTGTTTTGGAGAGGTAAATTATATTAAAATATAACTTTTAAAATTCAATATAGACATGTAATCTTTCTCGCTCTCATGGTGGAAACAGAATTCACTTTGTTAAGTGACAAGTTTGTTAAATAAAACACAGCTACTTTTTTGTTTTTTGCTTTAAACAGGTCAAAAGAAAAGGCGTATTGCAAATACTCAGCTGAATAGAGAATCTAGTCGCTCTCACAGTGTTTTTATAATAAAATTGGCTCAGGCACCCCTGGATGCAGATGGTGATAATGTGCTACAGGTGAATTCATGAGCAGACTATTAAAGAACTCTGTGTGTGTTGGAAGAAGTAGAGAACCTTGCAGCATGATCTACCTAAATAGTGAACTTGTCTTGAACATATGCACCTGCTAGTTAGCAATTTCATTGTGAAGCAAATCAGACTTTTTAAATTTCTGAGATCTCTGTCAGAATGAATCTCCTCTCTATAATAAAAGTAGAGCATTAAAATGGGGAATAAAACTGCTCGTTCCTTTATTTTATTATTATTTACCTCTGTTCCTCTTAAGCTAAAACTGTTAAGAGTATAAAACCGAGAGGCTTTGAATGAGTGCACTTGCTGCATCTATCTTGTGGTCCAAACCAGAACATATTTGGAAAAAAATATATACTAGAAAGCTGGTGGTGGACACTTTCTTGCATTAAGGATTATAATAACTCTCTCAGACTCTTCCTAAAGTTGCAACATGGGATCTTTTAAGTTTGTATGCTGGCTCTGGATTTTGAGGGTGTCCCCCCCTTTAACCCCACACTTAGACAGGAGGCAACACAGTGCTAATCACTAGCCTAACATAATTTTCTTTCCTGTAATAGGAGAAAGAACAGATCACTTTAAGCCAGCTGTCTTTGGTTGATCTAGCTGGAAGTGAAAGAACTAACAGAACAAAAGCTGAAGGGAACAGGTTGCGTGAAGCAGGTATGCACCATATTTAGACAGCTCATTTGTTGTATATATGCTCATATTCAAGTACTAGTCTGCATCCTAGCAAAAAGGAGGGAAAAAAGGGGGGAGGGGAGTGTACTGTTCTGATGTCCAGTTATCTGATCTGATGGTCTTAAATCCTCAAGTTTAGAAATTAGAAGTTTTCTTTTGTAGTACTAAATTCATGGATACTTCAGACTAATTAGAGCAGTTATCTGTAATACATCTTACTTAAGAGTCCAGGCAGTTTATTTAGTAGTTTACTTAAGAATAATTTGGGAACATGATCTAAATGGCTGCTTAAGGAGCATTTTTTTTATTTATTTTTATTTTTAGGTAATATTAATCAATCACTAATGACATTAAGAACATGTATTGAAGTTCTACGGGAAAACCAGATGTATGGAACAAATAAGGTACGCAACTGATCATCTAATTATCTTTTGATGAAGATCTGGTTTAATGAAAGCTTACTAGATCTTTGYTTGTTCTAAGATGGTTCCATACAGAGATTCCAAACTGACTCATCTTTTCAAGAACTATTTTGATGGTGAAGGAAAAGTGCGTATGATTGTGTGTGTTAATCCCAAAGCTGAAGACTACGAGGAAAGCTTGGTAACTTGTAGATCTTCCCTCTCTTCTCCTCTTTCCCTCGTTCATGTTTATCATCAAATTACTGCACTTGTTTAGCAGGGTATAGGAATGGTAATCTTTGCTTGGACTCCTCATGTAATCAAATATGCTACCATTAGGTAGATGTGCCCTTTAAGTCTCATTTTTCTTAAAAATTACAACTACATTGCACGTAAATTAGGAGAAGTCATCTTATTTACAAAAGTCCAAACCCACAGCAATGTGCAAGTGCTTAATTCCCACTGTGGAAGTACCTGCAAGAACTTCAGTCGGGTGTTTGCACAGTCAGTTCCCTGGCTCTTTTAGGGTGGAGGTTGGGGGTGGGGAGAATGTTACTAGAAAGATTTTTCAGATGCTCCACTTTAAAATTGCAACCTGTGTTGCTGGGAGCTACTTGATACTACAGCTTGATAATGTCTCCTCTAAAGCTCTTATTGGCCTAAAATATTACTTCCCAATTCATTTTGGACTTGCTCGATTTAGATTCATTGTTAAGCTTGCTTTTGTTCTTTTGTAGCAAGTGATGCGATTTGCAGAAATGACACAGGAAGTTGAAGTTGCAAGACCTGTTGATAAACCACTCTGTGGCTTAACACCAGGGCGACGCTTTAGGAATCAGGCCTTTAGAGAAGAACTTTCACGGAAATTGGAGATGCGAGGTGGCCCAATAAATGGAGGTAAATGCTAAAATGCTAGGTGATTACAGCACAGGCTTTTCTGTTTGTTGCAGATGAATGCTATTTAAAAAAACAAAGACCTTAAAAGTCCTTAAAGATCCAGACATTAAAAGTGCAAAAGAAACTTCATTTATGCATTAGTCATGAGCTTATTCTGTATTATATATGTTTGAGTTGCTCTTTTTATACTGCAGTAATACTTTTACAGTAACTGGGCTTATACTACAGCATCAGAGTAATTCTTTGTAACTGGTGATGAGCTGAATTCATGGTTCTGTTACTGCAGCTCCTGAAAGGAAATTGTTATACTGATGCTGATACTTTGATGTTTTTGTATGCTTAAGGCTTACTGTAGAAAGCAGGAGTTGCCTGGAGGTATTCTAAAGTAATGAATCAAAAATGTCACATTTAATCTTTCTTCAATACTGTCAACTCTTCTGAAAACTTCTAGTTCTTAGTAATTATTCTGTCTACTCCATAATATTATGGAATGAATGATCTATGGCTATGCATTGTCAAATGGAATTTTTCCAATCTGTAGATTGTTGACAGACTTTCTTGGCTTTAAATCTTACAGAAACAGAAGAGCAATCTGTTTCAGAAATGCTTTTGCAGAGCTTTCCTCCATTGCCTTCCTGTGAACTATTGGATGTTAATGATGATCAAACACTTCCAAAGCTTATTGAAGTCCTGGAAAAACGCCATAAGCTACGACAAATGTTGTCAGAGGAATTTGCCAAGAATGGTAAGAATTTGAACATCAGTGTTGAACTGGACTTTTGTCTCACTACTCTTCAGGGACGTCCTCTGTACCAACACAGAGTAAATACCTTGTCTCAATTGATAGTTTAGAAATTCTTTGCTTGGAGGAATGAAATAGCTGGTAGCATTAAACTGGTGGGAGTGGAAGAACTGTCCTCTATCTGGAGGATAGAGTGAGAGGATTAAAATATGTTGATTCTCTTGCAGTGCTTGCATTTAAAACTATGCTGCAAGAATTTGATTCCAGCGTTGTATCGAAGGAAAACTATATTCAAGGAAAACTGTCTGAAAAAGAGAAAATAATAGCAGGACAGAAAATGGAGTTAGAACGCCTGGAGAAGAAAACTAAAACTCTGGAATATAAGGTATAGAGTATTTTCTGGGGAAAACTTCAACTGAAAGTTTTTAGCTTTTTGGCTTTTTTATTAGGTGAGGCACATCTCAATACTTTGTGCAACTTAAAGTTGCAAAATATCCAAAACTTTCTGGAATTTGTGTGTGTGTGTGCATGTGTGTATATATGAACTGCTAATGTATTCTTGCTCTTGTTAACTTAATGAAATATGACTAGCAGTCTTGAGCTTAGATGGTTGTTCTTGTAAGACGCATAGCCAAGTACTTCTCTTCTTCCTCTAGATTGAGATTTTGGAGAAAACTGCTACAATTTATGAGGAAGACAAACGTAATCTCCAGCAAGAACTAGAAAGCAAGAGTCAGAAATTGCAGCGTCAAGCTTCTGACAAGCGTAGACTGGAGGCAAGGTTACAAGGCATGGTGGCGGAAACGACCATGAAATGGGAAAAGGAGTGTGTAAGTATGCTGCTGTATCTATTAGCATTACTCCCTTATGCCTTTCTATGTTGTGTGTATGATGGATTGTGGTTTTGGTTGTGGATTTTTTTTTTCTTTACAGTTAAAGTAGTATTAAGACTAAAGATGTTTGGCTTTAAATATGGAGTTTAAAAATTTTCAGCTTAATCTCTTTTAAGTACGATCTGTTTGGATATACTTCTCAAGAACTTCTGATGCAGCTACAACAGCGGTCAAGCAATTCCTCATTTCAGTCCAATATCTAGAATTTGTTTTCTGAATTTCTGGCTCTCTGATTTCAGGAGTGATTCTTGCGTTGTTCTGTCAGCTGCCAACAGGAGCCTGCTATTGGTTTCTTTCTCATTGCATACGCTCTTGCTCAACTCTGCTTGACATGCAATAAGGAAAGGAAATATGAGGGATTAATACTGCAAGTTCATGCTTCAGGACCATTGATAGAACTGTTGTTAAACACACTCCCATTTGCCTTAATTCAAAAGGCAAATTATTTATGGCATTAAATATGGTATTGTTCTGGAATTTGGCAAGTCTATTTTTTACTTGATTTGCCATTATTTTCAATACCTTATGTCTTAACAGGGAAAACTTTCATTCARTCTGGAACATATGATTGTCTTTTAATTTACAGTACAATTACTTGCTTGTGCTTTTGTGTAGCGTACTTTGCACTTTCTCACTTGTCTTTCCAGGAACGTCGTGTAGCAGCAAAGCAGCTGGAAATGCAGAACAAACTTTGGGTCAAAGATGAAAAACTGAAGCAACTAAAGGCCATTGTTACTGAACCAAAGAATGAGAAACCTGAGAGGCCTTCACGGGAGAGAGACAGAGAGAAGCCTGTTCAGAGATCAGTGTCTCCTTCACCAGTACCTGTAAGTTGCCCATGAAACACTTGACATGGAAACAAGTATTTTTGTAAGAATGAACTAAAATGCAGGTCACTTGTCTTAGTGCCCAGAAAAGGTCCTCAAGCACAGAATTTCAATGACTAACCTCYGAGTTCTTTTTCTCCAATTGTATTTATCAGTTTTCTTTATTCGTGCTGCTATCTTCTAGTGCTCCTAGTATTGGAAGAATACCTGATTCTTAATGCTGTCACTGAAACACACTAACTGTCCAAAACCATAAGCTGAATATCTGAATTGAATACAATGTGCAGTGTGATAGCATTTTATTGGCTTGAATTGACAGTTCTGCATGTTCACTAACTTCTTTCCTATTTTCTCTAGACTTCTAGTAATTGCATTACTCAGGTCCCTAACAGCCAGCGACTTGTGAGCAACCCACAGGTGCACAGACGTTCTAATTCTTGTAGCAGCATTTCTGTGGCATCCTGTATTACGGAATGGGAGCAGAAAATCCCTTCACACAAGCATACCAGTGGCACTTCTAATGCAAGGAGTAGACTACAAGAACCAGAACAAAGTAGAAACTATAATGCTTCAGAGAGAAGGCGAGGGATGTGCTGGACTGGAGTCATTGAGGTTCCCAGGCGTAGAGATGAGCTAGAAATAGAAGAGGACCAGTGCTGCAGGGTTAGTGCTGCTCCTGTCAAAAACTAAATGTAGTGTTGCTTAGTCTGTCTCAGAAGCTGATTTTAACTGCTATTTTACATAGAGCACACCTAAAACAGATCAGAGCTCATTCCATAATGTATTTTTCATAGGACAGTACTATTTCCAAGCTGAGTTTCATTATTTATTCTATTTGACTTCTTAATTTGACAATTGAAAATTCTTTAAAAACTGTATACCTGTCTCCTGCTTGCATGTAGATAGCTCTTGTAAGGAATTCTGAACTAGCTAGACCTTTTCTCTGGCTATGAATCTCCTTGTTTTTCAATTTGTCTGTCTCCTCAGATCTATCTTGCAGTCTGCAATTTACCATAGTCTGTTTGGGCAGCTTAAAAGGTGGTCTTATGAGCCATTTGTGCAAATGTTTATTGGAAATAGTGCTTGGACAAGCATCTTACTTGTGTGAATGTTAAGTTTGCTCTTAGAGTATTCCTCCCAAATTTTCATGTGTATGTTAAAGCGGGGGGACTTTGTTTACGGTTGGGACACTTCTCCTCCTCCTCTTCCTTCCTCCATTAAATTGATGCATGCAGATGTTTGTATCCATGAAGCTTGTCTGTGTCACATTATAGCTCTGTCATAGTGGCTCAGGAAAATCTAAATAATTGTACAAAAGAAACTAAATCAGTCTTGTCAAGAGAGCTTCTCAAGAGGAGAAAAGTTTTCTCATGGTATGATTCATTTTTAGTAATATTTCCAAAATTCCTAATTGCTAGCCCTTTGAAGTAGGGATGTGCTTTCAAGCTAGTGCTATTCTAATTAACTAACACATAAGCCACTCTTAGCAAAGAAAGATGTGGTGTCTCTTACAGTAAAATGTAACCAGTAGTAGCATGCCCTTAGGGCATAACTTCTAAGGCAGCTTGGCAAAGCTGTTGTCAAAAAGCATCAACAGAAACCAATACTTGCTCACTAAAAGGGGGTGCAGGGGGAAGTATTGAGGAAATCTTTCTTTAATGGAAAACTTTTGCTGAAAGCAGTGTGTCTCTATTGTGGGGTCTCTTTTATTTAGAGATGCTTTAGACTTGTAAGGGGTATGTCTATTACCAAAAATCATAATTGCTCCTCACCTAAAAATACAGTAGATAGATTTGGACTTACAGATTTGAATTACGTAACTTCACTATGATTCAGAGGTCTGTAAAATTAATGTGTAAATGGAATGGAGAGAGCCTGCAAATATTCTTTCTAAAGCTCAATAATGCTTCAAGGACCTTTCAATGGCCTTACTAGTACTGCTTGTTTATGGACAAAAAGGCCACAAGTCTCAAGCAAGGGGGTAGAACTGATCCTTGGTTTAACAGTATTTCAGTACTTTCCAAAGATCTGTAAGGGATCCATTTTTCAAGCAAGTTATTCCTGGTTATGGGTCTTCTATTTTTGCTAAGCATCTGACAGCAATATTTATTAACACAATAAAAATAAATGAACTTCAGTCACTCCTATGGATTCTCAACAGCTGAATTGAGAAGCAGTAGCACTAGCACAGGAGATACTCCCTCTAGCTCTGCTCCTTTTACTGAAAAGTACTATGAGGCCTCGCATCATCCTTTAAAGATGTTTAAAAATCCATACTTACTCTGCTTCCTTTACTACCACAAAAACTACTTACTTGGAAACATTTCAAAATCTGTCTTTTCAGGTGGGTTAATACATCTATAGGAATTGATCCTGATTTGGAAATTTGGAGGAGCACTTCAAAAGATACAGATGTCCTCCCTGAGAAAACTTTACTGCATATGGAATGCAACTGATTAAATAATGCTTAACTAAAATTGACAAACAATAGAAACTGGCACAGAAAAAAATCCATTAATAATCTTAAGCAAGGTGCTCAATAGTGGTGCCTTTCAAGGATGGATTCTGAAAGTACTTTATTCATAAATCTTTGATCTTCATACAGATATGTTTTAACCAGACCTGAAAAGCTCACTTTTGCTAATGATACCCTTTGAGAAATTTACCGTGTGCTGATTTCTTCTGATTCTCTTCTACTTTGATCAGAATGCACCTCCAGTTCGTCTCAGACACAGACGGTCACGCTCAGCTGGGGAGAGATGGGTAGATCATAAGCCACCTTCTAATCTGCCCACTGAAACAGTCATGCAGCCGCATGTCCCTCATGCCATCACAGTAGCGGCTGCAAGTGAAAAAGCACTAGCTAAGTGTGACAAATATATGCTGACGCACCAGGAGCTAGCCTCTGATGGGGAGATTGAAACAAAACTAATTAAGGTAAAGAAAACACCCTCACGGTAAATGTGTCAACTCCTGTTTCTGACAATGTATTTGTGCTACAGTCTTACCGGCTTGCAAAAAGGTACATTTGACTAAATGTGCCTAGAGGTTTGATTTGGAAATTTTGCAAAGTTGATTTTGAGCTTTGAAGTCTGAAATTGCTTTCAAGATAAATAAGCTTGGAATAACTTATAGAAAGTAGTGACAATGTTCAAGAAAAGCATTTAAGTATTGTGTGCCCCCCTCACCCCCCTCTCCAGTGCAGCCCAAATGGGCTTGGGCTTCTGTTTGCAGCTGATGTTTTTATGGAATCAGTCTTACTGGAGTGATACTTGATTTCTGCAGCAGCATGCATAGGTTTGCTGCAGTGATGGATATCCGAATGTTCCAGAACACAATTTCCAGTATTAAACTGACAAGCAAATTGTTGCAATAACCTAGGCTTTGAACACTTGAAATGTTTGTGTCTCAAAATACTGACTATAATTACTTAAGGCAAATTGGGAGCTCTTGGTTTCTGGAACTTGGGTTCACTTGTTGTGTAGTTATGGGCCTTCTGGTATTTTCTTTAGACTTTGAAAAAGCGAACAACCCTCACTAAGCTAACCTTAGAGGTCTCAGCTATGTTTCCAGAAGTGAAGCTTCTAGATGACCATATGCTTGTTCATGCCGTGGAATGGAAGTTTTACTGAGCCAATGATATTGTTTGTGTCTGTGTTATACTTAGGCATTGCTATTGTGCAGAAATTTGTCAAAATAGTGACTGCTCCCTGGGTATTTTGCATGATTGTCACAGTAGGTGGTGATCCATCTTTATTTCCCTGTGTGTAATCAAGGAGGCTGAGGGAAAATGTATTCAGGCACATATCTTTGCTGGTTACTAAACTGCAAAGAAGGCTGTAAGCACTTAAGTTTTCATGTGAAAACTTGTGCTGGTAGCAATCATACTGACCTAATGACTGCAACTTGGTAACCGATTTTCGGCTTCCAGGGTGATGTTTTCAAAACCAGAGGCGGTGGACAGGCTGTCCAGTTCACAGAGATAGAGACTCTAAAGCAAGAATCTCCAACTGGGTGAGTTGTGTTCTTAATTTTAGATTCTGACAGGGACTCCTGTTTTTCCAGTAGTACATGTGTAACTAATTTTGGTTCAAGTGATTGAACAGAAAGTTTTTGTACCTGAATTGAAATTGTATAGAAGTAACTTGGGGGAAGCTTCTTATAGATGTTGGAGTTGCTGGTAAGGCTGCTCTGCTACTAGGAACAAAGCTCTTTTATATTGTCTAAAGAATTACTTTAAATGTATTTGGTTGTATTCAAGAATCTGTCAAAGTACATGGCATTCCTGTAACACTTTTCTCCCTCCTCCCTTTTCAGTCGAAAGCGAAGATCATCACCTTCTAATCCTAACCCACCAGAAGATGCTGCAGACTCTGAATGGACTGATGTAGAAACTAGAGTAAGCTACAAAGGGGGGGGGGGGAACATCTCATGCTTGATTGGGATGAAAATGTGGAGTAAGGCTGGCAGGGTTTTGGGGTGCTAGAGACTGACTTTGTGTTTTCTCAGTGTTCTGTGGCAGTGGAGATGAGGGCAGGATCTACTCTTGGACCTGGATATCAGCATCATGCTCAGCCCAAGTAAGTGCATCTCTCATCTGTAGCTGGGCTGTTAGGTTCTTGTTCTAATATTTCAGGATGGAGCCTGATGACACGAAATGAGATGTTTTTGTTTTTTTCTCCACTTGACTACAATGCCTTTACAGCTTTAGGTTTGTGGTGCATAACCCTTTAAACAATTCCATCCCAGAGTGTTAGTGCTGGAAATGAGCTGATGATACATTTGTAGGAGATTTTTTGCCCAGAAGACATGTTAATAGTTCTACTTAAATTCTTACCTGCATTGCAGTGAGCAGAATGTCAAGCTGCTTACCCTTTAAAAGCAATTCAGAGTGGACTAAATGGACTGTAAAAAGTGGGCTGGAGCCATGGCATGCCTGGCATATTAAAAGTGGAATAGTTAGGGATGGTAAAAGTAGTAGGTAAAACTGCTGAACTGCTAAAACTGATGAACTGCATTCCGCTCCTTCCCCTCCCCTAGCCTTTATCAGATGCTGATATAGTAGGAAATATTCTTTTTTTATACATATATACCTTTAGATTAAATAAGGTCTCAAATACCCTTATTTACGATATTGGGATGGAAACTGAGGCAACTGTGGATAATGCCTAATGGTAAATTTGAATGTGGCTAATATTCTAACTGCTAGCAGCTGTGCAATTGCCAAAGGCCTTTGTTAAGGAAGCATTGGCTCTCATCATGTTTGGAAAAACCTTCCTTTTGTTCAAATATTCAGCAACCTGAATTCTCAGGTCTGTCTTATCATTCTTTATCTTGATGGGATGAGAATGTTGGTTGCACCCATAGATTTAAACGTATCAAATCAGAAGTCACAGTTCCTAGAAGGATATCAAAATGACCTTGCAGTTTGTAAAGTCAGTGCCCAACATTTGAGCCCTGTGTCTGACGAAACACTTTGCTGACAAATATTTCAGATAAGATAGCTTTGGTAACTTAAGTGTTGGAGAACAGAATTCAATATCCAGATTTGGCCTCTTGCAGATAGGTGCTGGCAGTGCTCTGGAAGTGACCTATTCAACTCAGGGAAGAAAATTTGCAGTTTTACAAGACGTGTTTACAGGCAGGAGAGGGCTGGAGAGGTAAAGAGACTTCTATGAAGCCAAAATCAATCTCACTGATTGCATTTGGCATCCAAATAGTGAAACTAATAGTTTCTACCATACTTTTGTACCATAGCTATTGTCTTTGATCTCATGTAGACAGCTGTAGTGGAAAGGTATTTCAAGGGGTATTTGAAATGGATAACCCCTGCTTCACACTGTCGCAAACGTGTGTTTGTCATCAACTTAGCATACACTTTATTATATCTCTCACTAGAACCTGGGACCTGCTTATGGCTGCTACTGTTACTTGGCAGCTTTGCTACAGCCTTGTAATACAGTACAAAATCTTTTACTTTTTGTGTTGAAGTGGAGCTTGTATTTATTCAAGCTTATTAAATAATTGAAATAAAACTTTGGTTTTAGTTCATAGCTTTTTTTCTTTCTTTTTTTTTTTTTAAGGCAAAACCCAACTGTTTCTTGATGAATAACCTCTAGTTTGCTGATGTCAATACTTTTCTAGCTTAGGAAGTATGTGAAACTTTGCATACATCAGAATAGATTTTTTTTTTTTTTAAGAAAAAAAAGCTATTGACTGGTGTTATGGAAAATTGCTGCTGTATAAAAACTGAAAGCAGTTTGTGACTACTCTTCTTGTTTTTTCTCCTTTTAGGCGAAGAAAACCATGAGCTTAATGTAATACTGCATTGGAATCCTGTTGATCGTATCAAAGGGATGTAACCTACTGCCAGTAATAACTTGATAAAGTAACTGCTTTGTTATCACTACAGGCTTGTATTCTTATAATGACTATACTAGGCAGTGGTTAAATGGGAGACGGTTCTTGCAAACCCAAAAAAGTRTGTGTGTGTGTAGTTTCAATAGACTTGGGGAGGTTCTGCCACTGTGTGCTTTGGACTTCTGAAGAGCACCTTCTGTCTTATAGGTATGAATCCCTTGTTATTAAGTTGTATCTCTATAGGCTGATAATACAAGGCTTCTGCTTTGTGTATTTTTCAGCTTTTTCTTTTTAAAGTGCGAAATATTTCTATTCTGGTCGCAAACCCTTCTTTTTCAGGTCTTTTGTTTTGAAAAGTCATAAATGCTGCTATTTATTTAGTTGCAGTAATGCACTTTAGGAATGTTTCTGTGCCATTTCAAATTTTATTATAACTAGCAACTGCTCAGTAATATGAATTATTTTGGAAGAATTGCCTAGTCATGACTGTTGAACTGACAGTGTTATTTAACATGCAAATCAGCTTGTGAAAACAATTTCAATTTTCATATGTTCATAGTAACAAAGCAAGAATACAGAGATGATAAGTAATGGTGACTTGACATCATACCTACTTCATTTTGTAGGAGAAATAAATGTTATAAATGTTTTACATCTGTAGATATGGGGTAAGAGGGTAATATGCTCACAAATATGGTGAGAACTTTAAAGTGTGGCTCTGCAAACATGTTAAAATAAATACTTTTATTCAATGGCTCTTACCAAGTATGTACTTGTTACTTAGTTTCTGTAGCTTAGCCTACTCTTCATGTAAGCATCTCAGCATCTTGTGCTATATAGCAGAGCCTTGAGTAGATTTGCAATTTTAAAATGCAGCTTTTGGAATACTTCTGAAATCTCAGAAAACCTGCTTGGATCCCCAGATATAAAATGCTTTGGCAAGCTTATCTTCAAGACTGCAAATTGCTTTTGAGGGCAATCAGTTTCATTTTGAGTGACTGGCTTATTAAGAGATATGAAGTACTGAGCTTTTCCAGAAAAACAGCTTTTGTTATTACAAGTAGTTTGAAAAGCACTTGTTTTAAAGCCATTTTTTCCCCCTCTCCTTTTAAGGAAAAGTGACTAATATGAATACCTGTTTGTAGTTGCTCATTTCTTTTCACGTGGTCCAGGAAAAGGCTTATATTTGAAGGAAACATCTCCTATTCTGTGGGCCAAAGATTCCTGTGTGGAAGAGTGGTTAGTACCAGTAGTGGTTAGAGCTAATGCTGTTCTCTATGGTAATATTAACAGTCAGGTGACTGAGGCCAGGCACGATCATAATCCCTCTGAGAAAGCACACGACAAAGCTTTATTCTACTACCTAGTGTCTGGAGCAGGCAGTGCTGCTTAATGCTTTTAGAGGCCTGGTCTTGGAAACAAAACCTGCCACATCTGGATTAGCTGCTGCTTTCTCCTCTAATTCTGTCCTCAGTCCTTGGAGAACTACGTGGTTGGAGAACTCATAGAAGTCTGAGTTGTGGAGCTACTTACAGGCCTCGCAAGGAGCAAACTGTCGTCTCTACCGTGTCATCTTGCAGAGTAGAGGCAAACCTCAGAGTTAAACCAGTACAGCAGCTTCCTGAGACCTGAAACACCTTCCAAAGGCTTGTAATTATTCTTCCTGTTTGGTAGATGCTTATTTTGAATGCTTTGCATTAATTTTAAAGCAGTGCATTTAAACTTTGACTATAGGAAGAGAAAGATATAATGCTACTACTTCTGCTATGAGTTCCCAAAAATCAAGAGAGTCTGGCTGTGTATCCTCTTCAATAYTGAACTGTAGAAAAGCAAACTCTAGTGTAATATGTAAATCTGTGCCCATCAGTGTTGCAGAGTTTTCTCATGAAGTTGTCACTGCTTGGCTTACATGGAGTTAATACCGACAGATTCCAAGTCTATTTTTCACTTGAGCAGGCTAGACCTGCAGGTGATACTTATTCTAATCCTAGTTCAAAGAGTTGCAAGCAGAAATAGCTCCTTGTGGCAAGCATGCACTTCTTAAATGTATGTTCAAGATGCTGGTTAAAGTATGGTTTTACTTATGTTTAGTACACAGCTAATTAGTTAATGCAGTGTATTGGAATGCAGCACTTAGTCATGAATTGCAAACTTTGGCAGGTTGCTGGCAAAAGTAATTGTCAGGTTGCTGCTTTCCTGCTTGTATTTCTGACTGAAGAAAGACGCGTGCTGATATTAGTTTCTCTGTGCACTACTGATATTCTTAGTGGATAAAAAGGGTAGATATTGAGGGTAAGGCCAAAAAGGGGTGTTGGAGGGGAGAAACGTGTTTGTGTAGATGAAGTTTCTGGGGACTTTAGCTGAACAGGCAAACTGCATGTTTTATCAGTAYCACAGCTGTGGGAAGTAACATTATGGTAACTATGTTAAGCTAATGCCACTAGGTGGTGTGAAATAGCAATCATCAGCTGCTGGTATTCTAAATGCTACTGTGTTCCTCTTCCCTCGCCTGCATCTTGGAAGGGAGTTTGCACAGAGGTAGGCTCTGCTTAGTGAGGCTGTGGGTTTCCTGCTACCCCCAGTCCTCCTGCATTGCTTGCTGCTGTTCRGGGGGAGGATAGGATGGACAGCCAGTAGAAATAATGATGAAAGGAAATTAAATAGGCCCCTGCGCCTGCCTCTGATATTTAAGTGAGCTCCTTCACTTGAATTCACTTTGGATTTGGTCATCCTGTCATCAGCATAAGTCATAATTGAAGTATTGCAGAAGAAATCTGAGAGAGGAGACATCGGAAACTGATACTCAGAAATTTTTGAAGGAACATATTTAGCTATGGAATGTAGCTTGGGCTCCTTAAGAAGCAATGTGCATGGGACTTTCTGAATTAAGAGCTCTCAAAATGTTAGTTCTATCACTTTTTGCAAAGGCTTTGTGGCCAAAGTGTTTATATGTCAAAATATAGTACTAGGCAAGGACTGGGGGTGGGGGTGGGGGATATTTTGCAATAATTTTGCTCAGTAAGAGATTTCTTGTTTAGAATGAGGATTCTGTTAAGCACAAAGAAAATAGCTGCTGCTGCAGCCGCCTTGTCCCCTCTAAAGATTAATCAAAAATAAATAAGACCTCACTAAGGAGGATGTCTGTGTCCTTAACAATGCTTTGAGGAATGTAGCAGCAGGATAACAAATCGTATCAAACCTCTGACCTGTTCTTTGTATGCCTAAACTGCCCTATGGCTAGGCTGAGGTCTGTCTCTGATGCACTAGGCCTCTGAGCAGAATTTAAGGGTGATAGTGAAGGCCATGCTGTACTGTCTGGCTTGAAGTCTTGACTAGTGTCACCTTTGCAGCTYTAACAGCTGTACTGTGTGTCCCTCCTACCTTAATTATTTAACCTTTAATTACTCAAATACTATTGTTATCTTCTGTTATGGGAAGAGAGGAAATAGCAGATAACACTGAAGATTGAACCTAGTGATGAGTTAGAGGTAGCTCTCTGAGCTGCTGCAGGTTCACAGTTGGAAAAAAAACAGAATTTAAATGAGGACTCCAGGCTCTTTAGAAGGGAATTTTTGAGGGCTGTTAGTTTGAGGGAGGGAGAAGATGCAAGGATTCTTGCACTAGCAATAACAATAGACTTCAGTGTGTGTATCAAACTGTGTTTCCCTGGCCCGGTTTTAACAACACTTTTTCATCTGTGGAATTGCATTCAGTGCCACTCAATTGCATTCCACTGAAGGCGTTCGTGTCTTAGCGTCTTCTTCACATATTTACTCTAGCACACAGTCCTGGCAGTGTTTACTCTGCAAAGATTCCTCTAAGACTCTGCTAAGCACACAATTTACTCAGCTAACAAGAGCTGGCATTTATTGTGGATATCTTTGTGTACTTGTCATTCTTTAGTCTCCATTGACATTCAGTGGGAAGCATTAAAACAAACAGCAGTACACAGTAGGAGGGTTGCCTGCACCAGTGCTCCCCAGTGAATTGGCTGAATGAGGCCTTCTGCTTGGTGTTGGCCAGAGCTGGCTTCTACCAGTCTGCTGTCAATGAGGATGGAAAAGTCTCCTTTGTTAAGGGAGTAGCTTTCTGGAAAAAAAATTTCCTCTTTGGAAATTCAGCTTTTTTCCCCTCTCCCCTCTCTCTCTCTCTCTGGGCACATACGGCTTTCTTTGTTTCCCTTGAGTTATGCACTGATTGCAGTTAACCTTTTCCAAAAAGCAAGCAAGGAAGTAGCTTTAATGGATAACTTGCAGTTCAAGTTTATAGCAGGCAAGTTTTGGCTCATGCAGTTAGAAGCCAGCAGAACTTCAGCACTTGGAGTCTGCTTCATCTCTCCACCACCAAAGCAGAACTGGCACGCAATGGATTCTCTGTGCTTCCTGAGACCAARCCTAGCTTCAAGGGAAAAATCTGTTAGTTTGCTCATAGTTAAGTTCCTTAGCATTACTGACAATGTTACAAATTCAGTAACTCTGTGCTATGTTGTTCACCTTTTGAGGTAGTGATTTATTACCACAATAGACTGAAGTCTGCAATTATATAGTCTGTTCTTCCCCCCAGTTCTGAAATATCAGTTCCCCATTGGTGAAAGGTGRAGGCTCGGGGTTCTGTTGCCTGTGTTGCTTGGATATTTTTGGCACTGTTTTGTTGCTGCCTATGCTGAGCAATGAAAGGTAGAAAATATGCAGTCTGAGTGCTGAAGTTACAGACGTCTCTCCTCCAGCTTATTGTGAGCTGTTTCTGCTCTGGGGCCGTTTTGAATGCCGCAGGCTCAAAACAGGTCAAGGTATGGTGCGAGAGTTCAGGACASCACTCCTCTTCCAGGTCAAGTTCCACCCCTTTGCTTCTGTGGCTGAATCACTGTTATCATGTAAGTATTAGAAGTCTATAGGATTAGCTGAACTCTTCCCACTGAAGTTGACAGGGTTTTAYTACCTGTCTCACTAGCCTGCCTGCTCCTCTTGCCAAGTGCTTTGCAAAAAAAAGTGCCTGCCCTCTGCTCCTGTGAAGAGCGTTCTGGCTGAACTCTGCCTGTGTGCCCTAGGCAGTCTGCCAGAGAGAAGSAGTGAAAAAGCTGATATGGAGGAGCCTCTGCTTTTGGAACTGGCAGCTCCTGTGTGTGCTTCCCACTTGCATGCTAACATGATCTAGCCCTGACCTCGATGGCCACAGCTGTTCTCAGCCTGGGCTCTCAATCAGAGACTGTCAGTCTTCAGACCTTCCCATGCTGCTTGGTGGAATCTGTTTGTAGAAATGGGATCAAAGGTATGGCCAAGAAAATTGACTGTACAGGAGCTAACACAGATTGTCTGAGGTGGGAGTCAACTTCTGCTGAGAAGCCACTGCAAAACATTTAYGTTTTGGTGGTGCCTGCCAAATAATGTTGTGTGAAGGAATGCACAGTGCTGGCAGCAGGAAGTGCGGGGTGCTTAATGCTGATGTGTTGTCCTTGGTATGTGGTGGTTTCTGTATTTGTAAAAACAGATGCAGGTATTCACCTGGGCCAGGGTGTGTGGGGTTTTTTGTTTTGTTGTTTTTTCTGTATGGAGGCCAGGGTCAGAGTATAGCCACTACTGGATGTTTGGGATGCGGTGACTTAGCGATTTCCGTATCTAATATGCTTCCTCACAGTTCTCTTGGTGAGCTGTTTTGTTTTCCACTCTTGCAGTCTCAAGTCCAACCCAGATTCATGCAGAGCATGTGTGGCCTCCGTTGGCACCCTGTGGTGTGGGGAGTCCGTATTGGCCCGGGGTGGCCCGTGGCYGAGTGGCTTCCACTTCTCCCGCAGCTAGATCTGTGCAGGCCTTGCAAAGGCTGAACCTGCTATGGGGATCCACAAGTGATATTTTGGGGCTGGCCATGAGGTTGAGAACTGACTAGAGTTTGCAGGACTAAGCTTCAGATTGCTCAAAAGAATTAAAATTGGAATTGCTATTCCTCTGAGAGGGGSTTGCTGTTCATGGCACAGCATGAATAATTGCAGGCAATAATCCTGGTGGGCATGAACAGCCCTCTTGAATTCCTCTTGCGGATGGCAACATCCATGTTAATAAAGCAGGGTGGCGGTGCAYGGCGGTGGGGGCAGCGCTGGGAGCCGTCCTCAGGGCGTGCTGTGCTCCCACCCCAAGGGCAGATGATGAAAACCACCTTTGGCCTTATTATTCAGGCAGAACATTTATCTTTCTGGGGAGGGCAGCTCGTTTGAAAAATGGCTAGCGTCTGCGACAGCTCGGCAGCGCCTGCGGCCGAAGGACACGGCTTTATCCCTCCTTATAAACAGGGCAGATGTTTATATGCAAACATCCCTAGTGGAATCTTCCATTTGCCGGCGGTGCTGGTAGCAGCCCGAGTGTGGAGCTCGGGCTGGCGCGAGGATCTGCTCTGCGAGGCTGGCTGACACGCAGGCACCGGTCTCTTCCAGGGAACTGCTCCCTGCTTCCCAGAAATAGCATTTGTCTCTAGCATCTCTCTTGATTTATGTTAAGTTCAGATGGTGTTAAAAATAATCCACCCACATGCTAAAATTACATTGTCTCCAATTATATTCAGCTTTGTGGAAGAAGTGCCTGTGAAAAGGTGAGTAAAAGGGTGCTCTTGGGGGAAAAAACAGTTCTCTGTAGGAAAAAGTTTGCCCTCCTTTGCTCTGGCCAGAACCACCACCCCTGCCACAGGGAAAGCAGATCTAGCGTTGTCACCGCTGGGTTATTGTGAACTGGCTTGGTAGACACGACCAAAGGCTGGTTCATGATCATGTTAGCCCCTGCAAAGAGCTCTCGCTGACTCCCCAGGACTGTTGTGCTGGGAGGGCAGGAGTTAAATCATTTAATCTGCAGTTCACTTAAACTTTTTAATTACTGAACAAGAACTTTGAGTTTCAGGCAGTTGTGAAGAAGCCCCTTCTCCCCGCTCCAATAGTTTGATTATTCTGGAGCTTAGACGCTTGGATTTATTTCTAAAATACCATGAGCTGGTCTTGTTGTTTTATTAGGAAAAACTTAGAGTCCATAAAATATAATTCTCTAGGATAGAAGCCTAATCCTCTTATTTCTACACATTTCTGTATGATTAAATGGCTGGATTATTTAAGTAGTGATTTGTTTCTAGATTGCATCATCAAAGGAGATCTAAGGCATAAATATTAGCTTTGGGCTGTTGGCCCTTTGCTGTTGAAAGGGGTAGAAGGTGTTCTGCAGACAAAAGCCAGAGAAATGAAATTAAATGAACCTGTGGAGTAGCGGGTCATGGCAAAGTCCCTAAACCCTTATTGGCTCAAAGAGCTTTAACCTTTACAAAGAACACATACAGTAAGTAACTTCAGGTTTAGCTAGTAAATCTTGTATCCTACTGCATTTCAAAGTGAACTAGCCCTTCTGCTACACTTGGAAATGTTTCTAAGACATTTGTTAGCTCCTAGGGCTGGGATTTCTTTTGCTTGCGTTGGTCTAAGCCCTGGCAGCCCCTTGTGCSCCGTCCGCCCGGCGAGGAGCGCGGGGGGCTTACGGCACCCCCCGGCACCGCGGGAGCCCCTCGCCTGCGCTCCGTCCAGCAGGTCAGCCGACAGAAATAACTCCGTGTGGACGGACCGCTGCCCTGGGAGCGCGCTCCTGCCTGGTGCTAAGATCTACTGGGAGCAACGAACAGCCTCTGAGCCGCCGATCCGCCCCGAGTCGGTGATCTCTGCGGCAGCGTGGCCGTGGGGTGGCCGCCGTGGCTYGCAGCCGCAGTGGTGCTGGGGCTGCGTCCCTCGCCCTGGTGCCCACGGTGCCTCGCGTGGACGAGCCCCGAGCCGTCCGGGCTCTGCCCCACGCGCGGCGGTCTCCGGTTCGCGCAGAAGCGGCGCGGGACGGCAGATGGTGCTCTCAGACTGATGGAAGCAACCGCGGGCCCTGGCGTCAGCCGCTGCCCCCCGGCCGCCTGGCTCTGCGCGGCCGCTCCTCTGCCTGCTGAAGTGTCTCCTGGAGCTGCGGCCCTCCCAGCAACGCAGCCTGCGAAGGACGGCTTGGAAATAGTGGCCCTGTTAATGATAGCGGTGGGAGATGCCCTGGAGAAGTGTGGTGGTGCGGATCGTTCTGCCCTCTCCTGGAAAGCTGTTCCCTGTGCAGCTCGAGTACAAAAACCTGAACAAACGGAGACCTCCCATGCTGTGCTTAATTTGTTGGCAGTCCTCTCTCAACATGTGAATTTCCCAGGATGCTGGTGCRGGAGAGATGGATGATGCCTCTGTCCTGCGCTGCTGGAAATGCACAAATATCACAGGCTAAAAATGTGCTTTCGACACTTCTACTTGGCTGCTCTGAGGAGGTAAAAACCTGCTTTTGTAAAAGCCTGTGACGTCCAAAGATGTCTAAAGTGCATCTTGGTGTGTGTAGTGGGCATGCTCTGCTCAGGGGGTCTGACAGGAGCTCTGCAGCATGCAGCTGTAAGGAAATGACTTGGGCACACAGTGGTCTTTTTGCCATTTCTTCAAGTACTAGTTAAAAACCTGAGAGGATGACAGAGTGAGAGTGGAAAGATAACTGAAAGAAGGAAGGTGGCTCCAAATAACTAGCCTGGGGGCTGGTGCTCTGATTTAACCTCTGAGACCTTGGTGGGATTGATGTGCTGGAAACGGAAAGTTGAGGCAGGCTTGTGTGAACAAGGCTTTATCAAAATTACCTCGGGGAGAGGGGGGAAGGCAAGAAAGAAAAGGGAARACTTCTCCTGGGTGGCCAGCTGGGAGGAAAAACGATGGGGTCCCCAGACGAGCATCCTGCTCTGTTTCGCTCTGTGTCCTGCTGATAGAGATGATGCTGATGAAAGTTTTCATGCTTTCTCCCTAGCGCAGTTGCACCTTTTATCAAGACTGGCTCAAGCTCCTAGGGGTGGTTTCTGCTCCTACTACCAGCGCTGCCCTGGCTATGCCTAACTGGGTGCAGACTTTGTGCACTAATCGGTTGTTAAGCTTYGTGCATGCGTTGTGCCAGGTAATGTTTGCCAGTTGTTAAAATGACTATTACCTCCTTGTTACCTGCTGGGTCTTGCTCTAATAAGAAATTACAGACTAAGAGCTATGAGGTGGAGGGATCTTAGTGTAAACACTAAAAGCTACAATGCAAAAAGGTGAGGAAATAAAGGAAAAAAAATGACTTAAAACACTGACAGCAGTTACTTTGACAAGAAACCCAACACAGCAATGGTTCAGAGTCTGGGTGTGCAAGGGTGTGAGCATAAGAGCTGTGGGATAGTGCGGTGTCTGCACACCCTAGCCTCAGCGTGTTTGCACAGAAGGTCGCAAGTGCAAAAAGCAAGATCGCAGAATTGCAGGTAGAGGGCCCTCAGCATGCAAAGGCTAAAGCGCCAAGTCCYTAGGAAGCTTTTCTTAGCCAGAGGGGTCCTGAGGAGCACCTGCTTGTGGGTGTGAGTGGACTGGGGGCTTTGCAAGCCCTTGTCAGGCTTCCTGCCTAGCCCTTGGGRGGCAGAGACCACTGCCTTCCCGCAACTACCCAGGTGGCTAAAAAGAAAATAAGGCTGCTTGCTGAGGAACCATGAATTAATGGTTTACCTACTACCCAGGCACCCTGCCAAACAGCCACCCTTTGACTCCATAGCATGGGATTGGTTCTGGGTGACTGTGAATTTGAATCCTGCTCTTGCAAGATAGGAATTCCCCTCTCCATAAAACAGGAAGAAAGGAGAAAGCCAGGGGATGAGTGGTTTTGTCAGGGCAAGCGTTTCTGGCCTGCTGAGATGCCTGGTGAGTTTTGGGGAGGTACCTGTTGTGGGGGGCAGTTTTGTGGCTTTGCTTCTCTGGTTTTGCATTATTGTATCCTCAAGGTGATCTAGTCTGGAGCACAAGCAGAAGAGYAGGAAACCTGAGCTCACCTGTGCTCGCATTGCTGCGGCACACTGGCTTGCTTGGAGAGACATCCTCGTTGCACGAACGTTCACGGGTGGCCGGTGAGATGGAGACCTTGCCCTGCTGCTGCCCGGCTCTCCTGGAGCACTGGAGAAGGAACRTGCTCCTGCCTCCGAGCTGGTTCTGCCATTGCATGTTGTCTCCTGGTGAGTTATGCCAGCACTAACCCCTCCTGCCCATGTCTGACATGCCACGTAGCAAATGGCAGGGGGGATCCTCTTTGCTATTTGACTTTTTTCTTTTTTTCTTTAAATCGTCAGCAGTGTGGAATCCCCTGGGTTATTCCTGGACAGCCACGTAATGAGAGATGGGAGTGTGTTAAAAGGCAGTGAGTGCCTTGTATCTGCTGCTTTTTAGTTTAGTAACTGCATCTGAGGAGCATAGAAGGTTTAGGAAGAAAACTTCTTTACTAGGAAATGTGTTTTTGCCTCTGGGTTTAGAGAAAGACAGGTGATTGTGTGGCTCTGGCTCTGGATTAGAGCCAGGTGGGTCTGGCCTTAGCATGCAGTGTTCCCATGTGCTGCAGAAGCATTTTACAGGTGGCCAGTGAGCTCTTGGCAGATCCCTTTGGGAGCCTGAGCCTATGACTTCACTGCCTCTCTGCAAAACAGAGAGGAAGGTGCAGTGGCGCCTGCTTCGCGCGCATCCGTTACAGAAATGGGCTGCCACTGCCCCTCAGGGGGGACAAGTGCAAGCCCTTGTCCTCTGCATTGCAACACTGGGGGCATGCACGGCACCCCGCTCCCTTGGTGACGGAGGGCCAGACCCCGCTGAGCCARTTAGTCAGGCTGGGTCATCTAAGCACTCTGTTATAGTAGCAAGTTATCGTTAAAATCATACAGATACTGAAATTAGTATGGGCAGGAAGGGTATTCTGCTGCGGACTTGAAATTGGAGCATAGCTGGGAAGTACAATCCCTCAGCCACTTCAAGAAACGCAGCTGAAAAATCAAGTAAACATTTACTGTAGTTTGGACTATCTGAATGCATTATTGCACTGGGAATTCTTAGCTCTGGTACGTTGATGCTTTCATCTGCCACGTTAATAAATGCGGGGTGGAGAGGCTGGGACGTGGCGCGCTGCGGGCGCCCAGCGCGTGGGCCTGTCCGTGGCCAGTGCTGGGGCCAGCACGTTGCCTGCAGCCCTCCTTCAGGTGCTTTAGAAACCTCTTGTTTAAACACCCGTCCTGCYTTTTAATGAATTCAACCTGTAATGCAAATTAGATTCCAAATAATAAGTAAGTAATTAACTTTATCAAATTGACATTACCGTTTATAACAAAATGTCAACGTTGCCTTTATAAACGAGGCAGAGTTGCTATTTACAAAGCTGATGCGGAGAGCGAAGCGCTAGGAGAACGCGCCTCGGCCCGGAKGAGGAGAGCAAGCGGTGCTTTCCCCGGGCTGGTTTCTCCTCCGCCAGCGCTCGCGCGGGCGCCCCGGAGTCGCGCAGCCCGGGAAGCCGCGGTGCCCCGGGCTGTGTTTAAGCCAGCCCCGCGGCGCTGGAGGCAGCCCGTCCCTCGGAGGGCTCCGGAGCTCGCGGCTGCCTTCRTGCGTCGATGAGGAACGTAAAACCTGGGAGGCGAAAGCTGCCCTGGCGTGCGTGTGTGCACACGCTAAAGGAAGACAAACAGCCGGTATTAGAAAAGCCTCCACGTTACTGCAGGCAAAGCWTACGGATTTTCTTGTGTTTAAATGATGCTTTAAATGTAAAAGCAGGTTTTAGCTGATAGTTTTTCCAGAGGAGTAGAATATAAGAGAAGAGGTCCAGCTGCAGCGCTGAGATTCAAGCCTGGATTTTCACCTTCCTCTGAAGGCCTGAGTTTGTCACCTCTGGTTTTATAACAAGACAAAATAAATTATAAATTAGAAAATGTGGCTCTGGATCTCGAGTGGATGCCAAGCCCCTGATGGATTTACATGCGTATAAAAAAAAAGTGAAAATTTGCCAACTGCGAGGCTCCTTAAAAATTTCCAGTACTAAATCAGTCTGTTTACTCTCACATATGGAAATAAAATCACTTGTCATTGTGCATTGGCGTCAATACTCTGTCTTTTCATGTTATCCATGAAAAGAAAAGTTACTCATTTACCTCCAGTGTCCTCACATGCAGAGGTTAATAGCTGCAATAAGGATAAAGTTAATCCTCCCTCCTGAAAGCACAGATCTGGGACTGCAGCATCAGAGAAGAATTTAAACACATAAAAATCAAGGGCCCTGCTATAGTGGTTTCCACGAAGGAAGCAGGAAATAAAGCAGTCCTGTATTATTTCTCTGGGCCGTGTGCCGYTGTTCCAGGTTAAGCGCGGGGACCCCCGTGCCCTTTGCAGAGCCGTGTCGGCGCCGGGGACGGGGACATCGACCCGGAGCGGGAGCCCCCCCTCCGCCTGGGGGGGGGAACGCCGGCCCGAGGCAAGGCTGAGCCCGGGCGGCACTTTCTTCCCCGTGATTTGTTTGGGTCACAATTTTACAAGGAAATATYTTTTCAAATGGAAAATATCCGCTTTATTGGCAAGGGTGTTTCTGTGGATATGTCTGTTTTTATTGCAATTCTAGATTTCTGGCAAAGTCCACCAAAAGTTTGGCAACCGAAAAGCAAATGTTAAAATAAAACTCTAGGTGGACTAGCAGCTCGGAAGGCTTCTGCACCAGGGACTGGAGATATATATGGGCAATTAGAAGCTTTAATTCTCTAATGATCCAGGTGCAAGAAAAGCGCACATTTTTCTTTTCCTCAAGGTTTGTATTTAGAATCCAGTCGATTCAAAAAGATGGGATGTGTGGCCTTTTTGTTTCAATTCATCTCTTGGCAACAAAAAACAGGATAAATTTCAGCTTAAAGGGTAATTCCTTGCGGAGGGGGAAAAAGCGGGGAGGAGGAGGAGCTGCGCCCAAATTAAGGCTAGTCTTTTGGGGGCGGGCGACTCCCAGCCGCACAAGTCCCGTCTCAGGGCAGGTGGGCAGCTGAGGTGGGAACTCGTACTGTTTGAAAATATGCTTTTTGATTCGGTCCAATTCTGAGATAAAACAATGTGTATTAATCTCATCAGTGGAAATAATCACGTTGGGTCTATGATCTTAATCTCTTATGGCATACACATCTGGAAAAGTAATTCAGGGAAATAATATAAACTTCAGCTAAGCTGTATAAACCCAAATGAGAAAGTGATTTTATTTAACCGCGGCTCGGTGGACCTTTGTCACATGCCTTCTTGTAACAATATTGACTTTATAACACCTACACTTTGTTCTTTTCCTTAACAGGACAGCTGCTAAGTGCTGTTAAAACAAACATCACGTGTTCCGTGGGGCTCCTACAAGGTTTGCAATCAAGCGCGCTCTAACAACTGCTTAAACACTCTCATCAAGCTTGTCCTTGCTGTTTGCTTTAGGACACGGTGTTTTTCTCTCCCCTCCGTGTTTATTCTGCACTAGCGATAGACGGAGCTAGAGGTCACGCAAAGTAAATGCTGATATCCTTTTTTTTTCTTTTCCCCCAGGTTGACTCTCATCACCGAGTTTGCCTTTCTAAATCAGCAGGGTGGATGTCACGCGGAAGGCATCGCCGTGCTCTTTGAGGCTGAGTCACCCGTGCTGAATGCTGGCTCCCGTTCCCTCTTGGCGTGCTTTCAAACCCAAACCAGCCCAATGGAAGGTGACAAGAGAAGGAAGAGCGCGTTCCGCAGGAAGGCRGTGGCGGCCGGCCGCGACGCGCGGTGACATGCTGGGGCACTCAGGTTTCCTCCGTCRCTGCCTTCAAGGGCAGTAGAAACTGCACGAGTGGCTCGTGAGAGGTTGGAGCGTGAAGTAGAAGGAAGCAAGCGCAAGTCCGCCCACCTGCGCCGCCGCTCTCGTGGTGCATCGAGAGCTGGGCTCCGCGATGCAGCGGGGGCCACGCGGCGTGCGCTGTGCCCCCTGCTTCCGCCTTGGGAACCCGAGCCTTGGGATCAAACAACCTCACGTCTGATTTTATAGCTCGCAGAGCGCCGCGAGCAGCCGGCGTTGCGTTGTCCTGAAGGTCCCGCTGTGCTCCTCTAGCTTGCGTTTCGGTGGGGGCGGGAAAGCTGCTGTCTTGCAGCAGCCCRGCCGACGCAATTAGTCTTTCTTGCAGAGCCAGGCCACCTGGGACCGGAGCGGAGGTCAAAGCCTTGTTACGGTATCGCAGGATAAACTTCCTTCACTTTTGATTCGATTAAAATTCGCTTGTGTCTCATAGGAAAGCTGACATCCGGGGGGGGACAAATCGCGAGGCTGGCGATCCCTCTGCTGTGATGCGGCGTGCGGGCCGCTCCATCAAAGCAGCAGCTTGGATGAGGACCTGGGCATTTAAATCACCAGAGACACCGTTTAATTGGGAAATCAGTAAGTGAAGCAGGAGGGATTGATGTTAAAAAAAAATTTTTTAATGGCTGAGGACTTCAAGCTGTTGTCAATATTTTTGCATAAATAATAAAAGGCATTAAAAGGGGGTAGGTGTTTTCTGACAATGTGTCTAGATAAACTGTGGGGCTGGGCTGGTTTCAGGGTGGGGGGACTGGTCCAAATCATGCCAGCTGGGAAAGGTGAGGAGCTGCCACTGGCACGCTGTTTATTCGTGGGTGCTGGTGGTATCGGCACCTTCCCCACTGGCAGCACCAGCAGCAAGCTGCTTATTAAAGCAGCGCTGATTTAAAAGATGGAGGGGGAAAAAATAAGAGGTTTTGGTAGGAAATGATAAACTTGGCAGGTTTTATATCCCATCCTTGAGTGGCTTTTGTTGATTTGCAGCAGCAGCAGGCAGGATGCAGCGATTTGTCTTGCAGAGAGCAAACGGGGAGCGGTTCGCCCCCGTTCGCCGGGTGGGGAGCCTGCACAGCACCTTGCCAAGCCCGGCGCTGGTGCGGGATGGTATTGGGTATCCTTGGGCAGTCTGGAAGAACCACTCGCCCTAGCATTTTAAAYTTCCTCGCCGGAGCTTCAGGTTGCAGAGTCCCTTCTCCGCAGCACAACACGTGCCGTGGGTGCGAGGGCCCTTTCTGCAGGCGCCTTTCCCGCAGGCGTTCCAGCATTCGCTGCAGGACACGGTGCCTCTCCCAGGGTTTGCTTATAAATCAGCTAGGCCCTAATTTAAATGTTTTCCAACTTCCATCTTCCTGAGCAAGATGACGCCTGCTCTCACCTTGGCCTTGGTCCTGTCCCAGTGCCTGTGAAACAATAACCGGGCGGTCGTTGGCACCCGTGTGCATAACATCTATTACCTTGGTCTCTGCAATCAAAAGMCATTTATAGTAAATGTGTTTGCTTTGTACTGAATTACTCACAATGCTGCCAAGTACAACCACACCAGCTGTTAATTAGAGTTTAGCTTTTATTACCAAAAAGTCTGCTCTGTTGATATGGAAAATGGGAATAAAAAGTCATTTAACCTATTGTGATGTGAAAATAAACGATGACTTGTTGGTTTAATTAAATACTCTATTTATCTAGCCGTCAAAGTGTTTGAACATACACAGGATTACGAACAGCATTACCCTGGCTTGTCTCCTGTTGTCTGAATAATCCACGTTGTTTGAAGTGACAGTTACCTGCTAAATGGTCCATTGAACTCCACGTGAATCTTTCAGTGAAAAGTCCAAGGCATGCTTTGCTTCCTGTGCTGCGTGATGTTTGTTTGCTCTCCTTTCTTTTTACATGCCAAGAAACCACCATCTCCTTTCCCACCACATATGCAATTATTTTTGCTGCACAGCAAGGGGTATCAGTGTAAACTCTTTTCATTACATCTGCATGTGTGCATGCACGCCCTCCTCACTTCCCCAAAACATTCCTGCTGGGTCCATTTCAGGAAGCTGTGTATATTATGTGGAAGAAGCAATACTAATACTACAGGTTTCCAGAAGCCTGTATGCTCTTCCAAGTACCTCTTTTGCATTCTGCTTTTTATGGTAAAGATGGTAAAGGAGTTTCTCTGTTTTCGGATCTGATGTTCTTTAAATGTTTTGTGCTTTTGCTTGTCCTTGGCAGCTCCATTTTGCATGATGGGTGGATTTTCCTGAAAAACATCTGACGAGCCAGAATGGAGAATAGGGGTCAGGATCAACCCAGAAGGTTGGATGTCCGAATGCTTGGACCCCCAGATGGTGAGCTTTGGGGAACGGGCAGCTAATAGCACTTGTTCTGGGGCAGGGGAGGAAAAGGGTGAAGAGTTCTTCAAACACTGAAGGGAAAAATTGATTTTGTGCCCAAAAGGGAAATCCGGTGTTGGGAAGGTTACTGAATATTGCYTTTGTGTTTACTGGAGAGCGAGCAGCTCAGCACAGTGGCTCCAGAGACAAAATGGCATCGCTGTACTGGGGGACTGAGCAAGAGGTGAATGTAAATCCTTGAGTTTCCAGGGCACAGCTCACAGTTACGGAACAAGATGGGCAGCAAGGGAGCTTGTGCTAATGCAATTCAGGTTATTCAAAAGCAGCCTCTAAGCTGAGTTGTCAATCTGAACATTGCAAACAGCCTGGTAGGACGTAGTGCCCCTTTCTGGAGTGTGTTCAAGGATCTTTACTCATCTATAGCAGAAATGGTTTTGTTATTGCTTCTCTTCCTTCTTCCTCTTTTGGAATATTTCACCATCTGCYAAAGCTAGAGGAAAAATCTCCTGATCACCAAGTAGGGGAGGAAAGCCGTGTGGTCCCACCAGGGATGTGCAAAACAGGCACATGTTTCTCTGGCTCAGGTGCATGTTTAATACAAAACAGGCCCGTCGATCCAGTGAGCAGCATGGCCTGTGTGTTTCGGGGGTGATGGAGTTGTGCTCCCCGCGCAGGTTATGGGCTTCTCTCTGTCCTTCCACCATGCCTCCTCCCATCTTTTACTCCAAATCAGACTTTGCTGTCTTGCGATGTTGCTGAGGAAAGCCCTGGTGAGTTATGAACGTGATAACCAACCTGCAGGAACCGGGATGGGTTCCCGTGTTGCGGCACTGCTGTTTCCTTTGGGAAAGCAGAGGAGCACGCTGAGGAGCTGCCGTTGCTGCGTCCCGCTCCCCAGCTCCGCGCAGGGCTCGGCACAGCCTGCACCTCGTGGCAAATTCCCTGCTGGGGCAAGGCAGCTTCTGTGGCACGGGACCTGGTTTTTATCTTATCCCAAGAAGAGCAGAGCTCTTCCTAGGGAGACCTGGGGCGGGGCTGAAGCCTAGAGTATTTGTCTGTTCGGACTTGCAGCGAGAAGTTGGCAGTCAACAGCCATTACTCTTCAGGCAGAAGTTTGACTAATCTCAGTATTGCAACATTTTCCTGTACTGGGGAATTTGGAGAGGAATCCATCTGCCCTTAGACAGGCGCACACGCGCGCAGCCCTGCAGGTCGTATATCGACCGCCTCTTCCGAGCGAGCGGGAACGCCTTGTGCCAGCCTTGCTCTGCCGATAATTTATCAGTGTTTTTAATGCTTAYGGGGGTTGTTGCTCTGTTTCTCATTGGGGACCATCTTCAGTTGCTCTGCACTTGSCGTCCCCCACGCGACTGGTGTGCTCTGCCCTCGTGTGCTGCAGCCTGCTACGGAAAAGCTGGTTGCACCTTGCTTTTGGTGTCTGCTTAATGCTGCTTCTTTAAATATTCCAGCGGTTGCCGTGGCATGAAGCACATGTATTGTATGCAGAACGCCGTCTCCAAGAGAGTGCTAAACTTGTCACGGCTGTTTACTTACGCTTTTGCACTGTTTGTGTAGCCAGAAGTCTTGATCTCATATTTATCTGCTCTTAAAACAGCTACAGTTTATAGTTTAAACACATTAATCATTTCCAAGCCTTTAAAGGGCTTTTAAGTGGAGACACTGGTTTTCTTTGCCTTTTAATTTTTATTTAAAGTCTCCCTTCCGAATCAGAAGGCAAGTGCTTTAAAGGACATTGAAGGAGCATAGGCTCAAGTAAACTGCGAGTAGATAACTATACGCACGAGCTAGAAAAGGCCGCACGGCTTGCGCTGCGGAGCAGCACCCTGCGCGGGAGGGCGGGCGCCGGCGGGTCTCCGTGCCGCGGAGGAAGCGCCGGCAGGGCCCTCGCCGAAGCCTCTCTGCTCGGGGCCGGTTTGCGTCCCCCGCTCCGCCGGGATTCTCTGCGGCAGTCGAGGCGGTTCGAGTCCCGGGCGCGCAGCCGGCGGTGCTGGCTCCGCTCACGAGCTTGAACCCGTGGCTCCGGCGAGGGACGGCCAGCGTCCGGGCYGGGGCCGAGCCGGCCGCCCTGACTCATCGGAGGAGCGCGTGAGCCGCGCTGGCTCCGGTTCGAAGCGCCGCCGTGGCCCCGGGGGAGACGCGGCGCTTGGGAGCGCTTTTATAAATACCGGCACGTTTATTTACTCTGCAGCAAGGAAATTCTGCCAAAGCCGAGGGAACTTGGGCAGCGTCCGTTCCGTACAGAAGTAACGCCCGTTGCGCGGGGCTGATTGCTCCAGGGCCTCTCTCGTTAACACGAGGTGGTGACCCCGAGTCGTCAGTGCCCTGCTGCATTGCACGAAATAAGGCTGCCGGTTTGCGCTCTCCGCCCTGCGGCCAGGTGCCCGTCCCGTGGGAGTCGTGGCGCGGAAGCACCAGCTTTGGGCAGCCCTCCTTGGTGCGCGGYGGGCAGGCAGCACTCGCCCCGGGGCACCGTGCACAGTCGGAAGCCGCTTTCTCCCTGGCCCTTGGCGGCCCCGGGACGGTCCGGGCCTCGGCGCGCCGAGCTGCGCGGTCCCCGCGGCTGGGCCAAGCCAGGAGTTCTGGGAGAGCGCCTGGAAGGGTGGTTTTGGCACGGCCTCTCTTAGGTCTCCTTTCTGGGTAATTGCAGGAATTCGGTCTCGGGGTTGTTAATCCGGCACCTTGCGCAAGCAAAAGCCACAAAACCGGAGAGAATGGGCTGCTTGTCCTGCAGCCGCTCCCGAGCCGCCGCGGGCGCAGCGGGGCCGCGTTCATCTGGGCAGCACGTTAGCACCTACCCTCGCGCTCGGCATCCCCCAGCCCGCGCGGCGCTCGGGCGCTCCGGTGAGCGAGAGSGGTTAGAGGAGCGCTCGTAGGTAAGAGTGCGTTTTGCAGCGCTCGCTCCGCAGCCGAGGTGCGAGATGCTCCTGCCTAAGCTGGGTGTTGACGCTTCTCCTGCGGCTCCTCGCGGGCTTGCCTTCCCCCCRAGGAACGGCTTTAAAGGGGGAGTTTGCTGGAGCTTGCCTCGGTGCCTCGCCGTATTACTGTTGTTATCCTTGGAGTCTCGTCTAGGTGCTGCAAATGAACCCAGATGTGCAAACACTGAGCCCATCTGGATCTACCAAGGAGCCTGGCTAAAGCGAAGTGTCCCCGTAAAAGGATCCGCCTTGGCAGGCGCCGGGCTGTATCTCCACACAGCTCTGTGGAAACCTGGATGCGCTTTTTCCTCCTGCCCTTGGAGATGGATCCTCCCCAGCCGCAGCTCGTGTCCGCGTGCCAGCGCGGAGGCCGCGGCAGCTAGCCGGGTGAGACCGGACGGACAGAGACATTGCTGTTGACACGAAGAAAGTAATCTTGCCGGGGCTGGAGAGCCTGGAGGGCTCCTGGCTTCAGAGCGACGCAGCTGCGGTTCGCAGCCCGGCTGGTCTGCGTGGCAGCCCTGGGAAAGAGGTGCTCGTCTCTGAAACGGCTTTTGCGCYGGAGAGGGGTTCCCGCGTCTCGCCGGCACGGTGTTTCTTCTGACGAGAGGCAGCTTTTCAGATAACCCTTTGCGAGAGCCCGCGTGCACGTGCTCCTGCGAGCAACCCCGCTTGAGTAAGCAAGCCTAAAGGGCAGCTTTCGGCAAACAGGCAGCTTGYCTGCTGCGGTCCCTGCGCTGCAGCTGGAGGAAATCAGGACAGCTTTGCTGAATTCCTCCTCCTCCTGTGTGCGGGGGGAGCTCCATCAATTTACAGCTGGCAAGCTGGACCTGCASAGCCTACCTCCGTCCTGGCGGCCAACGCAAAGCGGCATGCAAAGGGCTGACCGCAGTTAAGACATCCCAAAAGAAGCAAAGCGAAACAAAAATCCATGCTCTGTATGTAGGATCTGGAAGTTCTCCAGCAAGAGTAGAGAATCGGCCTCAAACGGCCTAATACCAGCCCACGAGGCAGATTAGTGGGTGGGTTGGGAAGCGYGGGGTGGGAACGAGCGTGCCGTTAACCCGCCGTGCCCGCTGCAGCGGCCCCGAGCCCAGCGCCGGCTCCGGCGCTTTGGCAGCTCGTGTGGATTCGACRTGCTCCCTCGAGGGCTGTGGGTTCACAACCAGCAAATAAATTACAGCGAGGCTTCAACAGCCCCGTGCTCGCATCTGCTGGAGGCAGCCCTGCTCCAGTACTCCTTGTTTCGTATAAACAAAACCAGACCCACTTGCCTCAATGCTCTGAAATTTCCAAGCAGACCCAGATCCCACTGAGCTGAGGGCAAACCCCAGCAGGAGCCACGGTGTGGAGCCTGGCACGGCTCTTCCCACCTCAGACAGGCAGGAACTGCTTCT
>NW_028185905.1:394424-407617 GCF_003343005.1 Rhea americana
AAAAAGACACTTAATCATGTTGGTGCGACAGCTGCTCCGGGCGCTCTCGTGCCCTGCCAGCAGCGTGCCCTGAGCTTGGATGCGGTTTGTGTGAGCGAGCCCTGAGCTCCCGCTGTGCTCGCTGCTGGGAGCAGGTTCGCTCCTGGCGAATTCAACTCCGCTGCCRAAGCATCGTTAACCCGAGCGGCTGAGGACGGGCGAGCGTGCCGACCGGCCCCAGAGGGCCGTGGCGGGGCGGAAAGCTTGGGTTTCTTCCTTCTTCCCGTTTGGCCGTGCGGCCGTCGTTCCTCCGGCCCGGGGTGACGGCGGCAGCGCTGCTGCGGCTCGGCGAAGCGCCGTCCTGCGGCCCGTCTCCGCGTCGATGGCAGGACTGAAGCTGCGCGGGCAGTGGGAGGGATGCTGGTTCGGCACCGGACCCTTGGCTAGCGAGGCGTTATTGGAGCATTCTGAAAATCAGCGCYACCCTCTTTCCGCCCTCAGGACGTCTCTCGGGATACATCTTGCTGGTACGAGAGCCCGAAGATGGCTTTTGGYGCTTGCAAAGAGCCCGCAAGGTTGTGCGAAGCGAGGAGGGACCTCGCGGGCGATCGTGTTGGCTTAGCCTCCAGGAGGYCTGCGACCTGCAGCCCGAGGGAGGGACTTCTGCGCTTTAGCGTCTTCTGTCTCGGAGTTAAGAAAACAAGCACGACGTTACYGCAAACACATCTCTCCTCTCCCTTTGCTCTCCCTGCAACTTGTATAATGCTATAAACGGCTTTAAGAACTGCCTTCCCGTAAGCAGCTTTTCCTCCCGAGTGTTTACAGTCTCCTAAAGTTTTAACCTGCAGTGTGATCAAGGTAATGGCGTAAGAAAAGACAAGAAATGACTTAGGAGGCGTTAAATCTACAGATTTAATGTAGATTAAATCGAGAAACCGCCGGGGCCTGGCGGTTGTGTCCGGGGGATGTGCTTTGACTTGCTTGGGGAGCTTGACGGGGACCTTTTTGTTTTATAGATCTATAGTTTACGTAGGCGGTTTTGGTGCAGTTTCTGCCTCCTTCGGAGGCCCTGCGGGGACGTGCGGAGCGCTCTGCGGGGCCGGTCGAGCTCCCCCGGCCCCCGAAGGCTGCGGCTGCCGGAGCTCGCCGGGTCCCGGCTCTCCCCGTAGGAAACCGCTGCGGGCGGGCGGTGGTGCCGCGGGCAGGCACGTGCTTTCGCTGGGCTCTCGCGCTGCCTGGCACGTGCAGCCACTGCTTCTCTGCCCCGCCGTTACCCGGCGGGGACGGGACATCATCCCGCCTCGTAATACTGCTTAGCGCCGAGGTAGCTCTCCACATCTTCCAACCACTGTGCAAATATTAGCTAATTAAGTGGAAATAACCTTATCTAAAGGACGCTCATGGTGGCATCGTTCAGACCACAGCAGGTAATTGAGACGATTAATTCCCGGCAGCCACTTGCCCCCTCCAAAAAAAAAAAAAAAAGTGGTGTTTGAGCTGATCAAGACTTTTTATTAAACCTTTTTATTGCCACCCTCAGATTGAAGGAACTTTTGAGTCGAGTATTCTCACGTTCTCAGGTCTCCGGTTCCTGGGAGGGTGCCCAGCCGGCCGTCGGGGACCCTGGAAGACGCGAGAGCCCGCGGGGCTCGTGGGCACGCCRCGCTCGGGGCCCGTCTGCGGCTCGGCCGGGAGCCCCTGGCAGGTGACGGTGCRCGCTCGTTTTATCTTTGAACCGGGTGCGCGCTTGCTGTGCTGCTAATTCTAAGCAATTCTGCTAAATATTGCAGATTATTCCTATTTCCTCATGAACCGTGGTCTGGAGAGCAATCCAGCAGGTTCAGGTTCGCTTCCCACTAACTTGCAGCACAATTGGAGCTGCTCTTCTCCGCAAAAATCTCTCGGCTGCGAAGTTTGTTGGGGAAGCYGGCAGCCGCAGCCGCCTCCTGTGCTCGCGAGGCTGCCTGGGCGCGTTCGCCTTTGCGGGGTGAAGAGTAAAACGTCTGTTTGCAAGCGAGCTTCAGTGCCCTGAAGGCCCCTGCGTACGTCGTTATCTTGTGCCCGGTAACTCAAACCGCTGCTGCCTCGCTTCCTTCTGTTTACTTCCAGCAAATTAATTCTGTGATCTCTACGGCAAGACTTTTCATAAAATTAGTGGAAACAAGTGAGTATGGAGTGTTAAATTTCAGGTTTGCGGGTTTAAGTCCTCCTCTAGCGTCCGCAAAAAGCGAGGGAAGTTGGTCTCTCTTATRCTGGTTTAATTCCAGAGAAAGTATATTGCTCCCCCCCCCACACCTAATACCACGTTAAATGGAAACGATTTCCTCAGCAGAAGGTGGGGAGCAACACTTGGACCCTTCTTTTGAAAATCYGCCTTTTTAAATTCCCGCCGGCGCTTCGTCGCTTCGTGTTGAAGCCGCCGGGCGGAAGAGCAGCTGGTGCGCGCCCGGGGCCTCTCCTGCTCCTGCAGCTCCGCCGCTGTAACAAATGCTTTTTCCATAAGATGTCAGTGTGGCACAGGATTTAAATACGTATTTGTTAGCTGTGCGAATAATCCATCAGCGGAAAACGATGGAAAGCCATCTTCTGGGCTGTCAGCAAGCTTCAGCTTATTTACAGCTCGCGGTATTAGTTTCTTCGTTTGCAGAGAGGAGGAGGAACGGCTGCGCCGACCCAGCGCCAGGGAAAGCCGATCCCTCGCCGCAGCGTTTACGCCCCAGRGACCCTTTTCGGAGGCAAGGAAAGACTAAAGAACCGGAAAAGGGGTGGCAGATGCGTGCAGGTGGAGTCGCAGGCGGCGCGCTCGGAGCGGGGCCGTGCGTGAGCCCGGAGCCAAGCCCGGGTCTCGTTACGGGGAAGCGCGGAAAGGCAGMCCCGAGAAGGAGAGCCGGGGCTGGAAGCCGTGGAAAGCGAGGAGCAGCCGCGCGGGCGGCGGCGGCTCTGACGTGGCCGGGAGTTTATGCGGCTCCGGGCTGCGTCGCGCTGCTGTTGCGCTGGAAGGTTTTCCGATATCGAAACTTGGCTCCTCGCGCAGATCCGAACTTGCGAATGGAGCCTCCGGCCAGCGCGCGCCGAGGCGGCCCGGGAGCGTCGAAGGGGAGAGCGGCTCCTGGCTTTGGCCTCGCTGTCGAGGAGCGGATCCAGAGGCCGCCGAAGCCGGTGGAAAGGCTCCTGCTGACCTCGCTAAGAGCTGGACGGGTGCCTAATGGCAGGCGAAGGGCTCTCCCGGCCCCGCTCTTCCAGCGGCGGCGGCTTCGGGGGCCGGGGGTTTTTATTTCCTCTCCGGTAATGGGCACGCTTGGATAGTTCAAACGTGGCATAATCCTTTTCCCTCTCTAGTTTCAGTTCAGTATTTAAATCCAGTAATATGCGTAATAATCTGCATGTCTGGGATTAATATAATATTATATGTTTCTTGAAAGCTTTTCGGATCCCATAGTTAACTTAATCTTTTATTAACATTAACTAGCTCATGCGGTGTCCAGCGAGCCGGGGAACTATGCTTTCCGATGCCAACAGATGACAAAGAGATGAAAATATAATAGCGGAAGAATTCCTCCTTTACCACAAAAACAGCAGAACTCCAGCAAAGAGCCGCCTTCTGCTCAGAGCGTATTGTCTCACAGGCGAAGCACGTATTACTTAGCTAACGTGAACTGCCAGGAAGTAATACTTATTGTCAAGGCTTTGAAACGATGAAGGAAGAGATTATTGAAAGGCGTATTTCTGGCCTAGGAGCAGCCTGCACTTAACAGCTATCAGCGCACAAGTGCCAAAAGGAAAACGTTCACCTCCCTGGTGCCAACGAGACTCTGCGGATCCATTCGTCGGCCTCCGCAACGGTATAAAATGGAAATAACGGCACGTTGGAGGACGGCCATTTCGCTGCTAGGAGCGCTGCCGCGGCGCGGGCGCCAAGTTTCCGCCTCCGGCGAAGGCCGGGCTTTGCCCGGGCCGCGGCGCTCGAGCAGCCGGGAGCCCCTTCGCCTGCGCCCCGCTGCTGGCTCGGCCGCGCTGGCACGTCCACCCGTCAGCTGCAGTTAAACTCGTGGGATTCCTGAGTTTTATTAATTTGCAGTTGGATTTTTGCTGGTGCAGGTCCCTCCTCTTGCTCAGCGTGGTCCAGCTCTGACGCGTACCCGCGCTGCGATAACGCTGGCATTGGATCCAGATGGAGGGAGGCTCTGCTCCGCCGGTGCAGAGGGAACCCATTAGGAGGCACGCCGTATTCCAAGGAATTCCATTTTCAATTTCCTTCCCGATTATACCGCTTATCCACAGGCACGAACCTTCCCCTGGACTCGCTTTGATTTATCTCTCCGCCAAGTCTCCTGAACTTGCGCGTTTTCTCTTCGCCTCGCCCGGGGCTGCGGCGGGGCGGCCCGGAGGGAGCGTGCCGGCGCGCAGCGGGCGCCCGGCCCTCCGGGACGCCTGCAAGGACGGCTCGCTGGGCCCAGAGCCTCTCYGGGGTGTCGTTTGCAGCTGATTCTTCCTTAATGCAAAGTCCTGCAAAAGTACGGGCTAACCTRAAGGAAAACCAGACTAGACCACGCGATGCTCGTTTTAATGACAGGCTGCTGAGTTCCCCGGGCCCCGTCAGCGTTACGACGGAGACGCGCTCTCTGGGCGCACGTGCTTGCTTTCTGCTCACGCCGAGCCTCTGAAGAGCCCCGTGTTGCTTTCCCGTGGTTCAGGTGACAGTGAGTGGCCTCCAAGAGTGCTGGGCTACGTGCAGTATTTTTCAAGACACTCGACTGCTGTCTAATTTCAGGGYGCACGGCGTTAAGGCGCCCGTCCGGAGAGGACTGCGCTTGCAGCGAGGGGCTCGGGGATGCAACCTGCTTCGGAAAAACTCTGGAGAGGYGTGAGCTTGCTTGCGTTGCCATCCTCCAGCAAGGGCCGTGCCACCTCTGTCCTCCGGCCGGCAGCTGCAAGTCCCCTCGTCGCGTCCAAACGGCCGAGCACGCACAGAATGGGTTGTCCCTGGGGGCAGCAGCCTGCTGGAGGCTGGTGTTTYCCCYCCTCCTGCCTCCGCTCGAGGTGGGGCTTTCTGCAGCTCCGGCCCTTCCCTCTCGTCTCTCTTGGCCCGCTCTCCAGCCGACCCCCCTTCCGGCGCGCAGGGCTCCGGCTGAGGCCTCGGTGCCTGGAAAGACGACTTCCTGCGGGATGGTGCCTGTTTACGTGTCTCGCTCTGATGTTTGCTCGCTTTTGCATCAGCGGGACGGCGATGACTCAGGTTCAGCTGCTCTCCATTACCGCCCCGGTCTCGCCTGCGAAGGGCTGCAGCAGCTCGCTGTCAGGTCCCGCAGCGTCTCCGTCCAAGGTCGCACACGAGGTTGCGTGCAAAGACGCTGTCGTGGCTCTGCCCTGGGCAGTCCCTATTCTGCAGAGAGCAATTTGAGACCTCCGTTCCTCTCTTTTTTTCTTTTCCAGCAGAGATTTCTCTCTGCTCTGTTTTGGGGAGAAGACCTGCCTGTGGCCCTGCTTGCTCCCCGGAGGGGTTTTRCAGGTGACAGGGCTCGTGTGCCATCGCTGCCGTGCACCGCAGGCCATCGGGCATGTCTACCTGAGCGGGGCTGCAACCATACCTCGCAGGTGTCTGCACAGCGGGGGCTTAAAAACTGAGGTCAGAGCAAAGCTGGCTGCARATCTCACCCAAGTATCCAACGCTGAGATTTTCCTCTATGTGCAACAAGTCCTGCTTTTGCACGCTACCCAAAAATGAATGCTGTAAGTGATGCACCCACAGTGGGCTTGATAATAGCTGGAGGCTTGCAAGGTGCTGCTCAAACACCAGCTTCTGCAAGGAGACGCACCCAGTTCGCACCCCACAGCATCGGTGCAGAACGGGCTGTAAATGCAGGACAGTGGTGTAGCAGGAAGGTGGAACGAAMAACAGGAGGGCAAACAGGATTTTGACTGGTTTAGGGAAGAGAAACGAGCAATCAGCTTCGAAAGGATTTGGCCCTACTTTCTGAGCTGTAAGCTTTGGGGAATTGTGGTCTCCTAGCCGAGATCTGTGTCATGGTGAACACTGGTGTTTTCCAAACCTCAAATGTTTTTGTTGGGTTAATAAAGGTTACATGAAGAGAAGGAAAAGATGTAATGAAATCAGGGCGTGTGAAAGCCAAGACCTGAATAGAAACGTCAGATCTGGACCTGCTTCAGCTATGAAGAAGCCAGACTGAAATCCAGCCCGCGGCTCAAGACGTGGGCAGGATCCAGCGCAGCCGGCGTCGCTCCGGGCGACGGGGTTGCAGCGTGCTCCGAAGCCGGCAGATCCCGGTAGCTCCGCCACCCTCCGGCTCCCGGGAGCGCTTTGCGAGGCTGACGCCTTCCCGCAGGAAGGACGGTTTTTCGGGTACGGGTCTAGCCGCGACGTGTTTTTCGGTGCGAGAGGAGGTGCGCCAGCGTACGCTGCGGGAGGTGTTAGGGAAGGCGGGTTGTGGTGGCGAAGCAAAGGCAGAGGAGGAGGAAAAAACGCAGCCTGGGAAACAACRGGGCTTTGCCTGCGTTTGGGGAAGGCTCCTAATCAGCGCAGAGAGCCTCTGCCCGAGGGACCGCCGGRTGCGCGGTAAAGCTCAACGGTGCTCGAGTTTGAGATAGCGGGGGAGCGCTAATGACATCTGCTGAAGTCCGCGTTAGGACAAATCCGTGCAGAAATTCAGAATTAGSGGTGAGGAAGGTCACACGGACGCCGCGCCGTTCTGTGCCGTGGAGCCCCGCGGAGGGTTTGCGGGAGAACGAGGGAACTTGCGCGGAGGCTTTTTGTCTGTTTTTGTTTGCCGCTTCTGTCCCGGCCCACCTTCTCCCTGCTGGATGTCGGATGACCTGACGGGTTGAGAAGAGGCAGCCCGCGGCGCGGACGGGCCCTTCTGCCGGCGGGGGGGTCTCCGCTGGGCGCCCCCGCGCTGCAGCCCGCCGYCCCCCCTCGGCTCTGCGGTCAAGCCAGCCTGGCCCGAAGGCCTGAGCAGGGTTTTGCCTCGACTGCCGGAAACCTGCCGGCTCCTCCGCGTGCTCCATCCGCTCGGAGGAGGGACGCGCCGCGTCCTGGCGCCCCGCTCACGAGGACGTGACCGTGCCGCGTGTTCTCCCCAGCACCACGCGAGCTGGGGCGACCTGAGCGTCCCTGCGGCGCGTACGAAAAGCAGCGTCCCTCCCAACCAGCGGTGCGGTCGTGCTGGCTCCCCGAGGGACATCTTCATTGCCCTCCAACACGCGCCCTGTTATGCCTTACCGTTTAATCGGCGCTTGGCACRTCCGCGGTATGAGCCTGTCTGGGACCCACTGGAGGTGAACTCATCCCCCATTAACATCAACTGGAAGTTTTCATGGGGTTGATGAAAAATATACCTGGGACAAATCATTGTTTTATGTCTTAGAGAAGTAGGACTTGAGAGGCCTCCAGACACGCAGGGAGAGAACCATCAGCCGTTAGCGCGAAGGTGTAATTTGTCTCTCRTCCTCTTTAACGCAGGGCCGAGGGATACTTTCTAGGTAAATATAACATTCAGCTGTCGTCTTGGCACGTTGGATAAGGGCAAATCCACTTCCTTGGCAGATTATAATGATATGCACTAGCCACCCAATTTAGTGAAAAATATTGTTTTCTCCTAATTAAGCAAATTGTTGCAAGCTAGGTCGCTGACTCCTGGGGAAGTTACAGTTTCTGCCTTCTAGGCTTGCTGACAAGAGAATAGATTTATCTCCAATTCAGATCACTAGAGATGGTTCTCAGTATTTTATTACCACATTCAACTTTCTGGATGTTACTAAGAGATTAATGAAGAAGAGAGGGCGGGGGTGAGACAAGTTCAGCAGCGGTCTATGCATGCCAAATATTAATTATATTTCATTTCATATGCAGATGATGCAATCAGCTGTGCAACGCTGGAGATAATACTTTTGTCTAGGTTTGTTTTTTGACCTTGAGAGGCCGAGTTTTCCCCTCTCCCTGCTACAAATCGGAATTCGTATCTTAATTACTCTCCGTGATGCGCGCTTCCTTTCATCCGCGCGGATTAGCTAATGTTAACACGTCGGATGGACAAGATAACTACGGCGCGCGTTACGGCCGCAGCGCTGGTGCCCCGCGGACTTGGGGCAGGTGGGCAGCGACCGCTTCRGACCGTAGCGAACTGCGCCCAGTTGCGGTTTAGGCAGGGTGTTGCAATTTTATTCGATGAAGCTGTTAAACAGTTTGTCCGGCGCACCGGGAGGATTTATCGGGAAAGCGTTCGGGGTCAGCCGGGTGCCGCGTGGCCCGGGCCGCGGTTCGTGGGGAGCTGGATCGGTTGAATGCGGAGTAAAACTCTCCCTCACACGTGTGTGCGTGTACATGYGTGTATACATAAAAATACAAATATTTAAAATATAAACAAATGTACGTGTGTACATAAAATACATGTGTGTATATCCATGTAATTGGGAGGGTCTTTGCGTCCCATAGCAAAAATGGAGCTCGCAAAGGGTGTGAATTTTCYTAATATTCCAGCTGGGCAGCCCTCGGCCAGAACTCCAGCTTCTTCTCGGTTTGATTCAAAACCTCCATCCATAGCGCTGGATTCTTCTTCCTTTTAAGCCTTCTCCGTTYAGGCAGAACACGCTTCTTGTGTTTCCCCAGCTTTGGTAATAACTTCCCTTTCTTTCGTTTTTCCAGTCTTTTGCACCCCCCGTTTCTAACTGTCCTTACGGCCCCCGGCAAGGTTAGCATCCCGAGGAACGGTTTTGCGTTAATAGCTCTTTTGCATCGGTAGCTCTCGGGAAACCGCCGGGCCCCCGTGCGTGGGGAGGAAGAGGAGGCTCGCGCCGGCACCGCGCCTGCTGGAGCTGGCCGCCTCCGAGCCCGGTCTGGCTCTAACCCTTCCAGCGGGCTGCTTTGGGGGTGAGTATTATTGGATTTTCTCCAAGATTTGAGGAAAGTTTCTCCTCCCGGCTCGCTGTTGCCGGGCTGCGGGCGACGTTCGCCTGCCGACGCACCCGCTGCCTGGGCTCGTGAGGGGCGAAGCCCCCGGAATAACCTATTTAGGGTTTAATTGGTTCGTCGTGCTCTGCCTTCCCGCTGTAGGTACGGGTGTTTTCCTAACCCTTCCGCTTCAGGCACGCTTGGTTTTTCCGCTGCGAGACTTTTTTTCTTTTTTTTCCTTTTCTTTCCCCTCCTCTGTGCACAAACAGACAAGATAGCTTAAGAGCTCTTATCTGCAAAGGGGAAAAAAATAGTCTTAATCCCCTTTTAATAACATAATATCAGCAGGTAACATGTTCAATATGGCGAAAGAACTTCAGCACCGGGTCAATAGGGTAGCTATAACTTTTAGCAATAAACAAAGCCTGCTTTTAATTACTTCTGTGAAATTGCTTCATCCATCCATGATTAAATATTCATTCTGTGTAACTAGACAGTTTCTTTGTATATAGATCCATATTAAATTTAGCTGGCATCCTGCCCACACAACACATCTAATAAATTCCTTTTAATGTGCTGCGGCTTTGAAGACGCTTTCCCTCCTCCCCCTATCTAATTTGTATAAATAGCTGGTGCCTCCACTGTACCTGGGCGACGGAGCATTTGGGATGCACGTGGAGCCTCTTGGAAAGGGCAGTGGTGGAATTTGGGGGAGACAGAGGAGGAAAAAACCTCCTGATCACACAGTGATGGATCTGCCAGGGGAAAAAGTGACTCTCAGACCTTGTTTTTTCACAGCCTTGCCAGCTAGCTACTTTGGCAGCGTGTGCAAGAGGAAAGAAATCCCTCCTTTTAAAGTAAAGCCAGGACTGATGTAAATATTTATGTAATATTTTATTACAATCTGAATTTACTTCTTGATTGAAAACATTTCCTAGAAACCTTCTGGAAAACCAAATTAATATGTAATTTAAGTGCCTTGATTTCTTCTAAGGGCGGTTTCTCCAGGGCTGCCCGGGTCCGCAGGCAGGGCGCCGCGGTCGGCTCTCGGGGTCTGTACCTGGGCGGGAAAGGGGGGTGGTCTGCAGGAGAGGGGCTGCGTGTGCGTGCACACGCATGTGCACACGTGTGCGCACGCCTGCCGCGGGCTGCGAGCACGGGAGAACCGCTGGGAACCGCTGAGCATCTGCTAATGCTCAAGGCTCTTCAGGCTGAATCTAATGCCCCGACAGCTTGCGTTTCAGATGCACTGGATCGGAGAGCTGGACTATCGCAAAGCCCGCGGCCGCGGGGGTTAGGGCGGGAGGGACGAGCCGCGGGAGCCAGCTCCGAGCTCGGCGCTGCCCAGGCGCCTCTGCACCCCGGCGGCAGCGCTCCCGGCCGGGCCCGTCCCCCCCTGCGCCCCTTCCCCTTCCCCCTGCAACCCTCTCTGTCGATACCGCAAATTGAATGAAGTAGCTGCCGGATTATAAAATTAATAATGTATTTGTTTCTGTCATCCAGACTGCATTGTTTAATGAAATCTAATTCGGCAGAACATAATTACGCCATAAAAAAAAAAATCTCTTAAATAATCAAATCTGCACTGATAAAGCTAAAGCCAATTATGCTTCCCAATGCATCAGCCAAAACAATAATTTGGCTTGTACTTTTAGAGCTCTCCTTGGGCTGCTTTTCTTCCCCCCCGGCACGCTGGGGCGAGGCTTGGCGGAGGCGAGGGGGCTCRCAGAGCTGGCGCTCCCCGGCGAGCGCGGCTGCCGTCCCGCGCGCCCCCGCCGCCTTGCAGTTAAGTTTTTCTTAGGAACGGTCCAGTTTCTGGTTGAATTCACAATATTAATTAGCAAGCCTGCGTTTCAGTGGGCAGCTCGTTATGAATTATCTTTATTGGTGGCTGGGGCTATAAAAGAGTTTCTCTGCTTTTCTCCTCCTAATCTCACATTCAGAGTTGTCTAATCAAAACAAGAGGGTATTTCGTCTAATGAAGAATTGATGCCACTAGTGCTTAGGAAGCATTATTTTTCRTTGTACGGTACAAGAAACTATGAATTCCTTGGAGGCCAAATCCTTAAAGCCTAGAGTAACAGACTGTTTTTAAATTTGCTTATAAGGAAATATAGGAGTTGTAATGAGCAGGCAACTGAACCCAATGGCTGGCAAGCCAATTAGCTTGCTTTAAAACATTGCATCCATTAGCATGAAAATAACGCCAAACTTTTTCAAGATAATTGCATCTTTTAGATATCGGGATTCTTGATCCATGCTTGTCTCATAAATATGCATTATTATATAATTCTTAAAAAAAAAAAAAAAGAAAAGACATATGCTGCCATGGAGGAAGAACACACAAAGCAAGGGAACGCTCCATGGGGAAGCTGGACGCCCGCAGCCCCGTCCCGCCGCTCCCGGCGCCGAGCGGGGGCTGCGGGGTCCTCCGGGATCCCGCGTGTCCACTGGGGACCGGCCCGGGACGAGCCACGCGGCCGCTTGGCTTCCTGCACGTGCAAAGCGTTTCCTGATTTTATAACCGACACAATAAATCGCTTAAACAAAAGCACCTCAAAACTTTCCAACTGTAATTCTGCAGTCCTGCCAGATTTGGCAGCGCTGCAAGATTAAGGTGGTCCCAAACCCGCTTTAAAGCATCCCCACTGGCAATTAGGATGAGTAGGAACTAATCAGATGTTGCACTTTTTTTTCAGGAGAAAAATGTAAAGAGTGTTTTATTCTTGGCAGGAAAAGGCAGGTTACGTGTGCGGCAACGACGATGGATCCCTCCGGGGAAACGGAGCGGCTGCTTTTGCAGCAAAGTATTTTTAGGGAGGGATTTCGTGTCTCCTGCAGCTGCAGGGGCCGATGCTGCATCAATCAGCGGTGCTAAAAGTGAAAGTGTTTGAAAGGGAAACAGAGACGGAAAGGTAAACGGAGCTGCTGGTTTTCCTCCCTCAAGGTGGTGAGTGCTGCAAGTTTGCATGCGCAGTTTGGCGCCTACGCTGTAGAAACGTGACTTAGTTGTCCCCCGGGGCGTTACTTACCGCTCTGGGAGCATTAGCCGGCCAAACGGCGAGTTTCCCGGGAAGAAAGCGGTCCCTGGTCAGCGCCCTTCCCGGGGAACGGCGAAGCCGACCCTGCGCCGCAGCTCATCCCGGGCTTTTCCCCCGCCCCGGCACGGGGAAACCGGGGCGGGCGCAGGGCCGAGCCGCTGCAGAAACGGCCTTTCCCCCCGGTTCGGACCCGTTCCGCGCCGGGCTCTCCCTGTTTTCCAGGCCGGCTTTCCCGGGGCGGCGCGAGACCCGCGCGGGGGAGCTTCCCCGGCCCCGCGGCTGCTCCGTCGTCCCGCGACGCGCCGACCCGCCCCGGCGCGGGCTCGCGGGCCTCGCCAGGCGCCCCGTGGCCGCCTTTTAAGAAGAACAAATTTCCGGGCAGAAAACAGGGAATCCTGGCCCGAAGGCCGCGGGGCTGCCCCCTCCCGCTCTCCGTTTGCTGCCTGCAGGCCGGCGAGGCGGAAGACTTGCCGACAAGGCGCGCGTTAACCGTTTTGGGAACGTAAAGCGCGCGCACAAATAAGTTACTGCTCCGTTAGAAATGAAACGGTGCAAATTCAAATTGGCAGGGCTGCACAGCGCAGACTAAGCGTGGCGTGTCGTGGAAGCAGCAGAATGCCCCTGCTATTTCCTTTCGCTCGTCATTCCAGTAATAAGTTGTTGTTAAATGGGGAAACAGGATAATTACAAGCCGCCTTTTAGAAGGTAGCTGTAAGCAACAGTTGCGGGCTATAACGGGGATTGAATTCGTATTCTGCTGTTCTGCTGCTTTTCTAACCTCTCCCCGGATAAATAGGTTCCTGCAGCTCCCGCCGCTTTCCGTTCGCGCCGGTCTGCGGGAGGAGAACGGAGGTTGGCACCGAACGTCTCGTCTGCTTTGTGACTTGCGGGAGCTGCCCGGGGAYGCTGCACGGGCCCGGGCACGGAGGCGACGCGCGTCCGTCTCGGCTGCTTTGCTCTGGGGAGACCGAGGCAGCGGCGGCTGAGCGAGGCGTCTGCGGCCTGAACTTCCTGGAGGCTTTAATACTCCAAGCAAGTATTTAAGTAACCTTCCCTCTATTTATTTTTGTTGCGGTATTGCTGCTCTAGAAATGGCCAGAGTGAAAGTTAAAATTGCTCTGGATTAGGAAATGTCACAGTATCTTCCACTGCAGCACAAATTCTTTTTCTGCATATCTTAGGTATTTGCTAAACCCGTGAAAACTGGATTTATAATAGACATTCTAGGGCAACCTTAGCTCCTGCATCGCTAGCAGCTGCTGCCGTGA
>NW_028185905.1:408273-413347 GCF_003343005.1 Rhea americana
CCGGGCGGCTGCCCCGAGCCCGCGCCGCGCACCCGCGCCGCCCTGGCCGGCAAAGCGCCTGCCGCTTTGGAACGGTTTGGCCCAGAGTTGTGTTGGTTTTGGGTCTGAAACCCGTGGAAAACGAATGCCGCYGTAAGCTACTGCGCCTGCAGCTATCTACCCCGTTAGCGAGAGTTGCCTACATAGGGCCGGGCATTAAGAAGTGATGCTAATTTTTCTTAAGAGATGGCAATGCTGATGGCTTTCTGGATTGCACTGCGTACTCTGTTCTTCTGCCCGACCGCCGAAGAACGGTGCTTCCTGAGTGAATAAACGGGATTTCGGCACGGGAAGGGGGCAGAAACGGCGCCGCTGCCCTTGCCGGCTCTTCACGAGTTTGGTGCAATTGGAAATGTGCGCTCCTCGGGTTTAATGATTAATCAGGGCTTTATTTAAGTCCATCACTACACTGCACTGCAGTGATGATTCATCAGATACGTTCTTATAATGTGTACACTGCGATTTTTATTAGAAGGTACTTCTAGAGCAAAAAGCTGGTTGTTACCTGTCCGTGTTCAAACACATCATCAGTTACTATGTATCATGGGTCAATACACAGGCATAAAACAATCTCTTCTCTTCTCTTGCAATGATTAACCCATCTATCAACAGGGTCTGTTTAATACCTTTCGCTATAAACAGTCGTTATTTGCGACTGTAGCCAGATGGGCAGATAATTTAAAGCATAACTTGGAATCTATTTTAGTTTTTAGAGGCCTAACTTAAAAAAATATATATTCGTAGAAATGCCCATGCAATCACACGCCTAATTTGTGTGTGTAATTACCTTGATTACATGTGTGCTTGTGGTAATTGTCACCGCAGATGGTATTTAGATGCATGAACGGTCACTTGTGCATGCAAACCGGCTCTGCACACCACACCGGGGTAATTGCACATGCAAATTGGAGGCGCGAGGGGTCTGCAGCGGCCGGAGCCCCTGGGGCGGCAGCACCCGGCCCCTTGCCGGGCGACAAGTCCTCCCTCGGGCTTTTTCTTGCGTGCAGCGGCCCCGGCAGCAGCGTGGGAAACGGCCTCCGCCCAGGCCCGCTCGCCGCGAGGCTCCGTCCCCGGCTTACAGGAGTTAAAGACGCCCGATACGGTACTCACTGGGGAGGCAGGAGGGACTCGGGAGGCAGTCTATCTAAAAGTTATTACTAATTTTTATTGCTGCATGGATTTAGAGATTTGGAAGAAGATAAATTCCAAACAGACATCCATTACTAAACCGACAGTGTAGCTTAAAGATAACATTTACATTCTTACGGTGTTTATATATATCTGATCCCACTCAATCTGCTCCCTGTTCAAACTTTTTGCCACCTTCAGAAGGATCAATACCTACATCAAAGGTTATGTGAAGGTGGCCAGATTCTTTTAAGCTGTTTGCACAGCCCTCAGTTTACTGTGCTAACACAAGCTGGTACTTCTTCCAATAACTCTGTTTGCCCTGTATTAGGGCTGTTTGCTGAAACACCTAGCAGAATCCAATCGAGGACAGACTTTCTAAACATTTGGTCACATCTGTCAATCAATAACACCAATCGGTTTCCTGATACAAACAGCAAACTCTGCCAAATCTAATATTTGCCCAAACTTTTACTGACTCTTGCTGGTTTAAAACAGTAAAAGGCAACTGAGCAGACATCAGTGCATAAAGGTTCTCGCTAATATTTAACTCTCGGCAAACAAAGAAATAATTCCAGCAATGAAAGGAGCAAAAACAAACAGTGTAATTATTGTCCCCTTTTTATTTGAGCTAATTTGCTTAAATGTACAGCTATTATCCGTTAATATAGGGAGGCATAATTAGAAGGGACAAAATACCGGCTTGGCTGCGAGAGGCGGGCTGGGGCGCGCATGCACCGCGGTGCCGGTGTCAGCCCCCGAACCTTGCCCCCGCGCCCAGACCGCGTCTGGGCGGGTGATCTTGGAACAAACACGCCGATGGTATCAGCGAGCGGAAAACACCTGACTCGAAAAAACACACCGGGGGGGGGGGAAACCGCGACGCCAACGACGCTGCAGTCGCCGCCTCCGACGGCGGCGGGAATCGGTGCGCGCAGCCGCCCGCCGCGGGGTGAGCAAGGCTCTCCTCCTCCTCCTCCTCCTCCTCCTCCGCTTCCCGCTGCAGCGAGTGCTCGTGCCCAGCCTCGTGGCCGGATTAGCCCAGGCGCTGAGGGTGCAAACGCCACGTCCCAACCCGCGGCTCTCGCACCCCGAACGGCGGGTCCGCGGCCGCGGGGCGTTTGCAGCTCCTGCAGGCTGCCCGGCCGCCCCGGCTCCTGCTGCTCGTGCCCCCCGGGCCGCCCCAGCTCCCGCTGCTCGTGCCCCCCGGGCCGCCCCAGCTCCCGCTGCTCGTGCCCCCCAGGCCGCGGGGACGCAGCAGCGGGGCACCGCGGGCCGCGATGCAGAGAAATCCCCGGCGTCTCCCGGTCCCTCCCGGGCTCTGCTCCTGCGGAGACACCCGCCCGCAGCGAAGCGGGAGCCTCTTCCCGCGGCCCCAGCGCACCGGGGGGGACTCTGCTGCACTTTGCGTCCACACTCGGTCAGCCTGGCTTATCTGACTTGCAGGTRGAAAATTAGCTTTATTGCACTTGTTTCTCTTTATCGGGTTTCTCGCTGCAGCGTTTCCCTAGGCGGGGCGAGGAATCCCAGCGTCGCGTCCCCTCTCGTACCGGCTAGACGACGTTTCCCAAAGAGCGGTGAGGGTGTTGGGCCGTTACTACGGAGCAGCGAACCCAGCGGATCCCGGTGAGGAGCTGCTTCGCGTTCACGGATCGCGACGGGATCCCGCACGGGGAAGCGCGGAGGCCGCCGGCTCGGCCCTGCCGGAGCGGAGCCGGGTCCCGGCGGTGCCGGGGCTGGCGGAGGGCAGACCTCGGGAACGGAGCCGCTCATCGCTCTGCTGCCGGGGCGCAGCTCGCGCGGGAGGGCGGCGGGCGAGCGTGACCCGGCTCGCTCGGAAGCGGCTGCCTTGCCCGGGCCTGCCGCAGGCACGGCTGGAGCGACGCCCCGGCAGCGCCGGCGCTCCTCCGAGCGCTCCTCCCCACCTCCTGCGTGGGAACGGTTTTGCTCTGACGCCGCGCCGGGGCTGGTTTCRCCAGGAGAAGGTGCACCAGCGTTGCACAAACGTGAGCTTCCGGGGGGTTGCACAACCGAGCGGGTATTAATTAGCTACTGGTCTTGYAGCCGTGGCTCCGGAGGCGACTGCCAGATACGGCCCTGCTGCCTTTGCGGTGGAAGCCCGGCCCCGCTGAAGTCTATTGCAAAATTCCTTAATTGAGAAAGCTGGGCCAAGCTTTCGTCCTGCCTCGCTGCCCCGACGCCAGCGAGCTCGGTGCAGCCAAGGGGGCTGCTGGGGACCCTCCTCCTCCTCCTCCTCCTCCGGCCCCCTGCGCATTTGACAGCACCGTGCAGGAAGGACGGCGATTTGGTCCGTGGGCAGCCGCCGGGGCGAGCCGACGCGAGCAGCCAGGACGAGCGAGCGTCATCCGCACAGCTCGGGCCCGTGTGCTCCCGTCCCAACGCACCAGCCTGCGGCAGCCCGTGGACTGCTAATTGCTTTGGGCCTTGAGAGAGAGCTGTGGCCTGTTCTGCACRCAGAAGGGGCTGCGGGGGGGATAACGAGCTGCTAATTTCAGAGCAAAGGCCCCTTTTCGCTTCGGCTGSCTGTATGATCCGGAGCAGCCTGCAAGGACTGTAGTGTAAAAGGGAAACGTGCTTGCCTGCTCTTTAAGCTTTGATATTATATCTCAGAGATGGCCAGAGGTGACTGGAAAAAAATCTGAATATTTCATTAAAATATCTCTTTTTTTTGTTTTGAATTATATAGGAATAAAAGTCTTCAAAAGGAAGGAAAAGGGTGGGGGATTTTACAGGATTTTACCCGAGGGGATGGAGGGGGAGAGACGTATTTAAAAATGCTGTGCAGTGTAGCAGGAGGAGCTGGGCACAGGCTGGATGCGGGACCGGAGCGACCGAACGCTCCCGTCAGTGCCGGCAGTCGTCTGCCAGCGCAGGAGAAGCTGGTTACCGTTACGGAGCATCGCGCCGAGGCTGCTGCGAGCTAGGGGGATAAGCACAGAACCGTTTCCCGTACGTCCTGCCTGGCCTCTGCAGCGCGCTTGCGTGCTGTAATTTGCAGCAACCTCGCGAGCGCTGATGCGGGAGATCCCAGCYGGCTCGGTGCTTCCGATACCGCCGGGCCGGTGCTGCTCCCGGGGTGCCGGGAAGCCCAGGACCCCCGCGCGAGCCCTCGGGGGCCGCGAGCGACTCGGCGGCACCTCCGGGGCGGAACCGCCGGGGGTGATCCGAGCTCCCGCCTCGCCTCCCCGCCGCCGCGTAGCCCGCGGTGAYGGAAACTCCCTCTGCCCCGTTATTTTGGAGCTGTTGGTGGGGTGAAGCGCGTTGCCCTTTTCCGTGTGCGTTCACGGAGGTTTTGCTCGGCGGCGGTGGAGGAGGAGGAGGAGGAGGCGGTGGAGCAGGGCTTCGCCGCGGTCCCACCGCCCGGCTGCCGGCCGCGTTCCCGGGCCGCGCTGAGCCCGGCGCAGGACGCTTCCCGGCGGGACGCAGCCCCGGAGCACCCCGGGTCAGAGGCTCGGCTGCGGTGCTCGGCGGCGCGGGGCTCGGCGGCGGTGCTCGGCGGAGCCGGCGGGCGGTCGCGCCCCGATGCATTGCTTTTTCTGCCGCACATGCTGTTATCGCCGCGCTGTTCTGATGCTACTCAAACACCGCTGCGAATAGCCAAACTCAATAGCTGCAGTGTTAGGCTGGAAAGTCAATATTAGCTGAGCAAACACGGCAAATAAAGAGTTGCTATTTGTGTAGCTATGAGTATTTGTATGCTCTGCTGCTGAACAGGGTACTTTGAAATAATAAAAAAAAAAGTGTTCTTTCTTTCGAGGCAGGGAATGTTTTTTATTTAGGGGAAGGGAGTCGGCGTTCGTTGAAGTTTGTCTTTGCTTCCTCCAGGGCCCCGCGGCCGCCTGCCCTCCCCGGCGCAGCCGCGGCCGAGGGCAGCGAGAGGCGTCCG
>NW_028185905.1:413515-420456 GCF_003343005.1 Rhea americana
CGGAGCTGCTGGAAGTGCAAAGGCGCCGCGGCTGGACCCCGCTCCGAGAGCCTGGGTACCGCGAAGCGCGTTTGCGGCGCAGTTATAGCCGAGGCTGATGCTGTTCGGAATAATTAAATTCACGTGGCAAACGTAGCTGCGTTAATTTTATTTATCTTGAGCGCGTTAACAGGAACTAGCAATGGAAAAAGTAATTATTTTGCTTCTAGGGTGCTGGGACGGCTGATTTGGAAACCCTCTTTGAGACATATTCCTTAAATGCGGAATGACAGCATGTGATACATATGAGGAGCTAATACAGTGCATAAAAACGAACATAATTTCCGAAAAAATGGAATTAATGAGGCAATGAGTCTGTTTTAATGAGCGCAAGGTCTGCAGTAAATGTCACTGTTCCGATGTCTTYATTGTAAATTAGAGCGTGCGTTTTGGGAACCGCTGTCTCGCTGTAAACGGGGGGCGGCGGGCGCTGCCTCCGCCTGCCCCGGCGCCCGCTGGAAACCGGCGTCGTCCGTGCGCGCCCCGCGGCGGCGGCCCGCCGTCCCTCCTCCGCTTTCCTCCGCGGAAAACCGGGAGAGAAGGAGCCAGGCGGAGCCGGGGGTTTGCCTGTCCTCGTCGGGGCGGTGCCGCGGCCCCTCGGGGCGCTCCCTGCGCAGACGCCCATCCCCGKCCCCTCGGGGCRCGCGCGGGGCCGCCTCGGCCTCCCCRGGAAAGCTGATCCGGGCCTTAAAAAAATCCCAACTTTTCTCAAAGGCAAGAAGAGGTAACTGCTCTGACCACCGTCTTCTGGCAAATAGCCGCCTGTTTACAGACATGTAAATACAACTTTACAATTGCCGTAAATCCTGTTGTGCAATATTCTCTAGAACCAATTAGATTCTGACATCTGCTTAATGTTTAATTACTTTTTGACGAAGGAAATGGAAAAATTGACAAATAGTTTAATCCATCAAATGCCGGCCTTTGTGAGTGTGTTTGTATAAAGCTTACATGCCAACGTCTCTTAATTTTTCTTGCTGCTCTGGCAAGGGTAAGGACAAATATTTATATTCCAGGCACACAAGATGGCTTTCATATTGTTTTCATGTTTAACTGATTTCAAATGAACTAAGATGGCTCTTAATGTGGTTACAAGAATTTGCCATTAATTTTCACTTAAAATTGGATCCAGCTTGCTACATGTCTGCAATGTATTAAAGTTAATAACGATTTGTTTAGAAAATGCTCTGCTTACTGCTGGTTGATTGGCACACGTTCACTTGGTGGAAACATCAGATTCCTGTTATATTTAAATGACAATTAGGCCGGGGGTGTTACTCGTGTTCCGGAGGGCTCGGTGCGGCGTGCGTTCGGCGCCCCCCGGCCCCCCGACGGCTCGGGACGCGGGCAGCGCGGGGGCCGGCGCGCCCCGCCGTGCCGCCGGGAGCGTGGGAGCAGGAGGGGAGCCCGGCTCGCCGACATTTCCCTTATCTTTTAATAAAGGGAATGGAATATCAGAAATGCAGGAGCACCTTTAATAATTCAGCACCTCCGAGTTGTTTCATTACCTTAATATTTGCAAGAATTGCCAGCAGCTCTTGACACCTTTTCTCGCTTGCTATCTGATCCGAAACAGCCGAGAGGAAGCGCGACGCATTCCCGTGCCCTCGTTACGCTAATCACAGCGTCGCCRGGCTTGCTTGCGAGTGTCCTCGCTCTGCGGTGGGAACGGAGACGTAGCGCCATGAATTTGACCTAGAATAGTTGTTGGGAAGAGGAAAAATACGGAAAGCACGAGAAACCCACTGATCTTACTCATAGCATCTCTGGAAACGCTGTTATTAACTGACAATAAATCTAACAAACTTCATAATTAGGTTACTGCTTTCCTTTGAACTCCCGTCGCCGGAGCCATTAGCTAGCACGGCGCCGCGATTTATAGGTGAGGAGAAGCCCTAAGTTCACCAGTTTATCGGCTTTTATTTTAAAAGACATTTGTTTCCCAGTCTCGTAGGAAAAACTCCGCCGYTGTTGTAAGTAGGAGCGTGGCAGGTTGTTTCCTCTTTTGCCCCGCGCCGGGGCCGGCAGCCAGCTCGCTCCAGGCGCCCGCCGAGACCCGGCAGGCTCGGTTCACCCCAGCCGCRGCCGCTCGCCGCCTCTCAGGATCGGCCGCTTTCCTGCAGGGTTTTTCCATCAGGTCGTTGCTGGGAAAAAAAAAAGAAAAAAAGAAAAAAAAGAAAAAAACCCCCCACCTCTCCAGCACCCTTCACGGCAAGGGCTGGATTTCCACCGCCGCCCGGCGGGTTTCCCGCTGCCTGTGCTGGCTCCGAGGGGTTTTTGCATGCATTAATTAYTTGCAAGTGAACGGGAGACATTATGTTATTAAATCCCACCCTGCTTCTCGAGGTGCTTTTAATTWGTATGTTTGGGTTTAAGTTTCTCCAGGAGTGCCAAACTTTGCATTTGTTTTCCTTGGGCTATTTTCACKCCGGGTTTCGGCAGCGGCCGCAGCCCTGCCGGCTAATTGCAGCTCGCAGGGCTGCCTGCCGCAGCCAGCCGGCGTCCCTGCCGCGCGCTGGGGCCAGCCCTTGACCGCCTATCTTTACGATACTGTAGGTTTTGACTCGTGTAATTATCCTTTGCGTTTAAGCTGATTATGTGGACTTTATAGCYGGTGTTTGTTTAATTTACCCACAGTGCGTTGTTTGTACAGTGGCTCCGAAAGTAAACACGGACCTGATTAAACACCTCGGCCCGCCACCGATGGCCGCTTTCCCAAGGATGCACTAAAATAAACAGCGGCAGGGTCTGCCGGCGGGACGCGCTCCGCGCCGCCGCCACCCCCGCGCCCACGTGGGACCCCCCCACCGGCCCGGCCGGCCAGGAACAGAGCGCCTTTTAAAAACGGCTATTTTCGTAATCCGAGCGAGCGCGGCCAGAAGGGGTTTCCCGTGCGTGGGAAAGGGCGGGTTGCCGTGAGCTGCCGCGCCGGGGCACCCTGCGCTACCCGGGATGCTGCAGGCACCCGCGGCGGAGCAGATCTAAGCAACGGGACATTAATTTTTTTTTTTTTTTTTTTTTTTTTTTTTTTTTGCATTAATCGACCAGCCTTAAACCCGGCTTACGGTGTTGCCCGGTCTCTCGCGGGGAGGCCGGGCTGAAACGCGCACCCCGGCCGCAGCGGTGACGCCCGCGGGGAAATCGCAACTGTTCTGCTCCCAGCGGCTGCTCCGGGAAGACCCGTTTCGGGGCCAGGAGCAGGTATTTTGGGCAAGCAAACCCTGCAGTGCCGCCGGGCTCCTTGCAAGCACGACGCTCCCTGCCAGCRCCAGCTGCCTCGCCGGGTATTTTGGTTTGCGAGAGGCGCGAAGCGGGGTGGACGGGATCCAGCATTCCTGCGGTTTCTTTTCCGTATCGGTTTGAGGCAGATTGGAAAAACTCCTGGATGGCTTGCGCCGGTCCCAGCTCCTCGGCCCGGCGGCACACAAATCGGAGCAGAGCAGCTTTAGGGAGGGTTTTCTTGTCCTTTTCTGGGTCGTTTTGCAGGTCTGGGTGATGCCGCAGCCTCTCGCACGGCTCGGGACAGCCGCCCGGGCTGTGGCAGCAGCCTTTTCCCGAGCTCGCTTTCGGCCTGGCTCGCACGAGCTGCGCCGGGCCGCGGAGGGCTGCAGAGCCCAGCCCCAGGGCTACGAGCGCCACAGGCACCTCTTGGGGGTTTTTACTCCGTCTTTTAATTGCTCTTTTGCCCTTTGTTTAGGTATTTTTTGGAGCAAGTGTCCCTCTGCGGGTATGGGTGCGAAAGCTAAAAAAACGCAGCAGCCTGCAAGCCCCGGAGGTGCAAATTTTCAGGAAAATACCAAGCAGCGGGAACGCACTCCGTCCCTCAGAAGGGGCTCGGTGCCTCCTGGTCCCAAGAGCTGGATGGAGCCCCCAGCTCCCCTCCGCGCCCGCGCCAGCACCCTGTGCGTGCCCTTCGCTCCTGCAGCCACGGGCTGCGTTGCCCGTTTTGCAAAATCCAGGCGTGGGGGCGAGACAGGGGAGGGCATTTTCTTCCCTCGAAAGTCAAATCCAGCTCTCCCTGCATTGCAAAAGCCCTGAAACAGGCGAAGTCTTACCAGACGGCCCCTTACCTTGTGCAATACAGATGCGGGCAATTCGATGCACTGTACTAGGACGCACCCGGCGCGCTGGCGCGTTGGTACATGGTGCGAGTCCGTTACCAGAGCAGTGGGGCCGGAGCCGCCGCGCGTTACCGCGGTCCGATAACCCGCCCCGGGGCCGCCGGAGGGAGGGGGCCGAGGAGCCGCGGGGAGCCGGGTGGGCCGAGCGCTGCAAGTGGGAAAAAATAACACCAAACGCCGGAAATTCCAGCTTTTGCATGCCGAGGCTCCGCAGAAGTGCATCTTCCAGCCATGCGTTGGGTTTTTTTTGTTTGTTTGTTTCCAGGCATGTTGCTGTTCTTTTTAGTGTTGTTTTGGGGTCAAGCAGTCAGCGGGACTGGCCTGAAACACATCTCGTTGCCGTCTTCTCGTCACTTAAACAAAAAAGCCATAAAAAAATTGTTTCAGGTGAAGCTTTCTTTTTTTTCTTTTTTTTTCCCCCTTCCTTAACTGAAACAGATACATTTCATCTGTCTCGAATAGAAACATYTCAGTACGTTTGGGAGTTTTTTTATCCCTTTTTAAATCACATCAGCTGCATTTAAATATATTTCAAAATCAGAAAAGCATCGTCCTACTTAAAAATGCCAAAACGAAAATTTTCTTCTTTCCAAACTCCTTTCTTGCCCTAAAACTGCTGAATTCACAAGCAGTTTCCAGCAGGAAAGCTGCACACGTGCGGCAAAGAGCCAGTTTGGGTGCAAAGGGGAGGCGGCACCGGGACTTCGGASACCTCCCCGGGCCGGCGAGGGGACGTCGGAGCTGGAAATGGGGGCAGAATCGGTGCAAAAGGAGGCAGCGCAGGAGCCGGCCCAAAAGAAGCTCTTGGAAGTGGAGAAYGGCGCTAATATTTTGGGGAAATTGAAATTCCAACCATGAAATTGCCTATCATTTATCATCCCCAAGCACCTTACAGAGTAAGAAAAACAGGCACTAAGCCTTACTGCTTTTTAAATACTTACGATCTCCAGGAAAAGACATCTAACCTCGTTTCTTCAATGCGCGTCCCGCGAAAGGGGCCGCTAGCCGGACGGCAGCGTCGCGCGCGGGTGAAAGCAGAGCCGCGGCGGCCGCGCGGGCTCCTCCGCTCGGAAGCAAGCGCTGGCGTTTACGTGCTGATGGTCAACCACGAGGAAAAAAAAAAAAACCCAAACCAACCAAACCCAACCCCCCCCCGAATGATAGGGGAACATAAATTATCRAGAACTGGCAAGAAATGAAAGTGTTGCGTGGTCCCCTGACAGCAATGGGATGAATAACTGATGATGATTAGTTAAATCATAACATTGCTCATGCCATGCATAAGTGATGAGCCAACTGCTTGCGATGCCCTGATGAGATGCAGCATTCTTCGCTTTCTATCATTCCCACTTTGTAGCCCCAAAGAAACTACCACATTTCTGCATTTTTGTGTTATCTGGCACATCAAGCAATGCGACAATGAATATATATTGACCTTATTATAGCAGCCGGCTGCTTGTGCCAGAAGCAACCAGGCATACTTTGCACAAATTAAAGCTGTCAGCATGTAATTTATGGTTCATTGCAAAAGAGAACAGAACTCTGAGGGGAACATTGTGGTTTGGGAAGCAGGTAGGTAGGCAGATGAATTGCATGATAAAATATCTTGCTAATGATGTGATGTTAAAGCTGAAGTGTCATTTTCATTCTGTTTTGCACATTTTTTAGTTACTTCTTGCTCAAGACGATTCTTCCCCCTCCACGGTTCTTCTTTTTTTCTTCTTTTCTTTCCAAAAGCTAAATTACTGGTTATATCTGGAAAGGATGAAGTAGGTGTGATAATTTCGGAGCAGACAGCGGCTGTCGGAAGCCAGCGCGGCGGCGTTGTGAGCGATGCGAGCGCCGGTGACGGGGAGCTGCCGCGCCGGCACCGCCGCCAGGCTCCGCACCTGGGCGGTGCGCGTGCGACTAGAGATTTGCTCCTTTTTCAGAGGAGAGAATAGACTTGGGGAAAAATAAAGAAATCCATCTGCGTGCGTTCACGCCTGTTGACACACGCAGTGGCAAAATTGTACCTCGAGAACGAGTTAGACGTTGCAAATAACAGACTCCGAGCCTGCCAGCCGGTAACATATTTTGGTTTCATAGATGCTGGCTCTTTCATCCCTTTTTGTCTCCATATCGTTCGGCGGCTGAGGGTGAAAGGAAGAAGGGAAGAAAGAAACAGAGGGAGGAAAATCTAATGCAGAGGAATAGGTGGGAGAGCTTTGCCCACGTGCCGCGCTGGAGAACGCGGGGAAGCGAGCGGCTGGGGCCGGGCGGCTCCCGGGAGCGGGCGCTGCAGCTGCTCGCGGCCCCAGCAAAGGCTGGGAAAAGGCGGTTTGCAGGAAATGCGGATTTATGCTCTGCCTYGCCAGAGAACTCTCTTTAGTCCAATAAATAAATGATAAAATAATTGAATTCTGAAATAAAACGTCACTGAGTTACTTAACTGCTCGCCGAGGAATCGCGGTGAGTCACCCGGCGGCGCATTCCTGCTGTGCCGCGGCTGATCCTGCCCTGCCAAGAGAAACACACGGCGAAGCGGAGCGCTGCCCGCGTTGCCGCTTCGCGGCGGCGGCGGCGCAAATCTGGGTTTTGTTCCGCCTTGGAACCGGCCCAAAACGTTTGGAGAGTTTTAGCACATCRCGGGGGCGGCGAAACATCCTGTCCCAGACCAAACAGGTTGAGTTTGGGGAGCGGAGGAGCCCGCTGGTGCGGAGAACCGCCGGAGCTGCCGGGATTGATGTGCTCCAGCGAGACCTGGCGCTCGCTGCTGTGACCCACCGTGTGCGGCACGGG
>NW_028185905.1:425167-427220 GCF_003343005.1 Rhea americana
TCCCCAGCACCGTGGGCGCGTGCAAGCCTCATGGAGTGGGTTGTGCATGCCCCAGGGGGTGCAACGGGGCAATCCACCCGCGCAGCCCCGGGCACGTCCCCTCGCAGGTGGCGCAAGCTGCCCTGGCTCGTCTTCGTGCAKGATGCCCTGCCGGGTGTCCTCTCCTGCTGGGAGGAGCCCCGGCAGGGCTGCAGCAGGGTCCCCCCGCGGGGTCCCTGCAACGGGGGCTGTGCGCGCGGGCCAGCACCGCCGCCCTGGGCCCTGCTCGGCTGCAACGTCAGCGCCTGCCACGCCAAGAAATCCAGGTTTGCTCCCGTGCAGCGGAGCAGCCCATCACCGTCACCTTGTGCCTGCAGAAAGCAACAGCATGGACATCAGCACGGTTCCCGTGGCTCGTCCCGGGGGATCCCGTGCGGGCGGAAAGGCGGAAGGTAAGCAGGTAGATTTATTCCATTTGATGATCTGGATTAATCCTGGCCCTTGGGGGAACCGCTGCCTCTCGGGGGTGCTGGAGTGGGCCCGGGCGTCCTGCCAGCTCGGGGCGCGGGGGGAGCCGGGCAGGGCGCCGGCACCAGGGGCTCGGGCACCCCTTGTCRCCCATCTCCTAGCCGGCAGCATTCAGGCTCCTTCGCACTTTTGCTGGAGGACCTGGAAAACTTTGTGTTTTTAAAGCAAGTCCAAGTTTGCTCCTCGCTGGCGCTGCCTTTGAAGCGAGCGTCTCGCTGCAGCCGGTGACAGCTCCGCAGCGCGAGCGGCGGCAGCGTTCGCGAACTATTAGTGTTAAATTATTCCAACAAAAGCAGGCCTTGATGTTGCGTTGAAGTTGATAACTCGAGGATGTGTTTGAAAAGGATAAAAGCTCTGCCTTCAAAGGGTGACTCTGCCTTTGCAGGAGACACACTGCTGAGCGAATTAACCATTTTTGTAACGAATGCACCRTTCTGCAGGCTAATTAGCAAAGCTTTGAGGCTTGTGATTTGGTAACTGTGCATTGAAAATAATAACAAAAAATAATTAGCGGAGGCTGGGGGGATTTTGCAATGGAGGCGCGGGTAAAGTCAGAGGATGGGGAGGGCGGACGGAGACGGGCTGGGCAGACGCTCCCGGGGGAAACGCGCCCCGACCGCGGCGCTCCCACCGGCAGACCCGCGTGTCCCAGCGCGTCCGGCGCGCGACGGCTTGCTAAGGGCGCGCTCCGCGCCCGGGGCCGTCCCCCCGCGCTGCCCGGGCTGCTCCCGGGCAAGGGCGAGGCGGAGGCGGCTTCGCCGGAGCCCCGGCTCAGGAGCAGCAGCCTGGATTTGTGTCGTCTGACATTGAACCGGGGCTAAATTTGTCCGGTTTGCACTCCGGAGGAGTGACAGCCTCGAGGAGGGAGAAGTGCATTCCATTTTCAGCGCAATAAAGATAAGATGGAAAAAAAGTTTCATGGAGGATTAGCGCCCTTGAGGTACTTCAAGCTGTCACTTGTAATATGCAAGATCCATTGCTTGACCTCTGCTGTAYGTTAGGGGAAGKGGGGGGGGGAAGAAGGAAAAAAGCATTTTAAAGGATCGCTTTTGCAAGCACGTGATAGTCCACAAATCAASCTGTAACACCCAGAATTTACTCGGTAATTAGTTTTATAAACATGCAATTGAGTTGATGTAACAAAAGCTGTAATTTAAAATTTGACACCGTCTCTCTTTCCCGGGGGACGGAGGAGGGGCGGGTTATTAATAGCAGAATACGAGTTTGTATTTTTCTTCTCCGTGGCGCTTGCGAGGGGGGCAAATGACCTCAGTGTGAAGAAACTTTATTTTCTGCTGCCGCTTGATTTATGTGGGGAATCTGTTGCATGATTAGCGCCTATCATCAATAACCATGCAGCGCGGGCTGACAGCTGCTGAGTGCAACGGAGAAACCCTGCGAAGCAAATAGCTACAAATTTCCCTGACAGCCCCGGTTCGATTACACGGCGTCAGCTGCCAAAATACCAGTTATTACAGGCGCGGAGCGCCATGAATAGCTAAGCAGCAGCGAGGCGGGCGGCGCGGAGCCCGGCGTTGCCCCCGCG
>NW_028185905.1:427244-433571 GCF_003343005.1 Rhea americana
GCGGCGCGAGGCGCTGCGTCCCGGCCGGGCAGACCCGGCGCCGGGAAAGCGCGTGCCCCGAGGTGTCCTCCAGGAAAAGAATTTTCCCAAAGGCGGGAATGTTTTGAATTTGGGCTCTCGTGTCAAGCCTTGTGCCAGTGTCACTATTTAATTTTGCTTTGATGCTGGGTTCTTTTTGGCTTTTTTTTTTTTTTTTTCCTAAGCCACAGAAATGTTTTGGGGAAGGATCCCTCTCCAGGGACAACATTTCCAAAGGGAGTGCCCTGGTGTTCAAGGAGAGACAGGTTCACACTGAAAACCAGGAATCTGGGGGCTGATGCGTTCACATTGCAAACTGACTCCCAGACCAGGGACACGCTCACAGGTTTTACTCCCTTTCCGAGGTGGAGCAAATCCCAATTTGGAAACCTGGGAAGCTGCCTTGCAGTGGAGACGTGAGCCACCACTGGGGGTCACAGTTAGGACTTCTGTTATCTAAATGCTGGTGAGAGAAAACATTTTGGCTTTTTTCTTAAAAAAATCAGAATTTTGCTTTTCTTTCCTGTTTGGTTTAAAGATATATCTAAATGCAAAGATAATTCATAGTTATAAGCCACCACTTTACAACCCGTGTTGCATGGTGCAAGGATGGCTGAGGTGTGCAGGCCACATGCCCCTCTGCAAACCACGTGCCCCTYTGCAAACCACATATCTCTCTGCAAACCACGCACCCCTCTGCAAACCGCATACCCTTTTGCAAAGCACGTACCCCTCTGCAAAGCACGTGCCCCTTTGAAACCGCTTACCCCGTTGCAAGCCACCGGCCTGCTGCAGACCACGTGAGCCCYGTGGCTGCCACGCGTCGCTGTGTACGCGCCAGGCTGCACCCAGGCATGAGCAGTGCTGTGCCCGGGCAGTGGGCAGGCAACCTAGAGACCCAAATCTTTCTGCTGGAAGCACTAACGCAAATGTTTGCGAGTTAAGGCGTACAGGGGCTCTGATGTAGGGAAAGAGGCTTTCGGTCGTGAGGGTGAACTCGAGGGGAACATTTTGTTGGTGAACACGGTGCCGTGGACCGCAGCGTGTGAATCTGCGCTCAGCGGGAGAGCYGCTCACGGGGGACTTGGGTGCTCCCCGGCGAAGTGGGGACCGAGGCGGCAGCCACGCTCGGCTGGGCCTGGCGCTCGGGAGCTGGGTTTGGTKTGTCTCCTGCCTGCTCCGCTGCCGGGCCCTCTCCCCCTGCCCTGGGTTGTTTGTCAGGTTTTAGTTTCTCTCAGCTTTCCTTTTAAAATAATTAAAGTGTCAACCCTGGTTCACGGGCTGGTCAATGTTTTAATTCCTCCCTAACTTTATAAGGCAATTTCATGAATTATACAGTGTGGTAACAGAAGGAGCTAAATAAAGATGCAACACTAGCTGTGTTTAATAAATACACCCTCGCTATCCATGGAAGCTATTTGCAAGTCAAAAATATGGCACATGATGATCTAGCTGTCGATTGCAAATTTTTTAGATTACAGCTAGGTCAGCAGTATTTTATGCTAAATCCCATCAACCAAAAATAAAAGGAGGCAGCTGAGCGGCGAAGGCGCCTCGCCGCTGGCGACCCCGCGAGCGAAAACGAGCTTGCGGTTCGTCTCCAGGTAGGYGCCGGGCGATCGCTCAGGAAATGCCTGGCTCGGCTAGGAGGTGCCGGCGGGTGCTGGCAGCGMCGGCGAGCCGCAGCGAGGGCTCCTCGGGGGAGCCGCGCTTGCTGGGGGGGTGGCCGAGCGGCGCGGAGCCGGTCCGGTGGCCGGCTGGGAAGCTGGTGGAGCTGCGGGGGCTCTCGGCAGCGAACTGCCCCGGCTCGCGCCGTGCCGGAGGTGMAGTCGCCCGGCCCCGGACGCAGCCTTGCGGGGGATGCTTCCCCCCGGGAGCCAGCCGTGCTTCTCCGGGGAGCTCCAGGTCCCTTATTTGGCTTCTGGGCAGCGAGGCGTGCGGCAGCCCGGTGCTGGCACCAGCTACAGTAATCCATTTGCCTTCTGCCACGTTCTCCCCCGCTTTCAAACGGCCTCGCGGCTAAATTACAAGCGAGGAGATGGGCTGCGCTCGGAGGCTGCAGGCGAGGCGGCCGCCGCGGGGCAGAGGCTCTCGCCGCCCTCCCCGGCGCTAACGCCGGGCTCCTCCGCGTGCGCGGCATCGGCGCTGGCGCCCGCCCGAGCAGACCCGCTTCTTCCTCGCCGCGCGCGTTAGAGACATCCCGGCCGCTCTTCCGACGGGAAGGCAGAAAGCAACTGGGGCTGCGTCCTGGGAGGAAACTGCCGTGAAACAGGCTTCAGCCGTCGGTCGGGAGCGTGTCGTGTGTTTCATTACCTGCTGAAAGACGGTTGCTGTGTGTTGGGGAATGTTTGTAATGCCAAACTATTTACAGCCCTCTGCCTTTTCCTAGCGAGCTCGCGGCCAGAAAGGCTTTAATGAAGTAGCCCTGATGATCTGAATGATTTATAGAGCTGCAATTCTGTAAATAGGGTTTAAACCTTTAAAGACTTACTTGTTTTCCARCTAAAAGTCATCCTGGTGGTATGCAATGTATACCCTGGGTAGGTTAATTATGCTATTTATGTATAAGATAAATTGTCCAGCGGGCAATATGCCAACGCACCGGTTTAGTTTGATGCTRGTGTTTTCTAAGAGATTGTTCTGCCCCCGGAAGTTTTGTAAGGCGTCCCCGCGACTCCACCGGCTACCGGGGACGCGTGGCTGCGCGGCGGACACTGCGCCGCGCTTCTGCTCGCTGCCCAACGGCTCTCCCGGGTCGCGTTTTGAAGAGCCGGCAGCTTTCTTTGCAAACGCCGCCTTTAAAACCCCCGTCAGCACCGCAGCCTCCGGAGCTCCSCCGTCCGCCCAGCCTCTGCCCTGCTCCTGTCCCTTGGGCTGCTTCTTTTAAGCCCGGTCCCCTTCCCCTTGGGCCGGCCGGAGGAATCCCAGCTGCGAAGGCGTCTGCTAGCGCCTTGCTTCCTCCCTCCTCCCTGCGCCCCTCCGCGAGCACATCCTCCCCGCGGATCTACAGCCGTTCCCAAACTGCCCTTCGACGTCTCGGTCTGCAGGTCGCTGCTGCCCCTCACCAGCGCGCCGGGTCTGAACTTATGCAGCGCTCGAATCCCGGGGTCTGGAAGGTTTTCCTTCTCGCTTTCAGCTGGAGGCTGGATGCGGTGGATAAGGCTGACTCCCAGTGGCTCGCAGTYGTTGACTCTGCCAACGCTCTGCCGTTTCCCGTTCGTCCGATGAATTTTACTCAGCTCTTGGAAGTTCTGCCTGTGCACGTAAGTAGATTTTTATCCTTTCCTTCCAGCTGCTGCAGTTATAAGAGCCCGTGTACGTTTTGTTACGGTCCCCCAGACGGCAGCGTTTGGAGTATCACTCCGTTAGAAAAGCCATGCGAAGCCATCTGCGATTTTGGGCTCTCGGGTGGATAATTGGATTGCGGCGTGCGGTGGGTTTGGGGCCTGGCTTTGTCTCCTTGCCTCAGGACTCAAAGGTGCTTATGAAGGAGCTGCGGGAGGCTCCCGAGCAGAAGTGCAGCCCTCCGTGTGCTTTTCTGCCCTGAGGCGAGCTGCTTTCCTCCCGTCGCCTGGCTTAATCCGCAGCTGCCACAAAACACAGCGTCATTCGTCTTGCGGGAGCCTCGTTTTTCTGCCTTGGGCTCGGTCCCACGTTTTCATCACTATTTCTTATTCGCAGAAGAGCCGAACCCCTTCGCGATGCGTCTSGGCATCCTGCTGCAGCGCCGGCGGCGGCGCGAACCTGCGGCGTGCACCGCRCGCGGGAGCGGGAGAGCTCCGGCCAGCCGAGGACTTCCGACGCCGGGCTGAGCACCCGCTGGAAAGCTCCCGAGTTTAATAGCTGAGATAAGCTCCGTCAGGGCTCTGGGGCCGGGCCAAACACACCTTTCCGTCCCGCGGATTAATTCGAAGCGTCGGTGGCGTTCGGAGGCGTCTCGGATCGCCTGCGGAGAGGGCAAACCCGCCAGCAGCACCGCTTCCCCCRTGCTCCTTGCTTTCCCGAGTCCTCAGCGCGGTGCTAGCGCTGCCGATGGGAGCGAACCCCCCCGAGCGAGGCGGCGCCGCCGGGCCGGGCAGGGGGCCGGGGCCGGGGTCGTGGACATGGGGCCGGGGGTCTCTGCAGCCGTGCCGAGGGGGGTCAGCTTTGCTCCAGGCGTCACGGACCCCGGGACGACCCRTGGAGCTGTTGGCGTGGTGGCGTCGAGCGGACGGGTGCTGCCCGCAGGGCACGGAGCAGCCGCCGCCGCCGCCGCCACGCGGGCTCGGCTCCCGCGGCACGCCGCCATCCCGACCACGGCGGCTGGAAGAAGGGAAAATAACCCCCAAGGCAGCAGGCGAAGGCAGCCCTGGCGGGAACGGGGCTCGGGGAGCCGAGCCCGAGGGCTGCGGCCCCGTCGGCCGCCCGCCTTCCCCAGCGCGCGCGCGCACATGATGCTTGCGCCTGGCATCCCCTTAGCAGGGCCTGGCCGAGCTGGTGGCTGCGGCTCCCGGGGAAAACCTGCCAGCTCCGGCGGAGCCAGCGGCGATGGAGACGCGGGTACAAATGCACTTGACAATTTTTTCCTTTTTTTTTTTTTTTTTAAGAGGAAGCAGCCCGGCTCCCAGCTGCCAGCTGAAGTGCAGCTAGTGCCACGGAGCACATCTCCAGGGCAGGCAGACAGCTGCGAAATAAATCGCTCCGTCTTTTTCCCCTCTGGTCTGAGCAGTCATCAAGAGCTGTTTGCCGCTGTGTGGGCCGGGCGGACGCCAGCGCTCCTGCTCACCTGATTTATTATCTCTGCTCAGCACACGGAGAAGAGGACTCTGCACAGGGAGGAAAGTTGGCAGCTTGAAGCAGTCCCTTGGAAACAGCCAGTGTTTGGTCTGAGCGTTCATTGAAAGAAGCGGAGAGAGAAAGGAAAAAACAGAAAAACAGTGGCAGAGAAAGAGGAAGATTAAAAAAAAAAAAAAGACAAATTAGGGGCACTTGCAAAGCTGTAATGCAATGAGGCAGGTAATATTTCTGTTCTGAAAGCCAGGGATGGAAACCTACAGAGCCAGTGGGAAACGGGTTTTTGCGTATGGGGAAAAGTAAACRTAAGACTCAGCGCTGCTGTTCTGCAGAACTGCAGGGATTAGGGATGGAAAAGACCTACAACCTCATCTTTCCATTTGCCTCTAGGGAAGAACAGAMTAGGTCCCTGTAGGAGGTTTGTTCTTCTAGGTCCCTGTTGGATGGACTTTTAAATGCCTCCTAAGACGAGGACCCCCCTTCCAGGGATTTAGACGCCCGAACGATGAGCCGGGTTCAGGTCAGAGRAGGCTTGACCCAGAAACGAACCGTGGAGCAAAGCTCGGCTGCGAGGCTCGGGAGTGCTGCCGGCACGTTTGCTGCCAGCGCGTTCCTGCGCCTTGCTGCGGTCTGCCCGGCCCGGGGGGAGCAGAGGCAGCGGAGCCCCACTTCTCAGGGGYCCCGTGTCCCCGGCAAACCTGCTTAAACACACTTTGGGGAGAGGAGGGGACCGTCGCGCCTGCTGGGTGTCCGGCACCGGCTCCCTGGGACACTGGGGGTGCAAGAGGCGAGTTATGCCAGCAGGGATTTACGGCACTGGTACTGGGTGAATATGTTCTCCCGCCGGCTCCGTGGTGAATCCAAGCGCAGCAGCGTCCGTGGGCGCCGGAGCAGCCGGGCCCGCGACCRTGCTGCCGGCAGGTCGGTGAGGCAGACCCCAGCCCTGAGCCCTCCGACGCTCGAGACGTTTCAAACGCGGCCCGAGCGAGCTCTGCAGCACCGAAAGCTGCGGAGGGTTTTGCCTGGTGCGTGCAGCTCCGGGCGCTGCAATCTCGCTGGGGGCAGTGTTCGGCTGCTGCTCGGGTCTTACAACCGCTGCAGCTCGTTAAAGAGGAGAGAGACGCCCTGGGCTCCCTCCTGGATGCTTCTCTTCTCCTCCCCTTGATTTTAAAATTAAAATTGTTTTCTGCCTGCAAGCCTATTTTTGCTCCTCGTGCTGCAGCGTGCCAGCCAAATCGGGCTTTAGCTGCTGAGCAGCTCTCCCCTGGCGGGTGCTGCGGTCTCAAGGACCTCGCGAAACCTTGTGTTTTTGCCCGGAGCAATTCCAAGCAATTTTGAAATGATTTCAGTGGCTGCTTCAGTGCAAGGCTCCAGAGGCGGGCGGGAGGGAGGAAAGCGGAGGATCCGGGCTTGGATGCTGCCTCTGCAACGGCGGTTTGCAGGCCAGTAATCCAGGCTGCAGACAAGGCCCCATTGACTCTCCTTGCGACACAGAGACGTCCAGTTAAAACCCAGCGTTAAAATGCCCCGCAGCAC
>NW_028185905.1:433773-457022 GCF_003343005.1 Rhea americana
GGGGTGCACGGGGTGCGCGGGGTGCGTGGGGTGCACGGGGTGCGCGGGCGCTGCCAGCTCCGCTCCCAGCCAGCCCCCGGCAAAGGGGCGTAAGTCACAGCGGCGTGCTTCACGTGCTCCAGCGCGGCGTTTGCTGCTCGCCCGAAGCCGGGAGGGACGCGGGGCTCCGGGCTGGAGCTCGCAGCGGGACCCAGCCCCGCCGTCCCTCCCCGGGGCCGGGGCTGCCTCCCAGCGTCTCCGAGGAGAAGGAACCGCTTGTCTCCGCGGAGCAGCTCTCCGGCTGAATTTCCCCCTCCCGGAACCGGTGTTGGTGAGAGGTTTAATTTTATACGGCTGTGCTTAGCCCCAAAACATTAGCTTAACATTATCACGGGGTAAGTCAACAAATATGGAAAAATCTACCAATGTTAGATTTTACCCACTTTCCTTGCACCTTTGGAGACGAAACTAAAGCTATGCTGCTAAGTTATAGTGATTTATTGGTGGGCTGAGAAGCTGGGTTTTCACATACTGCATCTTTGGGATGCTGGCAACCTTGCTCCGTATAAATCTTAACTAGTATTTCTTAGCCCTTTTATGCCAGCTGCTTTCATGTATTCAGAACCTTTTCCGTGCAGTAGCCTATGAAAATATTGAAACGATGCCCAGAGCAACACCAGGATATGAAGGGGAAAACTTTAAGATGTTTTGTAACTATTTTTTAACAGAACCTGCCAAATCTTAATTTTTCCAGTTTACAAGTAAGAGCCTCTAACCATCTGTTTGCTGTCAACCGATGTTTGTTTGGAAAGGAATTTTATTATTTTTTTCCATCTTGCACTCCTGTTCTTACAACCAGTTTACTGAACTTCATAAATGTCAGCTTTCACAGTTGTTTTGTAAGCCAGTTATGATTTAGGATTTAATCAAAATTGAGCAGTCAGTGTCTTTAATCAATCTGAATGGAGATCAAAAACAAAGAAACGGGGACTGAGAAATGAAACATTTTATGTATCCCAGCAGGCTTCGAAAGAGCCTTATTTCCAACATAATGCCTACCAGGAACCATTATAACAAACTTTAAAAAAATACCCTCCAAAATAGCTTGTTGTATTTTTAAAGACACAAAGAGCTAACGCAATTTAAGGCTGAAAAGCAGTTTCGACCTTTTATCTCGTTAAGTGTAAGCCGGCCCCAGCCGTGCCCCGACCGGGGGGCCGCAGCCGGCCCCGGCGCCGCTTCGCCCCGCGGAGGTTTTGCTCGTGGCCCGGCCGCGCCGCCCGCCCCGGGGCGTCCCGGGCACTGGCAAGGCGAAGCCGCTCCGGAGCGCTTGGCATGGAAAGGAAAAGCCGCAGCGTGTCCCGGGCGTCGCTGGGATTCCCGATGCAGAAAAGCGCGGAAATGCAGCTAGTGTTCCCGCGGCAACCATCGATCTGTGTCGTTGCGTGCGCRCTGGGGCACGAACCTGCTAACGTGGGGGGTGGGGGGGGTTCTCCYGACGTGCCGCTCCCGGGGGGGAACCGGGTGAGCGGCCGTCACGCAGACGCTGGATTTAGCTCTGTCAAGAGGACCGGTGCTGCTTGCGCGACGGTAGCACGGTCGTTCGCTGGTGAAGGATGTGAGCGCACCTGTACGAGGGTGCAGCAACCTGCCCATCGTAGCGGGAGCCTTCACCGAGCCGGAGGAGGAGGAGAAGAGGCAATGTTGCACCACTGCAAGCAGGCATCAGCTGGGGCCATTGCAAAGGGATGTGCAGCAAACAACTTAATTCCAGTGAACCTTATTAAATTATTTATTCTTTTATTCTTCAATAACAAGCTGCCTCTTTCTTCGACATCCCCTACTGAAATCCCCCAAGAGCTGTATAAGCACGGGCAGAAATGAAACATAATTTTATGATGACTCCTTGGCATGCTATTTTGGATTTAATTTACCTGCTGGCTCCTGACCTGCGAGTTCACCCGCGGGCTCTGCCTTACACTGCAGGGTTTTGTCTTGCTCGTCCGTGGAGGTTGCCCGCCAGCACGGGCGCTCACCAGGAGCACGCGCAGCCCGGCCAACCGGCCCGGGAGCCACGGGGCGGTGGGTCGCAGACCGCCGCCTGCCACGGCCCCGCGGGGCTGGTGCAGCGTGCAGACACGGTGCTGCTTAGAGCTGTCAGAGCGCCGAGAGCGCCTTAACTCCTGCTGCAGTCAGCGGGGTTAAAGGTGCTCAGTAACTCCCCGGAGGAACCTGGCACCTTGTCAGAACAGACCTTCGACACCTACGATAAATCCTTGCTGAAGAGACTAGCTTCTTCTGAACCTCGCGGTAAACTTTAATGGGCTGCTGGGTTCTGAAGGGTTTTTTAATGAGCAACTGGTTTTGGATTGGTGGGAGCACAGGAAAAAATAATCAATCCTCCAGTGCCTCAGCTAATGAGAATGCAATTTTTCAATTCCAGTGCACCGGGTAACTGTTCGGCACAAAGCTAGGGGAAAACAAAACAAAATCCTGCTATATTTTAATGTGCTGCTCTGCTTTTATTTGTGCAGTCTTCTGGTGGAGTAGGAAAAACAGCCCTTGGAACAGGAGACTGTCATTGAACAAATGTCTCCTCTTTTTTACAAGAACATCTCACTTTTGCTGCAGCATCTACTTCCGATAAATGTTTTGATTTAGCCTCAGTGTTCATGTAGCAACAGGAAAACATCATCCTGCGGTAATGTTCTATTCCATTTGAAATTATCTCTTGGATGAGGCACAGGAAAGAGTGGATTCAAGACGTAAACAAAAATCCCATTTGCCTCCGTAAACGGGTTTCTTCGTCTTCCTCTGGGGATGATGGAGACAAGCTGGACCATGGGAAACACGGGGAGCGAGGGGTGTCCTGCCTCGTCTGCGGGGGCGGGCGGTTGTCAGGACATGATACTGGGGGGCGCGGTGTGGGAGCACAGCTCTCCTGCTGGTGTCTGCTGGCTTCTCCCTGCAAGACCCAGAGGATTTCCAGGGTAAATCAGCATTCGATGGTCCCTGTTGTGGGGGGGAGCTGGGGACAGGCCTGAGCTGTGGCCCAGATTGTCTCTTTGAGGCTAGGGGCCGGAGATGGGAGGGCTAGTAGTTGGCTTGGGCAGCAGACTTTGCCCAGAGGTGAGCTGCAGAAGCCCCTGGGAGCGCCAGGCTTTGCAGGGATCGCCCTCGGAGCCAGCCAGTCTGATTTGCAGAGCAGACAGCGGGTCGTACTCTAACCCTGCATTACTGCATGCAACTCGAAAGGTCTTCGCATCAGCAATCTGCTGCCGGGACAGCACGGGGCAGTGCGAGCCTGGAGGAACACGTGCTGCTCGAGGTCCTTTGCTGGGCTGCAGCAGGCTGGAGGAGATGTTTGTGAGTCCGTCCGCTCGTGTCACCTAGGGTCCTGCTCCTGCACAGCCCTTGTGCTGCTGAAGCAGCAGCACTATCTCAGTGCAGGCCTTTGCACCCCATGATGGTAAGAAAGCTTCACACTGGAATCCCGTGTGGGAGAAATAAAAATTAACCATTAAACCATAAATCTCTGAACCACAGGATTTCAGCGCGTGGGAATTGGGAAGTGGGACAATGTCACATTAGTTTCTAAAAGATGCTACCAGTAGAAATTGCAGATACTCCTAGGACATTCAAAGATTAAGGCTTTCTTGTGACCTATCTGAATTTATCTGAAGGGATTTAGTAAGAAAAAGGACATATGTTGGATATTAAAGTACTGCAGAGCAGTTGGGTCTTGTCTCCTAGTGCCTCTGGCCAAGTTTTGCTTGGGCTGCCTGTGCTGGACCCCTCTTAGGCCTGTTCTGAACTGCAGACCTGCATGTGTTGGGCCTTGCAAAGGCTTCTCCAAGTGGAAAGTCAGAGGCTGTGCCGTACAGATGTGCCCACGTGCCAGTGGGGCCTGCATAATTACATTACTGCCTAGGGGCAGAGCCTTGCCTCCAGCTCTCAGCCTGTGGTGGAGACTGCTGCTGGTGGTGATCTCTAACTAATGGAATTGCTCAGTGGTTTCCTGTAATCCTGTAATTTTCAYCCCAATTAAAACTAAGCTTAATTTTATTTCCTCTTGCAGGCAATTCTGCTGGGTTTCAGTGACACGGGGAGGTCGAAGTGCTTCCATGGCACTGCCCGCTCCAGGACGGAGGGACGGGGTGGGAGCGAAGGCAGATGGGGCGCAGCATCGCCGCTGGGTCTGGGAGCGCTCGGACACGTCTGGAAACGCGGGGCACTGCACCTCCCCAGGTGGTCTGCCATCAGGAGAACCCATTTTGCACAAAAGCTAGAGCAAAGCTCATGCGGGTGAAGGTCTCCCTTCCCAAGGCTTGCTGACAGACTGTCTCCCCTCTGGTTTGCAGGCAGATGAATCCTGACCCCGTGCCAGTCAACAACCGATGACTGTCTGATATCCCACGGCCTTATCAATGGTATTCCCTGTTTTCCATTATCGAAGGCTCCTCCTGTTGAAGTCGAGTGCTRTCTATAATTAGAGCACCAGGAATCTGTTCCAGTTAGGTTTGGGTACTGGCAAATGTTACCCATTTCAGGAAATAAGGGGGTTTATTCCTGCCTGAAGTCCAGGCTCCATGTCGCCTGGCTTTGCAACAAACATCCAGCTTTATGCTGGTTCTACTCTATAAAATTCCTTCTGAATCTAGGGAAATGGGTTTTTAAAATCAGTTTTAAAGGCCTCCAGGGGCCCCACATATTCTCACAGGCCTTTCTCTTTATTTGTCCCCTTATTGTAATCCACTCCACTTATGATGTATTGGTATGGCCTAACATCTGGCTCTCATCACACCTTCTGTTGACTCACTGCTCAACAAAAGAGCTGAGATGAGTCCCAGATGTTTCAGTGTGTCAGTGCTCCATCAGCCACATACTTTTATGGTGGGGAATAAACAGAGGTGGGTTTTAAAGTCAGGGGACTGAACAAGTGTTACATTTAGGTTAGGGGCATGCAAGGGCTTGCATCTGTGTATTTCAGATGGCTTCCTGGGAGATGTCTAATTTTCATGGAAAAACCTGCACGAGGCTTCCGGGGCTTTAGAACACTTCCTTACTGGTTGTTTTTAGCCTAATACCTGCACATGTGTAAGGTATGCCCCAAACACTGAGTTGGCTGTRAAGGCGGCGGCGTTCTTTTCTGTCCTCCTCGTTACTGTCATCCCTGAGATTGTTGTTTGGATTGTTCTATTTTTTTTTTTTTCATATTTTAATTCAAGGCATCATGTGCTCATTCTTTATTTCCCCAGCTGAGGCTGGGAGACCAGGTGAGCAGGACCAGTCTTGGAGAGGTGAAGCTGAGATGGTGCCACACAGCTTTGAGGGCTTGGAGAAGACTTGACCAGGCCTAATGCCCTAATGTGTGGAGGGCGGCAGGCTCAGCACCTGCCCAGAGCTCCTGCAGCACCCGTACAACCTGTGTTACAAGTCCCCATAGTTAAGAACTGTTCCAAAACAAAAAATTGTCAGTTTGAAGTCGAAGCATCAATAACTGTTGATTTCTACTAAATCACGATCCGTTCTTAGGGACTGTCACCCAGGAATTTGCTGGTGGATGAGTCCTCAGGATACCTGAGTGGGTTTGGTATTCATCCTCTATGTCAAAGCAAGAGCAGGCAGGCTATGTTGTTTTTAGAGGTCCGAATAATATCTGATTTTGAGTCCTTTGATGCTCTGAGCATTGAAGTAGCTTTTGTTCATCTTTTTTGTCATTGATATAATGTGTTTATCTAGAAAGGAATCTAGTTTTCATTATTGTGGATTTGGGGGCTTTTTGGCCTGCATAACAACGAAAGGGAAAGTTACTATCGTGGGCTTCTTGGTGTCTCTCTCTGGAGAGTTCTCTTTAAAATGCCCTCTGCCAATATACATGTTAGACAAAACAGTTCCCCTGCCTGCAGGCATTTCAATCTACACTGAACATGCATTCGAAGAAGGCAGCGTATCAGAGGGCTGAGATTTCTCGAAGGCAAATGAATCTGTTTTCATCTGGTTTTCTTTGATGCGTCTTCATGTTAAGGGGTCTAAATGTTCTTTTAATAGTTCTGTCCCTGTCAAAGAAGCTGAAGTTTTTTTTCTGCTTTCTTGTTTCTTCTGACTTTCCTTCCACAAAGCTCCCTGGTAGCTCTTTCCGAGATCCTGAGCCTGACTGCTTTACCAAACTTGAGCAAAAGGCTGAGAACGTCTGTAGTTTGCAGGAGTGATTCTCAAAAATGCATCATGTCAAATTATTTTCCTCAATGACTGGGGATTCCTAGGAGAATTGCAGACTCTTAATGACAACAGAAGATTACTAAAATCAGTGTGTGTAGCTTGTTGGAGTGCTGGGATCCACAGATTCATGGCAGATCTGAGGATTACCTGAAGATGAGCGCAGAGTCCTCAGCTCCCTTTTTTCTGAACTGCACAGTACCAAACATCTTGCCAATTTACTGCTCATCAGATGGTAAAATGCCAAACCCAACAGTAATGTGTGCTTGTGATGGTGCCCTGATCACTTTACCCTTGCTGTTCCGGGCTCRTGCTAACCGTGCAAACTCCAGCCGTGTGTTTTACAGCAATGGGAATCTTTCTCCTTGTTTCCTCTCCTACACGCATTACTTTGTCCAAGGGTGCAAGACGGTTTGTACTGAGTATTAACCACAAGCTTCAAGCCCGTTTCTCGGTTCTGGGCTCTTGCTGTAACTCAGAAGCCCTCGCTCGATGTCCTGCTGTAGCTGCAGCTCTGCTGCCGGGAAGTCGCTCCCGCTCCTGCAGACTCCGGYGCGCGGGAGGGCTGCGACTGCGCCTTTCCTCTCCCTTGCGTTGGTTTGCGCAGGCTGCGTACGCGGACAGGGCAGTAGGAGAAACCGTAACAGCTGGTGGCATACCCAGAGCACGCAGGAGCGGGATTGCAGACTTTTTTGTTAATAATCTTGGACTGGAGCTGTGTTTAGGGATGACTAGACACAGTCTCTTTGCCACGGCTATTATCACCAGCATGTTGCCTATGGAGCTGGCAGAGGCGGGCAGGGGCCTGCTGTGTTGCTTCGTTTGCGTTCAGAGATCTTTGCAGAAGCACAGCCTGCTTGGATATGGGGTTTCCCCACTCTGTCCTACAGGACTCGGTTAAAACCGCCTGGGAGAAGGGCTTGCTCAGGCTCAGTGCCCACTTGGTGCCGAGCTCAGTACAGCTGTGATGCTCTCTGGGACATCAAGCCTGAGTTACSCGAGACCCTGACAACCCTGGGTCAGCTGGTGGTCCGACCTGAGCCCTCCAAAGCTGTGCGTTTGGGTGCCTMTGCTTGAAGGTCCCATCGCATCGGCTGGATGCTGCAGCAGATGAGCACGGCTCTGTGCAGCCCAGCGACTGCGGTGGGCTCCTTGCAGTRAAACACTCCGGGCTCCGCGTGTGCAAACCCTCCGCTGCGCTGTCGTGCTCGGCCTTGCACCCGGAGCCCACGCCACGCRGAGGCTCTGGGGACTATCGCTTCCCATCGATTGCTGCTGTTGGAAAACAGGGCACTGAGAGATGCATAAATGTGTAATGCAACTCTAATGCATTATTTACTAGCTAATGCTTTTGTTTGTCTGGAACTGGCCTGGTTTTTGGTAAGCTACCAGGCCCCTCTCCTAACTGCTGCTCGGGCAGAGGGAGCGCCCTGCCCGGCGGCGCAGCGCCCGGCTCCGGCACGGCTGCCCTGGGCCTGTGGGTGTTGCAGAAGCAGCTTTTGGGCTACTGTCAGTCAGAATGTTCCTGGATCGAAGCGTGGTACAAAACCGTGTCGGCAGCTGTTTAGGGGGTTGCAAGAGGCGGTAATTTACTGGTGTGTCAGCTCTGGGTCCTCGTCCCAGTTTGTCTTGACCCCTTTGCCTCTCAGACTATTTTACCTCGAAGGAAATGGAAATGCATCCTGTGCTACCTCATCTAGGCTGTGTAGCTCACAGCGGCAGTGAGAACAGTGCTGAACCTGTGGCTTCAGTTGCTTTAAAGAACAGTTTCCCTAGCCTCTTTCTTACATGTGGGCTGGGTTTTTAATTAGCTTTTTAAGATGCATTTTTAAATCTCTTTTTTTCCTTTATGGAGTTTGCTCACATTTTTATCTTAGCTTAGGATGCACAAAGCTTGACTATTTTGTTCTCAGAGTCAGCTGGATGATCAAGGTTTTTACAGTCTACTAAATTATTAAAGGAAACTCAGTTACTCACTAAATATTATTGCTTCCATACTGTCAGGGAGAAGATCACAGTAATATTTTGTTAATTCAAACATCTTTCTCTTTCTCTGAGGCTGCTGATGACAGGTAAAGAGCTTGCATAATATACAAAGGTGCTCATTATAGAAGGAGGACATAATTAATTTTAGCAGTAGCAATAAGTCATTGCTACATGCAAAGAAGCATCAGGGAAGTGAGCTYGGCTGGAAGAGTCTCTGCAGCTCAGCTGACGTTTTTGATGAATCATTGGGATAATCAATTTTGTGTGGCTAATGCAGTTGCCAGTGTAATTTCGTGATGGTAAGGCTGTGCGGTTCCTGCCTGCATCCCGTGTTGTTGAAGATGTATTGCTGGTCACTGAGGTCTGGCATTGCCACCCCTTTCAAGCGGGAGGATGTCCAGCATCTAACCAGCATGCACCTAGGACAGCAACCAAAGGCCCAACTCATCCGGAGCTGCCCAGCTGCTGCCTCGCTCCGWGTTGCTGAAAGCTCTGCTAAACCTGAAAGCTCCTGATGAGGAGAACACAAGGACAGGACTTGTAGCAGACCTGCTTTAAGCTCGTCTCTCTGAGCGGCCAAGAAGCGAATCCCCTTCGTTGGCATGCACTGTCTGCTCTCCCGCAGCCTTTCCCCAGCGGGATTAGAGGGCAGCAGTTCTGAGCAGCCACTTTGAGACGCCAGATCCTCCTGCTGCCCACCCTCTGCCTCAAGCCTGGCCTCCGGCGGAGGTCCTCCTCCCTGGACTGTGGTTTCTGCACGCAGAGGGGAATGTGAGACCTGGCTCCTCGGATGCTCAGCTGATGTTGGCTCCACCACGCAGAGACGGGACAAAGCCCTGTGGACCGCTCTCGCCCCAGCTGCGGACCAGCCAGTAGCTGTGCCGTGGATCGAAGCCGCCGAGCGTGCCGTGCCTCCGTAGAGCTTCCCGCGGGCTGAGCCCTTCTCTTGGGAGCGTGGCAAGGTGAGCGTGGTGTTCCCAGGCCCTGCACGGCTCCCTGATCCCACTGCACCTGTACTGACCCCAAAGCGCTGTGCAGCTCTTCCTCCCCCCAGGACTGCCGGATTTGAAAATGAATCACAGTGATTCGCCTAAAATAACGCTGTGCTCTTCCTGGCACGCTGCAGCAAGGTCAGCCCACGCTGTTAGTTATGAGGAGAGTTTGTGTCATCCATGGGCAATTCTCAGAACAAGTCCGTTTGGGGGAGTTTCCWTTTAGGCATGAGGTTTATGGGAGCATCCAGCGGCGGTAACCAGGCGGCTGCGGGAGCAGCTCGCAGCCTGGGGCAGACGTACGCGTTGTTCCCGTGCCTGCCCGTGACACCGCGAGCCGCTGTTCCTCCCACGGTGAGGCTGCGAAATGGGAACAAAGCAGCCGACACGCTCAGCAACAGCAGCCAGAGGATTTATTGGGCTGAGCAACGCGTAAGAGGCTTTGCCCGCGCCCTGCCTGGCGTAAGCCCCGCCGCCGGCTCCGGTCTTTCAGGTGGGAACAGGCGGGCACGGAAGAGCCGCCGCCGAGGCCCAGCGAGCAGCGAGGTTTCCCGTCTGCTCAGCTGTGGCACGGCCGGAGAGCTGAATCCTGCCTCGGGGCTGGGTCGCCCGGGGGGGCATCGCCCCCGTGCCCGCCCGCTCCGGCGAGGTGCGGCGATGCACCCCCGCGGGCGCACCCGCGCCCCGCGGCAGCGCGGTGGCGGTGGCGTGCCCGTGGCGGGGTTATTCTGCATTTATGCAAGGGCAGGTAAGGCTGGGAGCCGACCTGTGCCGGTGYGCAGACGTCTGCAAGGGCCGGGGCTCTTCCGTGAAGAAATCCCGCAGCGGGACGCGGCCGCGCACGTACGGGGGCTTATGTGGTTGTGTGGCAAGTTATATTTTCACACCAATGTTTTTTTTTGTTTTTTTTTTTTTTAAAGTCATTACAAGCTAAACAGTTGAAATAATCTTCAAGGTGAAATCTGCTTTTCATTACTCTGTAAGGGCACTGCGGCTTCATTTTCATAAGTAACATTACCATATGCAGCATTATAGTGCTTTGCTCTGCTACATATTGTCAACATTAAATAACCTCTTTTTGTGGTTACATCATAAAAATTCTTCAGATCTTGGAAGCAGACTGTGAATATTTGCATATGTATATCTTTAATTTTCACAGAACAGGCTGGCTACCAGATGGGTGAACCAAATAAGCCTCCAACATTTATCTGAAAGTTAGACGTTTTCCTGTGTTGTTAACCGCAAAGGAAACTAGGTGGTTTTCAACCATACTGAGTCGCTGCCAGTTCCTAACCTTAGAATATTTTCACAGGGAGGGGGAAGAAAGAAGGGGCTTTTTCCTCCAAACCAGATGGTCGTATGGAATCAATAAAAGGCAGTTTCAAAAGTTTGTTTACTTAACATTGAATATAATATGCCTTTGTGGTCCCTTTGCACAGCAGAAAAATGTGATCCAGCAACCAAGCTAATGAGTACTAGTAACGCTGCACAAGCTGGAGGACAACGCTGCTCCAGTTGTTGCTTTTTAAATTTCTTTATCATAGCAGCGAAGAGCCTCCGCCGCCGGCCGGGGCTCTCGGCGAGGCTCTGCCARCCCGCCGGGAACCCGCGGTCCTGCCTCCGAGCCGAGGTGCCGCACACCGGCGGGACTTGCAAGCCCGGCCAGGGCCTCCTGGGCTTTGCGGGGGGAAGGTCCTCTCCCCGGCGACGTGGGGCGGCACCCTCTTCTCCTGGTGGCAGCTGCAATTTCAATATTTGGGGTGTGATGACGTTGTCCCCCGTTCTGAGCCATGTACCTAAAACCTTAGCAAAAGGGAGGCTCGACTTTCCGCTGTGCCTAAGAACAAGCCAAAAACTTGTAACGTATTAATCTTGTTCCGTAATTACTTTGAAGCATCCCAGATTATGTGACTAGTACAGCAAAAACAATGTAGCCTTGTCTTTAAAACATAGACCCTCATTACAGAAATCTGTCATCTCTTAATTCATTAGAGCCCTGACAAAAAGAACTTAGATCAAACTATTTTAAATGATTCCTGATGACACACAATGGTAAATTTCAGCTATTATTCCGGAAATGTAACCATAATTCTTTCTGCTGCATTCAACAAGGGTCCTTCCTCTGATATTAATTGACTTCTAAGTAGTTGCATGTGTTGTTTTTGTGTTACTACTCAGATCTCTTGTTTGAAATGCACAGCTATTTGAACAAGAAGCCGTGTACTTGTTAAATKGATATATCAGGCTTTTAACAATAGTATATATTTCACAGAACTGTGCTGTGCGAATAGTTCTGTAAGGCCCTTAAGAGCTGCAGCTAGTGAGGGGATGAACAGCACGAAACCACCGGTCTCCCTGAAAGGCAGAATGTCAGTTTTGCTTGACTTAATGATGTGAAAAGTTTTGTTCTTTTTTCTCCTTGAGAAAAAGAATGAAAACTTTAAAAAAACTGTATAAAAAAGTAATTGTTCTCAGATGACTCAAGCCAGAATTTTAAAGCCAATTCAAAGTTTTATTTTGCTTTTTCCATTTTTATGGCATTTTATGGCATCTCCACAAATGTAGTTACTTGCACTGCAAACGAAGCTGTCAGAGAGTCAGCACCTCCAAATGCTTTCTCGTATCAGAGACAACAGGAAGGGAGGATAAGGTGCTTAAACAGATTCTCAGCAGCTGTTGTTAATGATTTTATTTGTAAAAATAATATTACTGTTCAAAGCGACATGTAGAAACTATGGAGCAATTGTCTTCYACACATTTCTCTTACTATGTTTCAATGTATCTTCCTGCAGAAATTTTTGTYCAAATCTGATTTCCTGAAAAGTGTCAGCGTGATGCTATTTTGGTGATGCTGGCCAGACTCGAGCCTGTTTATGAACTCTCGCTCTGGAGTTAACATTCTTCAGGTTTTCTTCTACCCAAGAGTAACCTACTTTAATCTTCATTTAGAAGCTGAGTAAAACCCCTTCAGCTGTTTCTAAGTTACTGGAAAGCTGTTTACTATCAACAATTATTCAAAGGCGCAAGCCCCCTTTTCCTATTTTAGCAGCAGCAATTAACCACTCTCTGGCCAGGGCTGTGGCCAAGAGGATGTGTGGCTGGAATGTGAGACCTGGCAGGGAGCGAATCCCCTGGGGAGATGTGAGCCTCTGCAGTTTCTTGTGTCCTGCCAGTGATTTATGAAGCGGAGACAGGTTGAGAACAACCTTTTGAGTGGAAAGGTTGGGCCCTGCCTTGTGTGCAGGTGTGGATGCTGCTTCTCCAGCCCAGGYTGGGTAATTCTAGGAGTGAGCCCTTGGCTGAAGGTAAGTAGGTTTTCTGCTGCAGTTGTTCTTGTGTTATTAAAGACCTAAGGGGCTTTTTTTGAGGGGTTTGGGAAGTGCAGCTGACACTGCTGAGAGCATTGCCCCAKACTTGGTCTCCCAGCTCAGGTCAGTGTGGTCTTTGGAAACCTGACAAAGGTAGAAGGGGGGGGGGAAATGTCCTGTTGTTAATGCAATGTGTCCCTATAGCTTTTGACCTGAGACTAGAGCCTCTGCAGCTGAGTAATGTGCATTCTCCAGCTGATGCTTTTCCCATGACTGAGGTATTAATAATGACTTCCTCTTGAAGGGGTTGTTTCTGAGCCAAGAGCTGAGCTCTCCCTGCTGCTCTCCCTCAGTGGTGATCCTCACTTGGACCTTTCTCTTCTACCCATCAACCTGCTTTAGGGAGTCTGTGGGTCGCCAGTACCTCTGAGGTCTTTGTCAAAGCTGGAGCCTGCTGGTGGGTTTGGAAGTTAGTGCAAACAGACCAGTCAGGTCTTGAGCCCATGATTGCTGGTTTCACCAGGCCCTCAGGACCACTGCAGTGGACAAGAAGCAGAAGCTTTCTGCAAGGCTGGATTTTCAGTGTGCTGCTGTTGATAAGCAGGCAAATGCTTTATTCAGTTGAGCTGGGCTATCCTCCCGCTGTACTCCCCCTTGCCTGCTCCCCTGTGTGGCTGCTGCTTTCTGAGCTCTGGGCTGGTGGGGCTGAAGGGTGTTTTGGGTGATTCTTGGGGTTGTTCCTGTGAGCTGAGCCTGGTGCAGAGCAACCTGAAGTCCAAGGGTCCTTCAGCTTTACTTTTTGTCTGCCAGGCCAGAAGTAGATGTTAGCTGTGTTGTATGACGCTGCTATTAGAAGAAAGAGAGGAGAAACCATGTTCTGGTGTGAAATTTCATGATGCAAAGCTTTCCAGAGATTTCTGCTCAGGTGGCAGGAGGATGCTGTGCGCAGCTGGCATGGCACAAAACTGCCTCCGTGCCCGCCGAGYGATCAAGGAGAAATGTKGCGGTACGGTGCCCTCCTGCTGCCRTGGAGGACGGGAAGGTGCCGTGTCCGATGGGTCCTTAGAGCAAGCCCTTCTCCTCGTGCAGCGGGGCACCTGCGCGCGGCCCCGGCGTAGCRGGCTGCACCGCGGGTTCCGCAGCTTTTCCCGGGATGTGCTGTGTAGCCTCTGGGCTTTTAACGGAGAGGCAGTAACCTGCTCGCGGAGGGGGGAGGAAAAGTGGTTTTGTGAGTTGCCAAAAAATGTATTTTATTCCGTTAAAGTCTGCTCTGTACTTTTTCCAAGTAAAGTATATGAAAATCCCGCTTAAATGATGCGTGAGTTTCTTATGAATTGGGCTGAGAGCTGGTAAATTGCTATGTTTAATTAAATACTTCGATTTACTGAACTTGAGGTGAAGCCAAGTATAGCAAACAGACCATTTTTATGAATTATGAGAAGACGAGAAAACTGACAATGAGCCGTAAAGCACTGTAGGACCAAAAAAAAAAAACGAGAAAACTGACAATGAGCCGTAAAGCACTGTAGGACCAAAAAAAAAAAAAACTTTGAAATTTTTCTTTTTTTTTTTTTTTTTTTTTTTTTTTTTTTTTTTTTTTTTTTTTTTTTTTTTTTTTTTTTTTTTTTTTTTTTGTAATAGTGCAGCAAAGTGTCCTGAGCCATTTCTGGGTGCTTTCCAGGGGACTCCTGGGAATGTGGCAGTGCACTGGCTCTGACGAATCCATCGTGTTGTTTTCCATCGTGCTGCCAGTCCGCTGCATCCTCCCTTTTGCGTTCGGTGCCTGGCTGTGGAGCACCGGAGCTAATGGCTGAAATAGCTGGTTTTAGCTAATGGCTAAAACACTCTTTTCAGGGTGCCTGAAAAGGTAGATGATGTTTAGAGCAAAGCTGCTTCCTGCCCGATGCAGAGGCTGAGCGAGGGTGTGCGGAGCTCTTGCATGAACCGTCACGGGTGGTAACTGCCCACCCTGCAGAGAGTCCCCAAGGGCAGTTATTTAAGGTGCCAAGCTGGAGCTGTGTGCTGTGATAAAAGCAACCCAGGGTGGTTATCGCTGGTCGCTCTCCTGCCACAGTGCTCTGGTCCAGCAGCCCTGCGATCCAGGGAGAGGGAGTTGGAGGCCTCGCAGCTTCTGCTACCTTTCAGCTGCTTGTTAAGATCTTTGGGGGAAGGCAAAGCCTTTTAACGACGAAGGTTAGCACCCAGTCCTGCTGCATGCTGTAGCAGCTTCTCTGGAAAGCTTTTCAGCAAGACCAGGTGTTTTTCTAAAAGATGGGGCTTAGCTCACCTAATGCTGTTGGGTCTGAAGCAGGAGGTCAAGGGGGAAGATGCTGTGATGGATGCTGGCCATGGCTGGAGGAGATGCTGGGCCCCAGGGGCTCTGATGTGGTCATTCATTGCTACTGCTGGATTTTTATGCATCTATGTTACGTTATGGCTGGGTCATTTCTTTGCACATTGGAAAGAATGAATCCTTAAATACACTGGACTGAAGGGAGAAATTAAACTTTCAGTGCTTATAGGAGAAGTGAAGTTCTGGCGCTTGGGTGCGGGCAGGGGAGCAGAGACAGAGCCATTCCCACTTGCCTTGTGTATGTGTGGTCACGGCCTCATTTGTCACAAAGTGTTTAAGCCAGGATGGGAGAGTTCTGCTCGCTGGCACGAGCCTTCTGCTCCTGGGGACAGYGGGATCAGCATCCCTGTGCTGGCAGGGCCAGAGAGTGCAGCAACGCCGTGCCTCCCCCCTCCCCTTATGGCTCTGTCTCTGCTGAGGAGAGGAGTGCTCGTACAGAGGCAGCTATTTCTGATGTAAAAGCCTTCAGGGGACAAGTCGCAAGAGTACTTACTTCTAGGTCAGTCCTACACTTGCAGCTAACGTTGACCTTGCCTGTCCGCATCACTGTAAAGTGCGCAGTGCTTCCCTGGGAAGTCTGAGAGCCGTCGTGTCGGGAGTGCTGTGCCTCCCTGCAGAGGAGGGTTTGCTGGAAAGGGTGGTCTGGCCGCTCCGTGGTCCCGTCTCCATGTGGACACGGTGGCTGTGGCACAGAGCTGTGGTGGGTGGTGTGGGGGGACGTGTTGTGCCATAGCTGTTTGGTCTGGCCAGGCAACTTCCAGAGGGTCGAGAGCCGCTGACGTGGGACGGACGGACACAGTCGTGAGCAAGCACGCTTCTGCGACAAAATGGCAGTTGCTCATCTCTGCAGAGGTGGCCAGGCCCGAGGAGCGGCAGGAGCAGGACACCGGCTGGATGGGGCAGTGCTTTCAAGCTGTGTCTCCTGTGCAGATAGACGTCCCGGGGAAGGGGAGCTGGGAGGCAGGAACACTTGCATCCAGTTCACTTGTCTTCAGTGGCTACTACCTTGCTGTACTTGAGCATAACTCTTCTGGGCATAATTCAGTATCTTTGCACTTTGTGCTTTAAATAGCACAGCAGAGCAGAGAAATAATTATTCTTTTTSGTTGGCTAGGACTGATTCTAAATCTGCACCAGCAGTGGCTGTTCAGGGACGTTGAGTGCTTGAGTCAGCGATCTTCTGACTTTGTAACTTCAGAAGGGGACAAGCGTTTTTTCTTTTTCTTTAAACAATATATAATGACAAAGATATAAATCTGTGGCAGCCCTGAAGCACAAATAGCAGTAACGTGTCTAGCTTGCTCCACTAGCTGTGACCCGTGAGAGGTCTTCACAACTTTCTTTTCATCTGTAAAACTGTTCCAGTCAGCTGTGACCAGCTTTGGCAAAAAGCGAGCTGGCCTTGCCTCTTCGCGACGTCGCTCACCGTCCGCTGGGCAGGAGAGCGCGCTCTCAAGGCAGCCAGCCCCAAGGCCGTCGTTCCAGGCTGTAGCATTTTGCTTAGTGCGGATATTGCAATGTCCCTGACGCTCAGGATTGAGCATCTCTTTCTCTGTCTCAGGAACGTCTCCCGTGTAGGCTTTGTCTCTGAGATGTTTGCRTGTCTTCTCCTTGAAAGGTGCCTCGGCAGACCTCTGCCCAGCGATCTGCATCTCTTCCTAAGGCCCCGGGAAAGGGAGATGCAGGAGTTTTGAGTGCTTTGATTCTCGTTCAGYGGTGAATGAGAAAGTTACTGCACCAAGATGTAGGAAAACGGGCACAGCTTACCAGGCTACAACCTCCATGCAGTGCTACCAACCACCGCCGAGATGTGCAAGGGAATCGCYGAGCGCCAGGACTGTGCAGTAAACAGCTGCCAATACAGCAAAARCACCGGGGAGAAGGGCTAGTGGAGTGAGCATATGGATGTTACAGGAATAGGAGCGAAAACAAACAGCCAGTGTTGCACGGCTGAGTCTAAACAAACGATAAACATCTTCTCCAACGTGTTCCTTCTGGCCTGGGAGCGTGAGGGCGAACGCGTCCGGCTGATGACCGCGGTGCCCCCGAAGGGGAGGCAGCAGCACGCTTGCTAACCAGTTATCTTGCTGCCCCCACGAGCACGGGAGAGGCGGCAGGACCGTCTGAGGTGCGGATCGCATCGTGGCGGGCTCCTAGGGAGCAGAGTTGCAGGTGCCAGTAGAAATAGCTGCGAAAATGTCATGTATAGTGTTTACAGGTGTGGGTTTTTGTTTTTTTTTTTTTTTTTTGAGATACTGTGGTTATGAGCCAGGCTTTTAAAGACAGGAAGTGCCCAGCAGATGAGACTATCAATCATTTCTTTCATAAGCTTTTGAAGATTTTGCAAATCATTTTATGACTTAGATAGCAGCCTTCCCAGGAAAGCAATAAATCTGGCACCGAGTCAGGGGAGAAGACGTGTGCGTTGGGTGTCTAGACTTGTGTGCAAAAGGCTCCGGTGAGGAACAGAACAGTTTTTAACTCTCCGAGTGGAGCGCTCGTGAGCGGGCCACGTCAGGAGCAGCTCTGCCCGGAGCCGTCACCCTCCGATGGTTCGGCGTTTCCTCCCGACTTCTGCATTYGCAGGATTTAGGTGCATTTACCCAAAGCTCCCTGAACGCGAGGGGCCGGGGGAAAAGGTCTCTTTAATGCTACTCCAGSTTATTTGAATGATATCTTGGCGGCAGTGGGAATGTTATCAGGAAATAGATACAATAAAAACACCCCATAATTCCCCGGTCTCTGACAGAGCTGCTGTTGTTTCTTGTGGCAAGTRCTTAAGCAGCCTGGCTGTTTCGCTTTGCGTGGATGTATTGCTTCTCGAGATAACCTAGTGATAGTCCAAAGCCACAAGTATGTGTGCAATTAGTGGTAAGATAAAATGCAAGTATCTGGAGACATTAGTGTCTGAGAACATCAAGAACGTCTTGGCGCTGGTCGCTGACACCTTCTCTGTGATGGTGACAAATACTCTTTGTGAATCCCAGTACAGACACGATGGAGCGTGCGCRGTGCTGGTGCCCCCAAAGCCCCGTAGAGCGAAGTCCGCAGTCGGGGGACAGCCAGCCCGGCTGCCTGCGGCTTCATCTGTTGTGCCGTCTTCTCCCCTTGAAATCTTGAGTGTTTGAATTTTCTAGATGACTTGATGTATGTCTCATCTCAACTGTTAGTAAACACTGGTTCCCCAGAAGACACTGGGGACTTGAAGCTAATCAACAGACTAAGAGACACATAAACTGTGGGATTTAGTTAACCAAAACAAGCTCGGCTGATTAGAGACTTTTTTTTTGGTTTGTCGCCCCCCCCCCACTTTTCCTAGCTGTCTTGACCAAGCATACTATGGATAAATTTTGTTTGTGCTAATTTCATACGAGCTACTTGCTGTCAAAGTGAAATTCTTAAAACAAGCAAGTCAAAAGAAAGTTTACTGCTGTGTATGCATAAGGTGTCTTGTTGYGGCTGAAGTTATCTGCAAGAGAGCTTTATTAGTAAATATTATCTCGGTGATGTGTGTCCGCGTGCCGTTCTTTCTAAGAGCTGCGCCCCCCCAGCAGAAGGCTGTGCGTCGCCCGAATCGCCGCTCGGCTGCTGCGGACGCCCCGCGGCGGGTGAGTGCCTGCGCGCCGGGCTCGGCGCTGCGCTCGGCGCGCAGCCGAAGGAAGGGGCGTTGGGAAGGAGCGAGGCTGCGGCGCAGCCCCCCRCCGCCGCCAGCTCGTCGTCTCGGAGCGAGGGCTCCCGCGCGCGGAGGCGGCTGCCCTCCGCCTTGCCGCCTCTCTCAACGCGCCCCACGCGCGGACTCGTCGCTGGGACCGGCGCTGGGGTTTGCACGCCGCTGCGGGGCGCGACACGGGGCCGGAGCGTTCCCGGCGGAGGAGTCGGGGCGGTCCCGCCGCCGCTCCCGCGGAGGCTCAGAGGCTCCCGAGTGACTCGGGTAACTGCTTCACTTTGGCCTCGCGCGCGTAGCGCTGAAGCAGTGGGAATCTCTGCTGCGTTTCCCCGGCCGCGGTTGAAGCACGGGGATGCACGCCGCGGTCGGGGGGGAGCAGGCGCTTGTCCGCCGCGAGAGCCCCGTACCTGTCAGCCGGCGGGGGGGGTGGCCGCCCTGTCTGCTACCCTCGACAGGCCTGGAAAAACGCAAAATATAAGCAGCTTAGTGAAAGTGGAAGAGCTTTAGATCCTTCAGAAGTGGCCTTAATCTTTATTTTTAAGAATATCCTTAATAAGCACTTGTTACTGACTGTATGCATATGGAACATGTATGAAAACTCACGTGAGCTATGCATGATCTGTGGGTATGCGCATATAAACGCATATACAGGAAGGGAAATCGTYTGCTGGTTCATGGAGCTGTGCTTGGCCGTGAAGTGTTGGCTGTTACAGCAGTCACCTGTGGGCAGTGTGTTTAGACGGAGCCTTTTCCGGCTGAGCAGCAAGTGCATGCTTTTCCAGGAATGTAGAATACTCTACGTGACAGGAAATGATCTAGCAGATGTTGGCCTATCCCAACACTTAGTCTAAAAGTTTTATTAATGCATCTTTCCTGTAATTCAAATGCTCTTTTCCACCATGCAAAAGTGTTTTTTGTTGAACAGTAATTAAAATGTCAGTTTTAGTCATTTTTATCCTGCTCTAAAGAGCTCTCTAAGAGTGGTTTGATAGATGAAAGCCCTGATAACTGTCTGCTGTATGTCCAAGTGGAAGATCCACGCACAAGCAAGTGAAGTATCAGGATCTGCAAAAAGAGTGTAAGATAGCTGAGCTGTCTCTTAGCATACAGCTCCCTGGGTTTTTTTTTCCCCTATTTGTTTCTTTTGTTCTGCTTTTTCCCTGGGACAGAAAAATGCCATGTTCACTGGTGCCTGTGCAAGTTGCGTTGCATTATCTAGGAGCGCATTACGCTGTGATCTGTCCTTTCAGCTCCAAAGAGAAGATCAGAAAGAAAACGCGTGAACCTGACGTCCTTTGGAAGGCTGAGGATGGAGATGGCTTCAGTTCCCATCAGGTCTAGTTATCACGTGAACATGCACTTAGTAGTTTTCCCTGGGCTGTTCYGTACTGAATAAATGGCTCTTGCGTTTGCAAAATGGGGTGCTTTGAATAGGACCTGGCATTGCGAAGCGCAGCCCGGAGGCCCGCGAAGCGGCAGCCCAGTCCTGCGCCTTCGCCAGGAGCTTGCCCAGCGGCACGCGGAYAGGGAGGGAGCGAGGTGGGTGCTTTTGGGGAGGTTTGTGCGCTTTACTTTCATAACATARATTCTGACCTGAGCTGCTGATTTTGCATAGGCAATTCCACGGTTAGACTTTCAGTCTAGGCCAGCGAATAATTTGATTCTTTAAAATGTATTTTTTTTAAAGTGTACTTTATTTTTAAAGGCATCTGATGTATTTTGGTGTGGCGCTTAGTGGTTTGGGGCAACGTTTTCTTGTGCGAGGTGTGTGTTTCTGGCTGGGGAGAGCACCGGCTCTGCCACCACCAGGGCGAGGAGACCTGCAATTCTGCGAGCTGCACTTCTGGGCCCTTCTGCTGGGGTCAAGCAGATCACCTCCCCCAGAGACTTGAGACTAATCTTTACAGGCTGGCAGAGGAGTCGSTGACTTTCTGACATGCATTGGAAATCCTTGCCCTGGCTGTAATTTGTCTTAATTTTGGGAAAGCAAATGTGTTTAGCTGCTGAGCTGGTGCAGCTGTTGCTGAGCTCCAAAGASGGGCGATAAGGAAGCAGCATCACTGACCCAGAATTTGGAAAGCCCGAGACGCAGAGTCAGACTCATCTGTATTTATAGCCAATGCAAAATTGATCCGTGCTGTTTCCAGACTCTGTAGCCAATTAAGCCTCTTGCTCACTCCCCACTCTTGGTGCGATTACCATCTTGCGCCCTGTAACTTGCAGCTTATGAGTAAGCCAAATTCAATTTTATATAGAGTGTGCAAAGTGAACTGTAACTGGGGAACAGTTTCTTGCGTGCCATCCCTCCCCAGCCTGACAACCAGTTTTACTACCCAGCAGGGAATAGACTGATCGCTCATTTACGGCTGCAATCATCTCCCTGTTACAGCATTAGGAAGGAATGAGCACCAAAAGCCATTATAATTAAGATCTCTCTGGAACTGACAGTAGAAATAGATGGCGTGTGGAGCTAGAGCTCTGTGGCTCAGCTGTTTCTCTTCTAGCTGTCACTGGAAAATTACAGAGGCTGACAATCATATTTTTAACGCAGCAGTGCTAAGTAATATATATCCACCTTGTGCTAGGGAGTGAAGGGGAAATGTGGGTTAGCACAACAAAAACGCCTTGGGAGGCGTGGTGTCGGGTTGAGCCCCCCCGTCCCTTCGCCTGTTAAAACCCCTGCCCCAGAACCACCTCTCCGTGGTGATAAATCCTCATTTCAGAGCTAAAGATGTGCTGTTTTTGTGGTTCAGGTTAGCATCTGCTAATGAGGCCAACCTAGCAAGGAGGGGGTAAGGACCCCCGCTGCCATGGCAGGGCTGGAGCAAATCACGGTATCACCCCAAATCTGCTGGGACAGGAGGAGCAGACACTGGCATCTGCATGAGTGCCACGGTCACAGCGTTGGCCAGTCTGTTTCTCCGGTCCTGGTGGCCTCTCCYGCAGTGACCATCTCAGGGGGGTCTTTCCAAGCAGTGCTCTCACTGGTGAGGAAGCGGTGGCACGAGGGTGGCAGGAGGTGGCTCTCCCAAGGCCTTCAGGAGCCTCCGTGGTGGGAGAGCTCCTGTTACTCATCCGCAGCAAGAGGCAGGCTCTGGCAGGCTGAGCGAGACCTGCYGCTGAGAACTCCTCCATTTCAGGTTCTCCTTGTACTCCCGGCTCTCTCTGTGACCTTGGTTGAGCTGTTTAACCCTGTTGGGACTCTTTCCTGGCCGAGCTATAAAGCTTTATATATACCAATTACGTGGCAGGCTTTGCCACCCGGCTTCATCTGGCTCCAGCTCTCATTCCACTAACAGGACAAAGACAAAGTCACTGCTGCGCTGATTTATGGCCACTGCAGATCTGGCCCTGGAGCCACATTTATAGACCTACAGCACTGACAGGGAGATGGTGAGGGAGGGCTCTCTGGATGCAGGGACTTGCGCTCTGAGTTTTTGCCCAGGCTTCCAAGCCCTGGTGAACTTTGGGGATGTTTTTGYAGCCAGAGCTGACTGCGGTGTGCTCCTAGTAAGTGTAGAGAAGACCGAAGGGAGCAGTGAGAGGTAAATAGCCCCACTTGTCCTCTGCTGGTGTGCAGACACCCTTAAACTCTGCCCTTAAACTCTGAGTAGAAAGGCATGTGCTAGTTGGGTATCATGACATTAAACTGAGGCATGTATATGCTCTTGTACATCATTTGGGAGAGAGCATCAGGTGTTTGCCCTCTCTCAACCATCTTTGAACTCCTGCAGCTATTTGTTACTCTATATGTTGACAACCTGTAATTGCTGACGGCCTRTCCCTGCTGGGGAGATGTGCTGGACAGCTTGAAATGTTCACACTACCACCAAGTGATCAGCAGYACCTACCCTTTTGGAGACAGCATGGTATGTTAGGACCTGTGGGTCTTCATACCTGAGGCTCACTGTTGCTCAACAGTGATGTGTGGCTTGGAAGAGCATGATGGTTTCCCAATCGTTTCATAACAAGGAGCCTCCTCCCCTGCCCCTGGACAGCACGTACCAAGCTATGCAGCTTTAATCGAGGAGCAAGTTGGATGAACCGCCCGTACAGAGTGCTCAACCAGCTCTGYGCGGCGTGCCTGGGTTTCTGGCTACTTGAAGCGATCCCTCTCCTGCCCCAAAGCGGTCTCGGCGGCTTGCAGCGCCCWGCTGACACGCACCACCCGGCCGTTTGTCACCAGCACCGCCCGAGTCAGGCGAGAGCTCTTCCTCCTCTTTCGGCACAGACGCACAAAGCGCGCTGTCAGCCCCACCACGCTCCCTCCGGAGCAGCCGGCGTCGTGGCTGGTGACATCTGAGAGGCAGCCACGTCCAGCAGCTAGATTAATGAGGAGATCTGGCAATTACTGCCACACCATCTGATCCCCGGTGAGCCCTTCTGCCCCGGCCTCCGGCGCGTGGTCCTCGCCGTCTTGGCTAATCTCCTTAGGGCTGCCTGTGTCTGTGCATCCTCCCACGTCTGCAGCCCAGAGGCCCTTCTGCGATATGTGTAACAGGGGTAATTTAGTGTGAAACCGATTTCAAGTCTGTCTCGGTCTCTCCCTCCTGGCTGGTGTTTCCCAAGGCTCGGGGCTGGGGTGCCGCGGGACGCCGCGGAGGACGAGCGGGTGGTGCAGCGGGAAGGCGGCGGCTCGCCTCTGCGGCTCGCTCGGCAGCCTGCCGCGCGCGCGGGGGCTTCTCGCGCCTCCCTTCTGCGTGCACGCAGGCCCCCGGGCGCTCGGACGGGCGAGGACACGCGTC
>NW_028185905.1:457171-494330 GCF_003343005.1 Rhea americana
GCGGGGCTTCTCCGGCGCCGAGGGCGCCCGCAGCGCGGCTCGGGCTCGCCGCTTCAGCGCGGTTCTGCGTTGCGGTTCGTCTTTCTCTATTGCCGTGGGCCGTTAATGCAAACATCAGAGTTATATTTAGAGGCCAAATGGCTTAGGGGAGCTTCAGATAACAGCCGAGCTGGAGCCTGCTGGCAGAGCAGGTAAAACTTTGCTTACGCTGTTTATTACCCGTTGCAGCAACTGAAGTCACCACATGCTATCTGCATTTTTCACTGGCAGCTGGCATTAAAACTATTTCTTTTAAAAGACTGATGTTGTCTCGTGGCAGTAAGCTGTATTGGGTTTCCTCTTGCCACATACCTCCGCGATATCGTGTGTTGTTTAAAGAAACAGTGCTTGGTAAATTATACTTTCTTACCCTATAACATAATATGCTATAAACACTAGTGGGCTTTTTTTTTTTTTTTAATGTCCGGACTTTTAAAAAGATCCAGCTTAAAATTTAATTTATAGGTAGGGAATGCCTCTATCTCTGGTTTATTTTGATGTGCTGGTATTTCCCATGTCGCGGATGCACCGGTTTCTGCAGAAGATGCTTACGGTGTTTTTCCTGGCACACGCAGTATTTCAGCCGGAGACTGGCTGGTATAATGTGACTAACAGCACTTAGTTTCCCCTGCGGGCAGACGGCAATATGATAGCGGAGAAAAGGAGGATACACACACATTAGCTGGCATATTATTACGAGGATCTCTTTCTAATCACTTTTTATCAGAGGCATGCGCTTCTGTTGCACAGAAAATAACCATCTGTCACGAACGAGCAAGTAGCGGTTTTGCTGGAGAAGAAAAGGGTGGGATGAGGCGGCTCCCGGCGCTCCTCTAACCTGAGCGTGTGACGGGTGGGCCCGGCCCGGCCCGCGGCGCTTGTCCCCCCTGCGGCCAGCCCTGCGCTTCCGTCCGCGCGGAGCAATCGCAGCGCGGGCTCGAGACCCCGGCCGAGGCTTGGGACTGCAGAGCGGGGAAATACTCTGGGAATTTCCCTCCGTCAGAGTGAGGAAAAGRCTCAAAGCCAGACTATCCTGTTCTAAAGAATTAATGCTGTTCTAAAAGTTTCTTTTTAAGCTAGAAATGAATTACTGATGCAATTACTCACTCATTTGAATTCCTATTTAATAGCATTTAAATAACAGTATTCAGAATATGTCAACAGTTTACACAGTAATTTGGATTCTGAACTTTATACCTCTATTTTCTCATGCACAAGTAATTGAAATTCATCCATTTTAAGTGACAATTGTAGATGAGTATCACTGTTTCTGTTGCACATGTGCATTATCTAAATATATTAAATCACTTATTCAATTTTAATTTAATTTGAATGATTAATCAGTTACTTGACTGTAATTGTTTGTGTTAAGACATCTCGGATTTGAAAACAGAGCAGAGAGGCGCTTGGGGAAACGAGGGCTCGGCGGGTCTGGGCGAGGACGCTGGGCGCGCCGCGGGACGCCGGGAGGGTCTCCGCGGCTCGCGGCGCTGCCAGACCCCTCCGAGGCACGGGTCGAAGCCGCGCGTACCCGCGGCGCTTCGGGCACCCGCCCCTGGCAGGCGGAGGGGTGGACGCTCTTGCGAAACCTCCTCCGGCTCTCGGACCCGGTGCGGGCTTCGGGTGCGACTTGCTGGCAGCACGTGGGGTTTCGGCTCTGGCGTCCGCTGGCCGGCCCGGAGCAAGGCGCTTCGTAAATACGAGTTCACGAAAACTGTCCTGCTCACGGCTGTGCAGCGCTTGCCTATTGCTAGCAGCCGGATCCTCAAACRCCGCGTCGCCCTCCTATCGTGGCGCTTGGTTGTTTTGCCCCGGGGTTTACGGTTCCTGGCTCCGATTCGGCACACGCTTAGCTTGGAGCACGTTAGCGGCCTCCTCGAAGTCTCCGGCCCGCTCCACGTGCTTCGCGCTAAGGGTGTGCCGAGACGCCCCGCCGCGGACGCCGTCCGGCTGGAAACCGTCGCGCGGCTGCGCTCCCCTGCCGTCCCCGGTGCCCTTAGCTCTGAAATGCTCTGGCGGTGCTGCCAGCTCCAATCCCGGCCTGAGCGCTGCCTCCCAAAGCTGCCGCTTCTCCCCAGAAACGCTGGCGTCGAAGCACCCGCGCTCGCCCTCCGACGGGCGCGCTTGCACTTCCCTCGCCTCGTACAGAGCACTTCCCGCCTCCTGCGCTCGCGCGATGTCCTGGGACTGCTGCAGGGGAAACATGGGGGCGTTCAGGAATASAGCAGTGTTTAGCTTGCTCTTGGCTTGATTGCTAGGAATTTGGAGCTAACTGAAACCGATCCTGAGTTGTCTTCTGATTTCAGAGTAATTGAAATCAGAGTAGGTGAAAATCTGGGTATTCCCTTGGGCCTTCTAGCAGTCTGTCCTCCATAGATGTCGATCTGCACAGGTCCACGGAGGCCGGTGGAGCCACCCCAGTGCACTCCAGCTTGCAATTTGTCTGGTCCTCAGCACTGGTTGCTGGGACCTCAGCAGTGTTAGGTGCTTTGCATGAGGATAGGATCCAGTGTATAATTCCCAGACCAAAATTAAAACCTTTGCTTTTAAAAACATGCTTCTACTTTTGATCTTGTTTCCACACACATGTAACTTTATGGCCCTTGCAGAATTGACTCCTGATGCTCAACTCTGCAACGTGCACTGCCTCCCTTAAGGTGGRGAGAGAATCTGAGAGCTGCGATTGCATTTCTGTTTTGGTATTTGTAGGAAAATAGTAAACTTTGAATGTTTTAATTCCTGGATGTTTTATTGTTTCTTGCCGCGCTCTGTCTTGCTATGGAAGTAGGTGCAGAAACGAGCCCCTCAAAGGCTAGTCTCCTCCGGCGAGCCGGGTGCCGAGAGGACAGGCTGGCGGGTGGAGGGGATGTGTTGGAAGTGGGTGTGCGGCGCCTGCACGCGGAGGTTCCCGTCGCGGCGTTGCCGGCGCCCGGGACGGCCCCGGGAAGGGGAGGGCGTGCCGGCGGCGAGCCGGAGTTACCTCGCGGGCTTTTAGGGCCGTTCCCCCCGTGAAAGGTCGCTGCTGGCGTGTGACCCGTGGCCTGTGGTTCCCCATCCCCTTCTCTCTGTGTTGGCCCAGGTTTCCGTATTTTATCCTGGAGCCCTGTCCCAGCGATGTATCCCAGATGTYGTCGGGCTGCTGCAACTGTTTTTCTCGGGGTGTAAAATCCCAGGCTGGAAGGTCGGGAAGGAGGAGACCGGCCGGTGGTGGGGAAGAGCCTCCTCCGAGCTCGCGAGCCGACCTAACCACCGCCACGGAGTCGTCCGGAGAGCCGGGACTGTGCGACCCTAACGTTGTTGCCGCCCCGGCCGCGGCTTTCGGAAGCGTGCCGACTTCAGCGCTTCTTTTCCTTGCCTTTTTTTTTTTTTTCCCTCCCTGGAGGTCGGCGTGGAAGGGAAAGCGGGTTGCAGGGTTTGACACTTCCTAGGCACCGAACAGACTCACGTCGGAGCGCGGCCGAAGCGAGAGGCCGACGTCAGAGCTCCCGGGCCRCGGCGGCGGCGAGCAGCCAGATGTTTCTCCCACCCCGCCAGGCAGCTGTTGGGCGCAGCGGCAGYCGTGTCAGCGGTAGGAGGAAGCAGACGCACATTTAGGTCACGGTGAGCTCCAGTAGATCTGCGCGAGATTTATGGCTAAGCCTTTCGTTTGGAATGCATTTGAGGTCAAGGTTTGCTAATAAGAATATATGGATCCCTGCAGATAATTCCCTAAGCCGACTTCTAAACCCCATGCATGTGTTTTCGGTCACGGGCTCGGGGCTGCGGCAGGGGACCCGGAACTGTCCTGAGAACCAGGGAAGCTGGAAGGAGCGAAAATGCGGASAAATCCCCCCGGAGAGGAGAAGGCAGGGGCAGCCTGTGCCGCCGGGCCCGGAGCGAGCGGCGGCAGGATGCGCGCCTTCCCGCGGGCACCGGGCAYGCGTGCGCGCCCCGCTCCCGACGCACCGCCTGCGCTATTTCCCATAGTTCCTCCCCAAATAACTTTGCCCCATTGATAAAACCAACGCAGAGCGGCTGCTCCCCCCGCTGGGAAGGGCCGCGGGGGGTTTACCCGCGCCGTGGGGCGGCAGGGTCGGGGGCTCGCAGCAGCTCCGGCCACGCGGACGGCTCGGCCGCGGCGAGGGCGCGTTTCCCCGCGAGCCTTGGGCGTCTTACGGAATAGCCGGGCCTCTTCCGTGCCCCTGCGAGGGGGCAGCTTTTGTTCCACTCGTGSATAGCAAAACGCTTCGTTCCTTCTCCCGCCCCTTCCAAGCTCTTGCTCGTTTTTCTTCAGGAAAATAGACGTTCGTTTGTCCTAATATGCTGCTAATGAGATGGTCAGCCCTGCGGCAGCAAAGGCCTCGGGGGGGGGGGGTCCTTTCCTCAGATAACAGCAGCGTCCAGCTACTGTCCATAACTTTGTGTATTTGAGGGGCAACAGTCTGGGAGCATCGTAACATTTTACCAGCTCAGTTTACCTGATTTTTCCTTTTCTCTCTTGTTTTTGCAGCTCTGGTCCATTAATCTTCCTGGCGTCAGTTTTCTGATGCTTTACTATGTAATCTGTTCTGCAACACTGTGTTTGCTTTTTATTTCTTCTTCTCCCTCAGGTCTCGTTGGCTTTATAACAAGAAACAAAATGACCCGAATATAGAAAGCAATATAGAATGTAGAAGAGTGTAGAAGAGCACACATGCTCACTGGTCTGGAGACGTGCTGGCCCTCAAGCACTTGCTTTAGATGCTTTTGGAGAAAGTGCTGTCTGCAGATGGCTTGTGGCAGGGTGGAAGGTCCTGCTCCTTTCGGTGGAGTGTCCAAGGGGATCTGAGCAGCCTGGGCTCTGGAGCAGGAGAYGACCAGCTCCTCGCAGCTGCAGGACCTCCTTTCAGCGGTCCTGGTGCCACTGTCRGCTGCTTCTCCAGCAGAATCAGATACCCAAAGAATTGGCCAAGCCACTGTGCACGTGYCCCTCAAATACTGAACGGGACACCTGGAAGGGAAGCTGTGGCAGCGCAGGTACTTGCTTGCCTTGTCCCGTGGTATCTTCCAGGAYATGGCTGCAAGGCTCTTTCCTTCCTCTCAGCTTAGGAGGCAAAGCTGGAAACAGCCGTGAGAAGCAACTGGCGTTGATGGCAAAACCGCAGCTGAAGGAAGCCTGCGGCTCGGCGCTGTAAGCTCGAGCGACGTGGTTACCCGCGAGGCTCTCGTTGTCTGTGCTGCTTTAGCTGCAGCCTCTTCTGGTGCACGGCTCTGATTTAGGAGCTGCTGTTTAGTGTGGGCTGATCCAGATGCTTTTGGAGCCCAGGCAATTGGGGATTAAACTCCTCAACTCCRGCTCATTTTAATCACCCCTTATAGGGAAGCTACTGAGGAGCCGCCTCCCTTCACCAGCAACGCTCTCGCCTAGCTGGGCACAGCCAGGTGTCTGCTTTGGCCCGTTTGGACGCAAAACGAGGCCGATATATCTCTGAGGAGCTGTGCTCAAGGCTGAAGGGACTTACTGCCCAGCAAGGGGTGGCTCCGACTGCTCTGCTGAAGCTCCCGGGGCTTTTTCCAGGCAGCTGAAACMAACTCTGCAAGGTGTGTGTGCGTGGCTTGAGCTGCGGGGCATCTGAGCRGGAGAGACCTCACTGTCCATCACCTCTTCTGGGGTGCCGCACACCCCGATATCGGTCCTTTGGAGAAAAGGCCAGAGCGGTCATTTCCCTGCAAGGCAGACAACGCTGCAGTTGTTTCCCAAGCCATCTCCTTCCGAGGTGCTTGCTTCAGCTGCAGGAGGTGTTTAGGTGGCTCTCGCCTACGAGAACCCACCAGCCGGGTTGCAGCCCCGGCTGGGTTTAAGAGCAGAGCCGTCGGGAAGCGCCCGGGGGCGGCTGCCGCCTCGGAGGCCCTCCCTCCCCGCGCTAACTGACAGCGGGCATTCCTAGCCGGAGGGCGCTATGCGAAATGTCAGCAAAAATAAATCTGGCTAATCCCCAGGAATGACCAGGCGCAACAGGAGCCCTGGAATTCCGGGGAGATTAAAATCAAGTCTAGCATTACACCACTTGGAAGGGCCGAGACTTACTTGGAAACTGAATCACATTAATTAGCATTCTGCTAATGGCTGTTTCGTATAAATATAGTGTTCCTTAATACCAGCACGAGTTGCAGGTTGACATATTTAGATCATTGCTATCAAAGTCATTAACGCCTCTCCCTGGTAAACCTATTCTCAGTYGGGGCTGTAAATGGGATTCTCCTGAGCCAATCAATCTTACTAAAGCCCGAGTAGAGCCTGTTGATCTTTAGCCACTGAATGGATACAGCTTCCCAGAAATGTGCTTGCATCTGTCAAAATTATAAGCAGCTGGCAGCCGGAGACAAAGGTCATATTTGCTGCTAGTGTGAAAATAGGATCCCGGGACAAGAAATGCTGTTTAGCGGCGTATCAAYTCTGGGCTTGCTATTAAAGCTGCAGTGTAATACGTGTGTGCGCGCGCGTTCGGGTAGGCATTTGTACACATGTCGGTTATATATTTATAYGTAAAATTTCTCACATATGCCCTGTGGTCCTGGAACTCTTCCAGGGCTTATTAAAACTTAGTCACATCAAAGGATGGGAAAGGTCTGGCTGAGTTTAGGAACTTGGAGAGCTTAACAATTATTTTGCACTAATTCACTCCTAATTTATCATCTGCTATTGCCCTGATTAAAAGCACCCCTGTTTGATAGCAGTGGCAAAGGTAATGGGCCTCTTTGAAAAGTGATTTTCTTTGGGGGGGGGGGCAATTTCGGCATGGCAGGAAAACGGGCGACTACCATCTTTGAAAGAATACTGTGCGTATTAGCAGAGTAATTACTGCGATCACGGCACTCAGCGCAGCCGAGTGCTYCGGTCCGGGTCTCGGACCTCCGCGACGCCGCCTGCTCGAGGGGCTGTYGGGCAAATCCGACCTGCCTTTCAGCCCCGACGCGTACGGGTAATTTGTGACCTGGGATAAAGTGCATGTCAGCAAGATGTATAGGGTGTTTTTTTTTTCCTTTTTTTTATTTTATTTTTTTTTTTATTTTACTTTCCCCAGGGCTCGTGGCTGCCTGTGCAGCGGGACTCGCAGCGCGACCCCGAATGCGTTGCAGGCTGCTCAGCAGCTCCGAGTTACCTTTCCCCTGCTGCTGGGGGGAGCCGGCGAGGGCGCGGAGCTCTGGTGTGCGTCTGCGCTTTGGAGCTGGGAGATGAAAGGTCGGCCGCTGCTGGAAGCGGGCGCTGGCTAGGGGTGTTCAGCCGAGAGCGGCGCCCGGGACGCGTTTCCCGAGGCTTCGCCCGSGTCTGAGAGGCGCAGATAAGGCGCTGACGTGCCCGCGGGAAGGCGCGAGTCTGCTCGCCCGCGTTAAAGCAGTCCCTGCCTGGCCGGCGGGGCTGTTGCTTGACCCCGCGCTCGCGCTCTAAAGCCGAGAGAGCACACGGTTTCACCCGGGGTTGTTATTAGATTGCAATGACAGGGCTGAAACAGCATAAGCCCAACTTCTGAAGCATGCAAATGCGTATCTCCTGCAGGAAGCCTTGTTCGCCGGTGTAATTTAAGGCCAATCGTTTCAGCTCGGGCGWTTTAATTTGAAATTGTAAATCATTAAGTTACTGAAATCGAGGTGCCTGCYGCTCCCACGTTGGGGATGGGGAGCAGATGCACGCCGCCTCCGAACCCGGGGCGCGCGTTTGCCGGCAGCGCGGGGCCGAGTGGGCGTCCCGGCGTCCACCGTGGCGGCGGAAATGCTGAACTCCTTCCCTGCTTGTTCCCTCCCCCCTTTTTTTAATTTTTTTTTTTTTTTTTTGCACAAGGTCGTAACGCTGTCGCCTTTCGGGCCGAGTAGTTCATAGCTGCAAAATGATTATTGCCGTTTCTGTTTTGAGCGGAAAATCCCTCCTTCCTCGCTGGAAAATACCTGTTGCGGGCTGCTTTTGAGGGATCAGGGGCAGGCGCGTGCTGCGCGGGGGCGAGACGGAGCGGCGTCCCCCCCCCCTGGCTGGGGTTCCCCGGCGAGCCGCGGGCGAAGCCCCAGGTTGGCACGCGGGGGAAGGAGCCGGCGCGAGCCCCCGCAGGAGGCCCAGACCTCCGGCTCTGCTTTACGAAAACCGGGTCCCCGAGCGTGGAGCTGCTGCGTGCCTGTTATTCTGCCGCTCGTTTATTCTGGCTGAGCTGGCAGATAAGGTATGTACGATCTGTATRTATTAGTGGGGAGAGCAGTTTAATTTCAGGCAAGGTTACGTAATAAAAGTGATTATTCTGACCCCTCACTCTGGAGAGTTCTGGCCCTTTCAGCGAGAACATCATTTGACTTGCATGAAAACCTGCTTCGTTAAAGACCCTGAAAACGCGTCTTGTTTGCATGAGTGAGGTCTAAGTTCAGCCTCGTCCCCCGGGAGATCGGGCAGACTATCACTTCACAAGGGCGGCTTTCATGTTAACACTGCTCTGGGTTTTCTCCCCCCTCGTGCCGAGAGCTCACAAGACGGGGAATAAATTCCATTCTGCTCACAGCCGAGTGAGCTGTGCCGCGAGAAAAATGCTAGGCAACAAGTTGAAACGGCCTGACAATAGTGAGTGCTTATTTTGACAGTGTTTTTTCAATTGGAGATTGTACTTATAATAAAATCTGCGCTTGGCTGATGGATTTTAAATAACACTTATCTCATGGATCAAACCAGACGATATGTAACACCAAGTTCCCTGTGCAGAACGTTCTTTTTTATTTATTTTTTTTTTTTTTAATTATTCTTAGCTTCTATTTTGGGTGTTTGTTAGCAGCCTGCTCCTCCTGAAGCACCAAAGCTCCTGCAGCTGCTAAGATCACAAATGAAGGTTTCCGTAATGTGCCTAATAAATAAGGATATTAAATGAAAGCAAGTGCGTGCCCTGGAAGCCATGTGAAAAATCATTAGAGTGGGCAGGGTTTGGGAAATGTTTAGCGTGAATAAATATAAATAGTTATTAATTGTTTAGTTCAAAAATGAGATGGGGAGGGGAAAAATCTGTCGGTGTAAAATGGCTCATCGTGATTTGTTTTGTCAGAGCCCTGGCCCTGAAGAGGGCTTGAGATGCTGCAATCCTCCAAACAGGAGAAATGCAACCAGAGAAAAAGATTATCAAAAGGGGAAAGGCTTTAATAAGCTGCGAAGCCTTGATCACCCACTGCGAAACACGGCTTAATTAGGAGCTTAGGCAGTTCCTGTGTGCGAGCCGGGGCTTCCCTGCGCAGCAGCGCTGCCTCCGGAGGAGGTTTCGGGAATGCTCCGGCTCCGGCCTCGCCGCCTCTCCGGGACGCCCTGCCGCGTGCGCGGCGCCCGTACCGACGCGGCTCTGAAGCCAGAAACGCGTGGAAATCCATCTAAATAGGTTAAATTGTAGTTGCCTTGCCTTGATCCTCCGTTCCGTTGGCATGCTGAACGCATCCCTCGGCAGAGTTTTCCTGATGCTTCCCACGCCTCGGCTCGGTGTCCGCTCGCGCTTTACCCGGCAGAGCCGTCCTGACCTCCTCTCCGCGCTCGCTGCCTCTCGAAACGCTCGCGCGCTTTACCCGAGCGCCTGCAAAATGGAAACGCTGTCTTCAGAAGGATATAAATAGGGAGGATTTATGCCTCTTTATTGCTGGGGCTCCCTGACTGTTTGAGGGGCAAAGTAGAGCGTTCCTGCGGATTTGTAAAACGTGGCTTTGGTGCGCTGCTTTATCTACGTTCCAGGCGCAAAATAGATTTCAATTGTGTCAAGCAACATGAGCAGGAGACRTAGAATTTATGCTTCCAATTCCTCCATTTAGTGGTGAATCAGGCTTGTTTGTATTGCCAACTAATCTTTATGCCAGCGTTGTTAATGTGCTCTGAACTCTCTTTAATTTCACACACTGAGATTCCCGTTCAGCTTTTCCCTCTCAGCAGCAAATCATTCAAACTTCAGAAATACTGAATGCAGAAGTCGGCAAGCTCACGGATTTGCAGCACCCAGGGACACGTGCGTGGGATGTGTCATCGCTCCTCATGTAGCAGTGCTAGACACGTACACAGCTTTGCATGCACAGTCCACTCGCAGCTGCTCAGGGTGAGTGAGTGGGCTGAACTTGGCCTCAGATACCTGTTTCAAATGAGACATYGAAGTTTTACCTGCTTGTGAAAAAATCTGAGTCCTTCTGTAGATATTACATCTGTCTAGTGCTCGTTCCCCCTGGAAAAACATGTTTTAAATCATATGCTCTTCCAAGAGATTCTGTCTGTCTTGTCAAAGAGCCAATAAAGCCTTTTATTTTTCTTTCATGTGAAAATAAAGCGTATCTTGYGTTGATACGTGAGGTCTAACAGCATGTGGAGTAGTAGAGGTAGTCCGCTGTTGTACCCACCCCGGGAGTGCGAGCCCATACTAATGTGTGGGGGGAAAAGCGTCAGAAGCGTGCCGCCTGGCCCTCCTGCTGGCGTGGCCTCCTCGTGCCAGTGCCGCGGGGCGCGGGCGCTTCGTGGGAGGTGCCCTCAGGGCTCCCGCTGCTTCGTCTYCCCTTGGAAAGCGCTCCTGCTCCCACGCTGGTGCGAGCGCTTTTCGCAGCGAACGCTGCCCGTGTTGAGGCATTAGCCCGTGATTCATCTGCTCTCCTGGTGCCAAAGCTGTTGAGCGGTTTCTACTGCACCTGGGTTGCCTCCAGCAACCGTCTGAGGTCTCCTCTCGCTGCTGCCTTCCASGTTGCTCCTCCGCGCTTGCTGCTGGAGCATCCTCCAGCGCAAGATGGCCCATCTTCCTCGCGTGTCACGTCTCCTGAGGATCCAAKGCCAGAAGCTGACCTCGGGTGCCCGCAAGGGTTTTGCGTGGGTGGCATGCGTGCCTGCACGGTGCCTCTCTAGGGAGGGTGCGGTGCGGCGCTGCCCGCCGTTCCTCCGGGGCCCTTTGGGTGCCTCCAGCTGTTGTTAGCCCGCGGCTGACGCAGCGCCGTGTTCCTCGCTGCGCGGTAACGAGGAGGTCCGCTGGGCCGGGCTTGCTGGCGAAGAGGCAGGAGCCGCAGCGCGAGCGCGGGCCGGGGGCAGTTTCCGTGCCCGGCGGGGCAGCTTCGCTCGCTGCCGTGCCAGCATCGCTCGGGGTGCCGCGGGGAGAGGCGGCGGCGGCTCGGCGGCCCTAAATAACGCCGCGTCCAGCCTCTTCCCCCGCACCGACCCTGGCCGGACCGTCCCGCGCCCGGCTGCGCTTTCCAAACGCGCCCGTTCGGGGCGAGCGGCCCCGTTGCTGGAAAGGAGCCTCCCGCGGAGACCCAAACCCGGGGMCGTCTAGGCGCCCTCCGAAAGGCCCTAGACCCCCCAACGCGCGCGCGCGCATGCCGCCTGCAAAATCTAATAACAACCAGTTTAAAAACATACTAAAAACAGAAAATTTATGTAGCATGACCCAAATTGAATTATACATTACAGCACTATAATTGATTTTTTAGAAGAGAGATTAAATTTATTTTATGCCTCACTAACTAACAGCTAGATTTACCTAATTGCTTAGAGTGCAGAGTTAGTATGATTCATTAAACCCCATACATGCCTGGGTACATTACACTGTGACTAAAGCTTCCCTGCTTCGAGCAATTAAAGTGGAGAAACTTGGGGCCTCATAAGTAATTGAATATAACAATGCAGCTTGGCGTTGCTCTGGATGTCTTATTAAGTTCTTCAAGCAAAAAACACAAGTTCCCTCCRTTCTCCAGTGAATCATTTCATGAATTTTTCTGACTGGCATTGTTTTCTCCTCTTGCCAAAAAAAAAATATATATATATATATATGAGACAGATTTCATGCCTGGCTTCACAGTTTAATTTTATCAATCATAACATTAAAAAAAAAAATGACAGCAGTGAGTAGACATCTCCACTATTCCTGGGAGAGACATTTTGGGTAGAACCTAGTAACGTTTGGTAATTATATACACATTGCAAAAATAAAGGTAGCAACTTAGTAAAACAAGAGTAGGAGAAAATTACCATTTTAGCTGGCAGGAGTAAATTAGAATTGTTTGTCACAGCTTAATAAAATCCCACGTACGCACAGATCGCAGCGACAGGCAGCGAAGGTCGCAAAGCGGCGTGCCGGGCGGCGGGAGCGCCCGCGCCGGGGACGCCCGCAGCCTTGCCTTGGCCCCCCGCGCGCGCCCCGACGGGCCGCGCGTCCCTCTCCCGCGGCCGGCCGGCCCCGCGGGCGCTCTCGCAGCCCTGAAGCTCGGCGGTGGTTTCGCTGAAGCCGAGACGGKTCTGCTGCGCCCGGGTTTATCTGCTTTTAAGTAGCTTGGCCTAGATCTCTCTCTGTSTCATTTGCAGATTTCATTTTATTTTGCCAGTAGAACTATTAGGAAAAATATCCTGATTTATTACAATCTCTTATCAACGGTGCAGCCCATTTAAATGCTAACTATGCTCTAGCTGCTTTTTTTTTTCCAACTCGCCGGGCTTTAAGGGTGCTGTCTGAGGTGAAGCACGGRCTTCTCAGTCTAAAACACCATTTACTTTGGGGGCAGGATCCAACCTGAACAGCATCCTGCACTATTATTTTCAGTCCCAACGGTAATTTTGGGGCCAGAGAGAACCTTCTCTCTTCGCACCAGGAGATAACGAGATGCTTTAACAAGCAGCACCCTTGGTTGGGTACAGTACGCCGTTCCTTTCGTTTTAAACCCTGCAAGGGCGTCATGGACAGAAGCAGTCTCCTGATCGGTGGGGCTGCTTGCCTGCAGGATATTAAACGCACAAAGTTTCCAGAATTTGCTTCTACAAAGCCGCAAGTCGGAGCAGGGCAGCGCCGAGGTGACTCTTCCGCGCTGACCCCGGCGCGGCGTTTCGGGCGAGCCCGCGCTCTGTGCAGCTGTCGGCGGAGCGTCAGCGGGCGAGTCGTGCGCGGCATTAGCGCTTAATTAGCGGAACCGCCGGGTTACTGGCTCTGAGGAGCCCCCGGGCCGTAAAAGCCGCGGGGGGGGGCTGACGTGCCGCTTTCCCAGGGCCGGGGCCGGTGGCGCCCGCGGGGCGTGCGGGCTTTCCGCCTCCGCGCCGCGGGTCTCGGGCAGTCGCCGCGGGGTCGGCGCCGGGCGCCGCGGGGGTCCCCGGCCCCGGCGGGCACCTCCGGCCCTTCTCCCGCCTCGCACCCGGCATCTGGGGTCGGAGACGGGGCCGCGCTGCGTGCTGCTCCCTGCGGACGTGGTCTGCAGGGCGCGAAGCCCTCTGCCCACGGCCGGCTGCTCGGCTCGGGGCTCTTCCCGCGCCGCCTGACTCGCAGAGCTCGGGGCACACGTGGCAAGCCCTGCGCTCGTGAAACGCGCCTCCGGTGGATAGATTAGACTCGCCGACACCGGGAAACCTGAGCTTGGCTGAGAGGAACCGCGCCGGCGCGCCGCGCGCCGCTGACCCGGGATGCTCGTGCGCAGCGGCCGCACGGGCGTGGAGAGACGCAGCGGTCCTCGAGCGTTGGCACGTCGCTGCGGTCTCCCTCGCTGCGGCGCAAGGTGTATCACGGGAACCCTCTCGGCGGAGGCTGCTGGAAACCGAAGCGTGCGTGCGTTTTGTAGCCTCAGAAACGTGCCGGGTGGGGTCCTCGGCGCTGTCTGCGGCAGCGGTTCCCTCCTGCCTTGGGGGCTCCTTCATCAGAAGRAGCGCGGCTGGCGGTGTTGCAGAGAACAGCTCCGAGGGAGATTAAGCTGCTCATTAGGAAGATGCAGCGCGATAAGGACGATTCCTGTGTGCGATGCAGCTCCTGGACTAATTTTTTTTTTTTTTTTTTTAAAAAAAAAAAAAAGATCAAGGGTTGCGTTTAACAAAATGAGATGCCCTTTATGTCTGTACACACAGTCATCCCTCGTAGCAGTCACTGGGAAGGGAGAACGTCATTAAGGAATAACAAATGGCCTTGTGAGGGTCCCATCCAGATCTCAGCGCTGCGAAGCCTAATTAGGATACGGAGATAATGATGGAGCACTCGGATGAATTTGCATGGGGCTCTAGCCTATATAGGGTATGMAGGTAATTTATTATGCTTATTAGAGGGCAGGTTTTGTCACTGTGAGCTGAACCCTCCTGAGAACCGTAGACCTCCTGCCCCGCACTGCAGCCCYGGGCTGGCCCACACCGCTGCCTCTCCTGAATCCCGGGACGTTCTTTATTCGGGCGTCTCCTTTGGTTTGGCTCGGAGGTTTGTTCCAGGTGTTGATCCAGCACCGGGTGAGAGCTAGAGGGGAGGAACGGGGGGTGTGAAGCACTGGTGCTTGTGCAGGCACGTGTGGTGTCCATCCAGTGAGCGTCTCCATGCTGCCCTCGGCCCGGGGGGGGATGCTAAGCGGGGAGCGATGAGGACGGTGTGAGGACGAGGATGAGGACGATGAGGCGCTCGCCCAGCGAAGGCTGCTGGGCTGCGGGGAGATCCGCTCCGACTGCTTGGGAGGAGCAGGAGGCACTCGGAGAAGGGGAAGCTGGGGTCTGCCGCGGGTTCCTCCACGAGAGGCCGAGCCGCGGCGCGGGGCTCTCGGGGAGGAGGTGGCTTTAGCAGCCGGCCGGTGGCTGCGTCCTGCCCCGGGGGTGGCCTTGTCTGGCGCCCGGGCAGCCGTGCAGCCGTCGGAGGAGCCCCGCGTGAGCACCCGTCCTGCYCGAATCCGGCCACCGAGCGTTCAAATTGCATCGTGTGGCAGCGAGTGCCCCCAGCCACGTTTTGTGTGAAGGAGCATTTTGTCAGCTTTAGATTTGCTGCCTTTAAATTTTCCAGCTTTGTTCTCCTCCTAGATGAAAGCATCTGATCTTCTCCTTTAAAGCATTTTGCTTATCTTTATTATTTTGCCTCTTGTTTATCCCTTTCCCAAAGTAAATGATCTTTTCTGTGCTTAGCAGATTTTCCTATGGCCACGTGMTCCTGAGAAGCGAGTTTTCTGAAGTGTGCGGTTCTTTGCTGATCTAAACAAAATCAAGACAACCTGTCTCTTGCTCACCCTGCTCGTTTAAAGCGCCTGACGTGGAGATCGTCATTAATACTTCTTGCCTAATGAACGCGTTTCATGAATAATGGCAAAGGTAAACAGGTTTCGTCAGGCCARCTCATCCTGATTAAAACTGCGGTTTGGGTTAATTAGATGGAAGTGTTTTGGTTTGTTCTGTCTTTTCCACGAGCGTTTTTTGATGCTCTGCTAGAAGGAAAAATATTGCTTGTGTTTGCGGATTTTTAGAGACGTTTCTTTCCAGACACAATAGCGTTTTTTTCTGAGGCTGCAATTACCTTTCGGTCGAAAGCTGGCCACGTGAACGCCTTTCCGCGGGGTGGGGAGCAGCAGCGTGTGTTGACGCAAGCCCGTAGGTTAACCAGCCGTGGGTGGGATGCAGCTCCTTAGGGGGAAAAGGTGCAGGACGGAGCTCAAGATTCCTACAGACCTGGAACTGCAGGACTAATTTGCGATACGAAATTGCACTGCTTTGTTGTAACAGCTTCTGTTGCTCTTCTAGCTTCATTTATAAACACATAATCCTAGGAACCTTATATGGAAAAAGTTTCTAGTGAAGTTACCGGATATTTGGCCTGAGAGAGGATGAGGGAATTAGGTCTTGGGATAAACTAAGAAGCAGAAGACCCCCGCAGGCCCAAGCAGCCCATTTCCCCGTGGGATACGTTGCAGCACCGGGGCACTAACGCCTCGCGTTAACCGGTACCGGCCGTGCCCTCCGACGCGGGGCGGCCTCCGGGCCTGGGGGATCCTGCTGCTTGCGGGCAGGTTGACCCGAGGGATCTCGTGCTCTGTGGCTGYGAACTGAATTATCGCATACATCCCATCCAGTGAACTCTTTTAGAGGCCGTTTAATAGAGCTGTGACTTCTAGCAATGCAGCTAATACGCAGAGCAGGAGCGCAGGATAATAGCCCTGGTTTTCTGCAGCAACTGCTCACAAAGAGAGATGTGAAACTGCCCCATTAACCGTTCTGGTTCTATCCACAGGACATCAGGAGAGGTCAGGGGTCCATTCCTTCTTACGTTGTTAATATTTTGGACTGAGCCACACTTTGTGATGTAGGGGTTTGGTCTATACCACGTCTGCCTTAATGAACTATAACAGCACAGAAGGTAATTATGTTTTTGTCTAGACCTGTCTAAGACCATCAACAGCACCTCATTACTTTACAGATTGTTAATGCTGTTGGCAGAAGTTGAAGATCCTCCTCGAAAAAAAAATCAAATTTATTCTCTGTTCCAGCATACTTTAGTTGATGATAAATGATAAATAGGGGCTTGTGGCTAATTAGACCTCGCTTTGTCCAGAGGCAGATACATAACCATAAACCGTAACCAAGATAAAAGAAAGAGAGGAAATGGTGGAGAACTCACATGAGGTTTCTTTTAAAGATCATTACAAGCTTTCAGAAAAGTAGGGAACAAAACTGCTGCTGTTGTGTCAGCGTGTCTTCTCTGCRTACGAGGCCTTACGGTTCACTGTGGAGAGTTTGTGTGTGGACTAGTTATGTAGACCTATTATTTCTTTCATTTTTTGTGTGCAACAAATCTCACAGGGAGGAGGATAACCCCTGACAGTGCTTCCTATCAGCGCTTTTCCAATTTCAAAATGCATGGTGCTGTTATTATTTTTTTTTCCCCATTCCTGTCCTCATGCTGAGCACAGGGATGTGCTCCAGAACTTGCCTGTGTAAAGCCCTTGTGCAATGGAGACGTTCAAAGGCTGAGATGGGTGAAGACACCCGTAATTCTGCACGCCAAATCCAGCCGAGGAAGTGGGGACGGGTGCGTGGGGAGGACGGCGGTTTGGGCAGGGTGGCCGTCTGTCTGTCCGGCGGCTGCCCTCCACGTGGCCCGCGCGGAAGGGGCTGGTGGGGAGAGACTTGTTGTCCGCGCCGCGGTGCAGAGAGGAGAAGCACTRTCAGCACAAACGCGGAGATGCGTGTCGTGAGCCGACAGTAATGGACTTGTTGGGCACGTGATTGACGGCAGCGGCCTTGGAAATGGCCAGAAGCCGTTTCAGGCCCTGCCTGGCTCGGAAACAGCAATGCACGGGGACAGGGACGGGGAAGCGGCGGCGGACCACGCTGCAAGGCCCGAGGTTACCTGCTCTGCCTTGGTACTGCTCCTGGCTGCTTTGGTGGGCTCCTGCCTCCGCCGCTGCCCGGCGCCTTCCCAACGTTATCCACGTCCAGGCTCGGAAGTTTTCCTCTCTCCAGCTCTGCAAGCAGGAGTTGCTGGCCGCAGGGGAGGTGCGTGGGAAGGCGCCTGYGGGTCGCGCAGCCTCGCCGGACCGTGTCCTGGGCGCCAAGGTTTGTTACGCTCCTGCTCAGCATCCCAGGTGTTCTCACGCATCTGACGGTTCTCGGTGGTGGCATGTTATGTCCACCTCTTTCTGGCAGCAAGAACGATTAGATATCCTGACAAGCTCCTCGGTCTCCGTCTGGAGCTGCAGCCTGCTCCCCGGAGGGAGGGAGGGCAGGATCTGCTGCAGCGGACAGGCACAAGTAGGCTCCGTGCAAAGTGTGCAATAGAAAAGTCACGCACYGTGGGAAAGACGGGAAGGATGAGTGGACCGTCCTCATCCCTGAATGATTCAGTATAATCCACTCCCCGGGTATGTTCGTGAGAGTAAAGAGGTGCTGCCGGTTCAGCGTCCCGGGGAGGCGTGCAGGGGTCGATGCTGGTGAAGGATTTCCGATCCCAGAGGGACGGCTGTTGTGTTTGCCCCCAGCCTGTGCCAAGGCGGTTGTGTTCTGGTGACTTCCCACTTCTAACGTGACAGCTTGATGAACTGCTTGTGTGGCTGCTTGTGGTGCTGTTGATGGAAAGCTTCTTCCAGGGTTGCAGGACATCGGTTTCGTCATATTCTCCTGGTTGATTGCAGAGCAACATATTGGTTGCTTTTTTTTGCTACATTAATCATTCACCCTCTTCCATACTTACACTTTGGATGCCTAAGGTTAAATTGGATAAATGACYGGAGTCATTTCTGAGGTTTGGCTGTGCGTTGCTCTGTATTGCTGCTCCGGGCTCCCCACAGGACGTGCAAAGTATTGGGACTCCTTTCTGAACCACGCAGTCGGGTAAAATTCAGGGTTAAGAAGAGCTTGAAAGGGAAAAGATGGCAATGTCGTGTGTGAGGAGAGGCCTGAACCCGCTCTTTGGCTGAGGCAGCTCAGTTCGTCTCACGAGTGACCTGCGTTCACGCCAGCTGAGGGTTCAACCCCGCGGTGCCCACCAGCCTCCACCAGCAGACTTGTTCTTTTCTCTTTTCCTTTCCCCACAGCCCAAACTGTCTGTGAACCATCGTTCCTGCAGCGAAAGGAGCTAAATCCTATGTGAAAAACCTCGGAGGCACCTGCGGTGCCTGGGCCGGGCTCTGAGCCCAGGCCACTTGTGGAAATGGAGATCCTGCGTGAAGAGTTTATCAGCTCCCCGCATCTCCGGACTCTTGGGGATGCTGAAGTGCATTAAACCTCCTGCTCCTTGAATCCCGCTGGGCTGCAGCCCGGTGTTACTTYGGGGTGAAAACCTCAAGTGAAGGTTCTGAGAAGAATTGATGATTTTACAAGTTTTTTTTTTCCTGTTTCTTTAYGATCCAGTGACTTTCTGGGAGCGGCTGGAAGATCTGCGCTCGAGGCAGAGGTGTGAGGAGAGGCGGAGCGCTGAGCAGAGCGGGTGGTCCGACGCGTGCGATCCTGGATAGCGACGTTACAGCAGCGGCGCGAACAGGCAAGGGTATGTGTGTACGTGTTCTCCAACGTGCCTATCGCTCCGCGCATTGCCCGAGGACAATGTTGCTTCAGTCCTCGCTCTTGTAGCTGCAAAGTAAACACGGCTGCTCTGTTAAAAAGGTAAGATTGGGTGGGTTGATTAATGACACAGAATATGCCTTCTCTTAGGAAAGTCTTCTCATGTCCTGCGTTGGTCAGTGCCTGTGAAAGGGGCTGCTATTATTGCTGGTATTGGGGAATTACCCCAAACATGCTGATAATATCCAGAAGTACGGAAAATGCAAGTGTCTGCCCTGAAGATCTTTCCATCTGAATGGACGAGAGGTGGGAAGACTAAGCCTGCAAGATGTGTGAATATGCAGATGTTTATCTCACAAGTTGAAAGCTTGGCAAATGCTGAGTGTTTTTGTGCGACCATTGGATGGGGAAAGGGCTTTTGCTTGTTTTTCCAAGGGTTTGGTCTCTTTGCCAATGTAACTACGTGGGAACGCGTGAAGGAGCAGACAGGGCTGAGCGCTGCATGCTCTTCTCTTTGTYTCGTCCTTCATAGCAGTTCTTTCCRTGTTCTGCCTCTCCCCACTGCTCTTTCACTACTCGCCCTTTTCCACCASGTAAGCCAAGGAAAGAGCAGTTTACAGAGGCCCCTTTTCTTGCTCACAGTTGAAGGACTAAGCCCGGCTGCAAAGGAGCAGATGTCACTCCTGGCAGTGCTGTAACCCGTCCTCAAACCGTGCGTGTCGCACATTCTTCGTCTCCTAATCTGAGCTCTGCAGGTGATCCCCAACACGACTCTGGAGCTCTTTTCTCATCTACACCCCAGCCATGACCCATGGGTATGACTCAGCCCTCAAAACGAGAATGCAATTTCTGTTATCAGGAGATGTTTTTCCACCTAAGACCAGATAAAATTACTGTATGGACACAAGTTAGTCCCAGGCACTGGTGAGACACTACGTACTGTGTACACTCACGGGCCTTTCTCTGCGAGGGCAAGCCTGTCTGAAGCAGAGCAGACCCAGAGAACGGCAGCTAGGGTGGTACGGGCTGTGGAGAGCCCATTGTGCAAAGGGAGACGAAAAGAAATTTGCTTCCTTAAATGAGAAAAACAGCCTATGAAGGAGGTTATGCTTGTGATTAACAGATACGTCAGGACATAAATGTGAAGGAATGAGAAACTGTAATTTAGACGTGAGTAGAGGCCTAACCTCAGAAGAAGGCTTCGAACCATTTGAGAAGGTAAATGCACTACTAAATGCAATAGTGTTTGCATGTAGGAGTTTCAAGGTAGAGGTTGCTAATGGGATTTTATAGCATGGTTGGCCAAGGATGGGTGTTGTGGCCTTTCCAGTCCTACACAAAGAGAAAAGTGTTGGTAAATCGGCCCTTGTATAACTGCTAAATAGAGAAACAGCTTCTTTATAGCTGCGTGGTGAAAGGGCAGCAGATACCCCTGGYGAAAGGAGCTGTGGGCCCCGTGGGGCTGGCAGAGGGGTCCGCTGTCCGGGAGCCTCGTCCGTGGCCAAGCTGTGCTGGAGGAGGATGCTCCACCGCAGGGCCGGAGGTGGTGAGTAAAGGGGGATGGCGAGGGAGGTTCAGCCCCTTTGAAAGCATCACATGAAATTACYAAGCCTGGACTGCTGAATTTGGGCTGGCCTGGCTTTCAGGCACGCTTGATTTGAATCAGGTAGCTCAGACCCTCTTAAATAACTATTTTCACATGTTCAAGTTTGCTAGTTGTGATCCAGGTGGCTTGAGTTTAATCTGAAGCTACTGTTATGGAGGTGGTGTGAACAGTGTGGAGGCAGCTTTGTATGACATCCAGACGATCTGCCAGGTGACAAATTCCCGTCCAGGGTCCCATCCAACCACTGCTGTCAGGCCAGGAGGAGTCCTAGGACGTCTGCTTTCCATTGGCACTGCATCTCATGCAGAAAACATTGCTCTAAAGCAAGTGCTCCCAGTGCACAGCCTGGCTGTAGACGTGAGAGTTTACATCACTGAGCCGCAGCTGTGCGCAGGAGAGAGCTTTTCTAGAAATTTGAAGATATGAGACTTTCTCCCTTCTCCTCCTAATTCCCCCTCCCACAGCAGAGCGTCTTTGCTTCTGCCAGGGAACTTGTAAAGTTTGAGGTAGCACAAACTGTTCATCTCTGTGACCCAATCTAATTTAAGTTGTTTATCTTAGCTGCAGAAAGAAAATTAGAAAAAAAAATCAAATCATAGTTGTGGAATTCACTGCGGTGTTTATTATCCTCTATTGCATTATCTTCAGCCCTAATACAGGCTTTGCAGCTRCACGGCGTCGCTAGCTCGGTGCTCTGCCCATGCACTTAACTTTGACCTGAAGGGATCACTATTTCTTAGGTGTAAAATGTTGTTCTGTTCCCTCTTTTTCAATCTCGGGGCTCATTTTAGCAAATGTGATCATTCTGAATTGTTCTCAGCAGTAAGGTATTCTTTTTAATGGACTATTGAGCTCAGATAACAAATTTTAAATTATAATGAACATGACCCCAGCCAATTTAAACTCAATCTAAAATGCCGAATAGCTATTACTCCAAATGGCTGAAAGAGCACACCAACACGGTGTTCTTGCTTAAAGAAAGTCTTTTGGTGAAGGGAACAAGGCCTCCAGCCCACAAGGAAGCTGAAACCTTGCTATAGTAAATCATGTGATTAAAGGAGATGCTTGGCAGAGCAGGTTTTTTTTTTTTACGCAGGTTTGTGTGGACCAATATCTGAATTCAAACATTTTTTGCATCTCTTCAGGCCACATTAAAAAGCAGGCTACAAAGAAGCCTGCTTCAATGTGATCTTTTTTAAAAGCCCATTTGTGTCTAGGCGATCGTTAAATTACAGAGGCTCCAGGTTAGTCTGCTTTGAGATTGGCCTATAAAAAGAAAGACCCTGATCCTGCAAACAGATGTGCGGGGCCGGGGACCCGCGTGCACGGCGCCCGCAGACGGCGCTCGGCCCTGCCAGCGCCTCCATCCGGGTCCGCCGCGCAGCGCCGTGAACGTTTCCCTGCAGCAACAGCGAGGTCTCCAGCAATATTTTTCCAGAGGCGACGTAGATTTTGGGGGGTTTGGGTGACTCAGGCTGTTGGGTGTTCAGCGTGGAGGCCCTGAGGCCGGCTTGGCGCTCCGAGCATCCTTTGCATCCGCGGGAAAYGGTCCTCGGCGTCTCGGGAATCTCCTCGTCTGGAAGCTGCTCCCCGTGGGGTTCGTCTCCGCTCTCCGGAGCAAGCGCTYGCTCCTCTTATAAATCTTCCATAACAGCTGCAGCTCCGGACTGCGAGACGTCCGTGCCCAAAGGCACCTTGGGCAAGTCGGCGAAAAAGAAATAAAAGCATAATTAACCCAAGCCAGGCAACGTGCAGGAATATATCCCAGAGCAAGGACAAAGCCTTATAAAAGCCAATATACCCCCCACGCACACACAGATGAAGGCTGCAAAGAAGAAAACGCTCGAGCAAGGATGTGCAGAAAGCTGCTCGCATCCTGCAGAGAGCGGCAGGGCCGCGCGCCCGGCCGGCTCCTCCGACGGCTCGCTGCCGGGGAAGGCGGCGACGTGGCTACTGCTGCAGAGCGGAGGCTAGGGCAAGTGATGGTTTAAATATCACAATATTAAATATATATAAATATATGTYCATATATTGATATAGGTATCTRTGGGATTTCTGTCGGTTAAAAGGGGGGTTTCATGGGGGGAAAAAAAAAACGTGTTCTTAGAAATTTTGGCCAACATCTTATTGCAAAGCTCATCAGTGAAAACCCGCTGTTGGTTGTGGGCTGGTCGGGCGAGTTTGCAGCCCTCGGTGGGAGAGGGCATCGCCGCGGCAGGCGCAGTCGGCGAGAAGGGGGCCAGCGCTTGCAGGGCCAGCGCCGTGCACCGGGCACCGCACGCTCCTGCCTGCCCCGGCGGCGCTGAGCAGCGCGGCTTAGAAGGGAAACCGCCTTTTCGTGGCCTCTCTGTAATTCATTAAGCAGCTTGATATAATATCTGTCAYGTGCCTGCTGTCCGGTCCTCCGCCAAGGAGAATTTGTCCCCGGTTACGTACTTTGGTTTTGAATGGCTTGCGTTGCGCGCGCAGCCGGAGCATCCCGCCGCGTTGGAAGCGGCAAGGACGGAGCGCTGCGTCCCACGCGCTGGCAGGAAGGTGCCGCTGGGTCGGGCCCCCCCGGTCCCTGCAGGTCGTTTCCTGTGGTCTCATCTGCGCAAAATCAGGGCTCCTGCCTGGGCCGCTTCGAACCGGGAAGAGCGCAGCCGGAGGCGCTGGGAGCTGCTCCTTTGGCGTTAAGGAAGTGGCAGAAGAACACCACGAAGGTGGGTGAGATCAGACCGGGGCCTGATGGCTCTCCCGAGCTCTTTACCAGGAGCGAAGGAGAAGCGGGTGGGACGTGGGGAGCATTGGCCAAGGTTGGGGCTCCRTGGGTGAGCAGATGCTGGGGATCGGCTCTCCAGGTGCTTGCACCCACCTCAGGAAACGGGCGCTGTTCCCGAGGCACCCGGCACCTGGTAATGCCGTGCAGTGTSCCGGGAGGAACCGCCACCTTTCCAGGCCCTGGGACTAAGTCCCCACGAGGTCTACGGGGGCTCCGGGGCGCCCTATGCGCTCCCCAGGGCGGGCAAGGGCCCGCGGGCGGGCAGAGGCTGCGCGAGCTGCTGGCACCGTGGGTGGTGAGACCCCAGGGCCACGTCTGCAGCGGTGAAGATTTTACCAGCCTGGCTCAAGGAAAATCGAAATGGAAACCAGCAGGACAAGAGTATTTGCTGACTGGAGAGTCGCTTGGGAGGGAGGAGGGTGAATTCAGCCCCCACTGCAACCTGGCACCGTTAATGGTCTGCTGGCGCCCCTGGACCGTCCCCGCAGCGTCCCGCGTTGCGCAGGGGCACTCCTGGTCGTCCCCCGTGCACCGTGGGACTCCTCGAGCGCTGGGCACCGCGGCCGGGCCAGCAACCAGGGCGCCTGTCTGCGAGAAATCATCCGTGCTGAATAAAATGACAACGGAGCTGTAATGCTTTGTGGAGTGTGTTTAATGAAAATATCAGCTCAGGCCTACAACGCGAGGCATTCATGTATAATAAAATGAGGTTCCTGAAACACTTCAGAGCATAAACCATCTGGTCTGCTGTGATGTACTAACAGCTTTGACTAATTTTTAATGCAGGTTTTATGACGGATATGCACATCATGTTATCCATGCATAAGGAAGATACAGCCTGGCTGCACTTTGAACTGAACTGACTGATGATGAATTTGTCTCCCATTTTAATTACTTTCTGTACATTAAAGGTGTAGTGGACCATGTGAAATGCTTTGTCTGTCTTATCCCCTCCGTGTCCCCACGTTTCCTTAAAGCGCTTGAGCTGCCTCCACGTCCTTATCTGCAGCGACGTGTGCAGGCAGCAAAAAAGAGGGAGATCAAGTAAAAACTGCCTCAAATAGGATTTGGTCAATAAACACATTGGGCCACCAGCAACAAAYGCATTTCATGAGGTTAATTAGTTCTTATTAATTATGTCCCTTGAAATTTTCTCCAGCCCATATGGCAGGGATGGGGTACTGCCTGGTGGTTTTTTTGCAAGGAGAGCTCACCATTTTATTCAGCACAAATCAAAGCAGTGACTAACGTTTGCAAAGGGCTTTCAAACTGAAATCTGCCTTGCGCTCGCGCTCTCTCGGCTGTCTCTTGCCAGTCTCTTTCTCTTTAATGAATTTTTAAAACATTTTATCAACYTCAAAACATATTTATTTATTTAATGCAACCCAAAAGTGGAATCATTTATCCGAGCAAGCCCCAGACATTAGGGATGTTGTTAAAATACAGTTGGCTTTAGTCAGACTAAACCACGACAGGCATGATCAACCCCTGTAAAACCCAGCCTGGACTTTTGCCCGTTTTTCATTGAATTTCCAGGCCTGGATTGAGAGTCTCTGCCCTTCTCACGGAGGAGAATAGCCATAAGAGAGCTGTTTCCCAGGAAGAGGGATCGTTTCTGGAAGATGAGCATCTCTTTGTGTTGATTCTTCTCTCAAAATCCTAATGATTGTTTAATGGTTGTTTGGAAAGACCATGCCCTAATTTCTTTAACTTTTTCCATCTTTTGGAAAAAAAATTAAAAACTTTCTTCCTTGAATTATACATACTTACCATTAAGAAATGTGATCAGAACAGCAGTTTTTACTGGGTAAAACTTGTGAAACATTGAGGCCATGCGTGCATGCCCCACGACCTGCTGGCCACTTTTCCTTGTTGGCCAGTCCCTGGGCTCTTGCTAAAAGCCCTGCGTAGCCCCGGAGCTGAGCAGTGCTGAGTGCACCTTGGAGATGCGGGTATGCCYGCATCTTCCAGATGGTATTTTACGTTTTTAAGGTTTTAGGTGACCAATCCAAGTGATGTGCTGTACAGTAATAAAGAAGATGAAATGTTTATTGAGGTGGCTTTAAATAACTCTTGGCATAGAGTGTGTTGAGAAGGTTGCACGTTATCAGGAAGCCCTGGATGAGGAGTGAGATGTCATGTTGGTCCTTCCTGCAGAGCAGGAGGTGGCCCCAGACAGGGGTGGAGGCTCCCCAGTGTCCTTGCCCATGCTGTTGCCAGCTCCATTGGGATGCACGAGGTGGGTGCACTGCCAGGCTGGGCCTCATGCTGCTGGCTGCCATGARCTGGGCCCTTTGCACATGTGTTTTCACTTTAATTTTATTGGAGTCAGCTGGAGGTTAGATGATAAGAGTGCTCACTCATTCCTGGGGTGGTGTGAGTCTGCCTTGGCAGCAGTGTGCCCTTAGCACTGAGTGAGGGCCTTACCAGGCCAAAGAGCTGTTAGGGAACCTGGAGGTACATCACTTTTTAGAACAACGCCTCCAAAGTGCCCCAGCTTTCCCTCCGTCAGCCTTGTCATGTGGATGCTCCATTGCCTGGGGCTGTTTTATTTCAGGGATCGAGCCCATCTGTTGCAGCACTGAGGTAGATGGCTGCATGAGGCCAGCCTGGGCACCCGTCGTCATCATGGCCACGTTGGTGTCCACTGGGAGCCTGCAGAAGGTGCAGTGCAATTCCCCTCATCAGACCGGTGAGCTGATTCCTCCCTGTCGAGCCCAGCGTGTGCAGAAAGGGAAAGGGCTGCTGTGATCCCTTTGGTGCATGTTGTACAAATGCAATTTTAAAGCTGCGAGGAGCTCCAGAACTGATGGTGGTAGCTCTGGTGAAAAGGTGGGCACGGCTTGTGGAGACACCAGCTTTTTTTTTCCTTCTTGGAGGGGCCGAGAGCTGTGAGCCCCTTTGGGGGTGGAGGATGCTCAGCCCTCTGCGGCACTGAGACGGGTATTACGGGGTCACACCAAGAGCATGTTTCCATGCAGAGTGGCAGATAAGAGGAGGCTAATCGTGACTGATTGCAAATGTAAACAAACCTTGGCGGAGTTTCATTGCGTGGCTGTGTTCAAATCACACCTCCAGTGCTTTCCTGTTTCCCGCAAAATTAAAGCTGAACATGAATTTCTTTATTGGTTAGCTACAATATTAGAATATAATTCAAATGAAAACCTGCTGCAGGACTTCAGCAAGCAAGATGGAGACTTCTTCTACTTCTTTCTCTCTCTCTTTCTGTTGTGTCTGAAACTAGGCAGACTGTTAATTGCAAATACATTATCAAATGACTTCAGTCTTTTGTTTATTTTGAAAGTCATTTGTGAACTGATCAGGATTCCTCTAAACACTGTCATCATTTGTGGATGAATAAGCTTTACTATAGTCTGAGAATTGTGCTTTGGCTGTTAAAGAGGTGTTATTTTTGATGCTTGCAACATTGTGYTGGTTTTACTCATTGACTGGCCAGCTGAAGCACTTTAAATTGGAGAGTGATAAATAAGGAATAATGTGTTTCCTTAAATGAATATCCAGACATGCTAAACTTCACAAACCTTTGGGGATTTGCTGGTACTGGAACAAATAAGCCAACGGTCATCCTGTTGCTCGAGGAACGGTAATACAATGGCCATGCTGTGAGTAACAGCACATAAAACACCCTAGTAACAGGGCTATCCACAGATCACTTCTTACAGTACCTGGCCAGCTTCTTTAAAGGGAAGCTTATATTCTCGCCTCACCTTGGAAAAGAAAATTCGCTAATGAGACTGAGCTTGGTGGCTGAACAGAAAAAGTACCTACAAGCATCAAATCAATTGCCGAGGAAAGAAATCCCTCTAAGTGGAAGGAATTAAAAAGCAAGAATGTTATTTTACTGGGTGTTCATTTAGTCTTGCTAACAAGCAGTCTGTTTTGTACACTTTTCCTAGAGGATTTTAATTTTAGCTCGCTCTCTGCATTTTCAATTCTGTTGTTTCTGCAGATCTCTGCTAAGTGAGCATCTTGAATAGCCTTCTCAGATCTGCCTTAATGGGGCTCTTCTTTCATTAGTAGCAATAATGGYGAGTTCAGTACTTAAAACCATGCACTAACTGATTCAAGCGGTTTTGTCTAGACTGCACTYGATCATCTCATGCAGGTATTAAATGCATCTCTATCGCTGTGTGCAGCTTCAGACAGCTGCTGCATTTGCATACCATGTTCCTTGGTACGAACAACATTCTGATTCCCAAACTTTCTTTGGGGAATACCTCACAGTTGGCCTTGTTTGTTTAGGAAAAATATTTATACAAGTTGTTCTTTGAACAGAAATGCTCGCTAAGAGAGGCTTCCCGATGCCATCGTGAATGGGGCAGTGGAGGAGGAGCGGTAGGACAAGTGCTGGGCACGCAGGACTGCGGTCGCCGGGGTGGGGGCGTTTGCCAACCTGCCGTAATTAGACTGCAGGTTGCATGTGCTGCTGTTGATGCTGCTTTCTCCTCGCAGAGCCTCCAGTCTGGCATCCCGCCGGGGAGGCTGTGATCACAGCTTCCTCCCTGCTGGGAGACTCGCACGTGGTTAGCAGCCAGGAAGCAGGGGCTGCAAAAGGAGCCTTGGTAGAGGCTGCCCAAGCATCCTCCGTTGGGCAACTGCAAGGCTGCTGCCAGTCTAGCGTTACTTTATTGCTAGAGTTTTCCAAGCAGAAGGAAGTCCAAGCATGTGTGCCATGGGTAAGCACGTGATGTGTCTGACACTTCTGGGGAGCTCTGGGTGCTGTGCTGCACAGACGCTCCAAGTGCACCCATCAAATAAGACACAACCCCCAAATGGTAGGCAGACAATGCATAACACATGCCGTGTTTCTGGCCTTTGTAGCAGAGATGTCTGGGATTTCTGGACTTTCCACATCCCAGTCGGAGCCCAGGCCAAGTTAGCAAAAGTTTCTGAACTGATTGGACATGATTTTCAGAAGGACAAAGCAACTTCTGGACACACAGTAGTGCTGTAAGAGATGTGGTCRTGATGCTTAAGAGCCCCAAAGGCGGTGTCGGGGCAGAGCAGAYGTGGTGTTCTGAGTGACCGACCTTGGCAGGGGCTTGCTGACTTCCCATAACCCACTGTAGGCCCTGGCCCGGTAAAGATGTGACCCAAACCTGCCATGTATGACCCTGTTTATCAGACCAAATCACGGCAGACCTCCATGCTGGCAGGTATCCATACATCCATGGTGCATTGGGTCCTGTCCGTCTTCATACTATCATCCTTTTCTCCCCTCTTCCCTCCCCTCTTCCTCTCTGAAGCCAAGTCAAAAGAAAGTGTTGAGAGAAAACCTGCACCTACAGCTTGAGTTGAACCATGAGAAGATGTAGCAGTAGGGCATGAAGGGGTGACTGCTATGAGCAGCCATAAACTGAAGAGGCTGAAATGCTTTATCGTGTGCCCCAGTGCTGCTGGACTCTGATGCTCACAAGCCCATGGAGCACCAGGCACATGTCTGGTCCTTGCAGGTGTCCACGAGCTGGTGGCTGTGGGATGCACAGCACAAACCTCATATGGAAAAGGTCTSATACAATTTTGCCAGTGATGTTTTTGCCTCCCTCCAGACTGTTTATCATCACGTAGTGCTGGAGATGTCCATGCTTGGATGCAGTGCTTGCATCCAACAGGGACATGGCCTCTCTGGTCTTTTATTCTGTTGTTATTAACAAAATAGTAATATTAATATTTCTGTTATTTTGGAGGTCCAAAGTGACGGAAGTGCTAAGTGATGATGATGAGTCAAAAGGCACATTCAAGGGTGGTTTTTCTGCTTTTAAACAAATCRTAGTTGGGCAACAACAACAATAATAATAATGATAATAAAGACTACAAAGGACTGGTGCTGCTCAAACAAGTTTAAAATCCCAAGTAATTGTTCTTCCGTCTGTCTCTGCTTTAAACTTCTGAGAGCCCTGTAGGGTAGCCACAAGCTCATTCTCGTGTGGCCARCTTCACTTGAAAGGGAGAGGAAAAAATCATTTGAATGCATAATTTGGGGCCGCATGTAAATCAGCAACGTTATTCAAATCAGTCAATTTGCATCCGCGGATTTAAGGCTATACTGTATGGTAATTYGAGAACGTTTCTTTCCTGCAGCCTGGAGTTCAAATTGAAGAAACAAAGGGGGATCTTGGGAAGGAAAGGAAAGAGAAGATGAGCTAGTAACGTGGAGCCGGCTTTCCCCCCTCTGCACAAGAGGACAGCCGGGGGAGGGGATAAGGTGGTCTTGGAAAAACGTAGTGTGAGACGTGTGGAGCACCTCCTCGCTCCGCTGAGCTGAGGCCCCACGCGAGCGCTCACGGTCCATGGGCAGCGCTGGTGGGTCCAGCCCTGTGGAGGGCTCTGCGGGTCGGCACTGAGGACTGCCCTGGGTTCCTTTCCCTAATTTCGGTAATGGTTGCATCTCCTCTCTCCGCACCGGGTTACTGCGTGGCGTCGGATCCGCGATGCGTTCGCGTGGGTCAGGCAGGGCAAGCGCCCGGCGTGTTTCTGGCTGGTAGGCGGATTGGTGGCGCTCCTCAGCGAAGCAAGGACGTCTCTGCAAGTCAATGACTGCTGTCATTTAGGCTGGTAATATCCATTGTAATAGGCTAGTTTTCTCTCTGCTATGTTCAGAATTTCAGGATGACATTGATAGTTTGGGGTTATTTAGTCCCGTGCACTGCGGTGCAATGGGGGAACCTGCAGGTCCTGCATAACTAGGAACAGGCAGAACGATAAGGGCAGATCACAGATCCATCCGTCGCTTTGCCTTGCCCTTGAACAGGACCTTTCAGCTGGGTCAGAAATGGGTCTGTCTTTGTGACTCCACATTTCCTGTTTTCTTCAGGGATACAGAATGAAAAATACTGAACTGCCACAGGAATAGTTATTCTCACTTGTCCACAAGCAACGAGGGCTGGCGAAAGCTTTCATGTGGGAGGGTGTTCCCGTGGGATTCCCGACCCAGTTTTGTACACACAAGTGGTTTAAATCATCCAAGCACTTAGCTGAACTGAACTTAATCTCCAAACCTCTCGAGATCAGCCCATTTCTATTTACTGCTCTAAATTTTAGATTTTATTGTTACATAAGGATAATTCTGCTTTTCACATTGGGAGTCATATTCTCCTAATCGGACTTAAATGGTACAAATTTATATATATAAAATATGCACTCCCCCGCAACTGCGCACACAGTGCGTCATCTACCCATGAGATCACTGCAGGGTTCTCAACTTCTCAGCAGAAAGAAAGATGGTTTGAGGCACCTAGTAAAGGGGTCCAGCGTTATGTTCAAGCCAGCGTGGTACTAACTAAGCTACAGTGAGGCCTGGGGTGCTCGAGTGCAGCGCAGCCGCTTCTTGGAAGGGGTTTTGCACACCTCTGCCGTGTCCAGCGTTGTGGATGGAGATGCTCTTCCTGTGCCGTGGCCAGCAATATGGGGAGCTGTTCTCCCTGGAAGACTCGGACTGCTTTTTCCTCCTGTTAGGTGGAGCTGGTGTGTCATGGGCACCAACTCAGGCCAAGGGCAAGCGATCGAGCTCATGCTGTCCCTCTTTCTCTGCCTGAGGAGAGGGAAACTGGACAAACTCATTGCCTGAAGTAGTAAGAAKGGGCCCAAACCCAAATGCCTGCACCTCTAAGGGTCTCCTCAAGCGCAGCATACTCAAGGAGCATCCCGGGGGCACGAGGAGAAAGCTGTGATTAAATGAAGATTGGGGGGAAAGTTACTCCAAWCCACTGGGGCTGGGCAGCGGGGCACAAGCCATGACGTTGCAGTGAATAGGTTAGGTATGAAATTTGGCTAAAGRGAGGGCAGTTTCCATGGCCGTGAGTCCAGCGTAAAAATCACTCGCAAGCAAAGCRAAAAGGCACGCTCGTGCTTCAGACAGATCGTGTACAGCCGGAGGGAGTGGGGTGATAGGGCTTTGTACGTGTGTATTTTGATTGTGTGTTTTGGGGTTTATAATTCACCATGTCTCACCGTTGTTAAAAAAAAAAACACTCCCCTAGACATACCCACACACCTGCACAACCGGGTCTGCTTCTATTTATCTGGTGCTGCCRCAGAAATCCATCTTTTACTGTAGAAGTAACTGCCTGCAAGTGCTTCCCCCCCCCCCCATATGATTCATTCTGCTATTTCCCCTCCCCTGAATTTGGGGCTAGAAGGAGAATCTGGGGCTAGGAGTCACCCCGGCGAGGTGCACGGTCCGCGAGAGCCCGGTGCTCGGCACCGGGGCCGCAGCCGCGTTGCTGGTCCGGGGAGACCTCCCCGCGCAGGGGAAGCCAAAAGCAAAACCCCGCGTTCAGCGAAAACATCGCGGGGACGGGCGGGCGCTCGTGCACCGCTCCATCAACGTCGCTCCAGCTCCTCGTGCTGTTAGCGCCGGCGCGCGGGGTACGGCCGAGCCAGGAAAGTTTGACAAGGAAAGGATTCCATCATCACTCTCGCACACATTTCCTAATGCTCCTTTTAATGCCTGAACATCTGGGAGAGATACATTTTACACTCCTAGAGTCATTTGCTTTGGCTGCGTGAAGACATTTTAGAAATGCGCCGCGCTGAGAATTAGAGCTTGTGTGGGCCAACGCGCTGTTGAAATTGGAAGTGTTAGGAGGGAATTATTTTAAAAGTGCATGACAAGTAATTAACAGCTTCCTGAAAACTAGAACCAGTTGAAATTTTTAGTTAAGTTTTTTTTGGTAAGAAAAATGACTCTTAGAACAAATAATTTCTCTTTAATTCAATTCTTACATCTACTGAGAATTTGGAAGGTTCTCTAAAAAAAACCAGATACTGTAATATTTTTGGTTGCCAAAAAAAAAAAAGAAAGAAAAAAAAAAAAGAAAGACCCTTTCTCACCCTGAAGTGTTTTGTTTTGCTTTTTTGGAGGCAGTAGAGAATCGCTCACCGGGTCCGAGAGCGCCGCTCGCGCCCATGTTCCTCCAGTAGCTGCGGAAAAATGTGTAGGGATGGTTCTATTAAATTCAATTATATATGAAACAATTGGATTAGGCTATGCTGCTAATTAACGGCAACCTTAGTGGCGAAAGCTTCGTTAAGAGCGCGGCGTTATTGCTCCGGGCGGGAGCGGCGTCCTTACCGTACCCTCTGATAGGTTTGCAGCTGGGGGGAATTTTTTTGCTGGTGGACTTCTGTGTCGGCGGGGGACTCGAGGGACGGCGCTTGCAGGGCTGGCTGCAATGATGCTAATATGCTGCTTTCTGGTAATTTGCTATTAATTGTTTGCACTCCCTATGTGCCTTCAATCCATTAGTTACACTTTCCGGGATCGTAGCAGCCAGTAAGTTCTCCGGTCTGCCAAGGCTCCTGCAATGTCTTTCCTACAATCATCCCCAAAGCTAATGTTTATAATGCAATTGAAGCAATCCATATCAGGCCTCGTCCCTCTGCTCTTCATTCAGCCAAATATAGTGAGAGCATCGTTGCCGGATTCCCTCGGGGTTGTGCCTGTGGAGTGATGATAAGGGAATCGGATTTTAGTGGCGACATAGAGGTGAAATCCAAAGATCCAGAATATTTAGTTATGTTTACCCACAGTAATCAGCTTCTCAAATAGATGTCACTGGGAAAGCTCTTGCTACATTGATTGCACTGTTCCCCATTTTCTGCCCAGGGGCAAACAGCTCTGATTAATATTTCACAACACTTTTTTTTTCTTTTCTTGTGCTCAGAGAGCCTTGATAGAGAGACACAGAATATTTTACCATCTCTTGTGTTTGCCTGCTCCAGTAATCATTGGATTCAATCACTCTTGCAATGTTTTTATGAATTAATAACAGGCACTTTGGAGGGCTAGCRGGGAGATGGGAAATGCAATCTGCAGAACCTTAATGAGCACCGTGGGGACCAGATACCGTGGTTTCTCAAACCCTCTCTGCGGCTCCCTCTAAATCATCGTCTCTAAAATTACCTGCTTCCAGCCCGTTTTCGATGGCCCTCGTTTGGAGGGTAAGTGCACCCGCCTTCCCACTGTGCCCTCTCTTTCATCAGCAGGTCTCATTTGGAAGCTGTCCCAATTATTATTTCCTTTTTTTTTTGGCTTTAATAAAAGCTCACCTTTGTCAGCGCTGACAAAATGTTTATCTTCCCTGCCTCGTTAGGACCCAGCCGCCGCGGACGAGCTCCTTCCCTCGAGCTGGGAATAAGGCGCGCTGGCGGGGAGGAGGGGAGCGGGGACGGGCTCAGCAGCGAGGAGGAGCGTCCCGGGCGCGGGATGAAGGCAGCGCCGTGAGGCTCGCGTGAACCCGGCCCCTTCTCTCTGCCCCTCCGCCCCTGTTTCCCCTTTCCCCCCTGCTCCCCGGTTTCCGGCGGAGGAGGGCAGATGTTTTCACAGCGGCGCGCGCACCCGAGAGCGTCCAGACGGCCTCAAAGCTAGACGTGCAATCGCACTTTCAAAAACCGTCTGAGTGGAAATTTGGCCACCGGCGTTTCAGTCTGCAAAGCCAACTGGAGCCACTAAAGCACATAGTATATTCCTCTCGAGGAAATGTAGTTGTTGATAGGGCATAACTTTACAGCACAAGTGTCGGGTCTTCATCCAACGTTAGTGTTTGTACAAGCTCCCCCGCGAAGCGGCCAGGAGCGCGGAGCGGCGCGGCGGGAGCCGGGCGTCCTCCACCGGTGCCCTTGGGCGAGCGAAGCCGTGGGAAGCTGCCGGGAGCGCCGCCGGGTCCGGGCGGCCGGGGGAGCCTGCCGGCCGCGGCGAATCCGTCCCGGCTCCGCGCCGCCGCGGCCGCTCTCCCCGGGCCTCGGCTAAAGCTCGGGAAGCCCGCGTGCTTTCCGGGCYCTTGGGAGCGAACGCCTCCCCGTTTGGATGGAGGCTCGACGGACCGCCACGGGACGGGGCGCTGCGAAAGGGCAGCCGGCTAAGCGCGGCGGTTCTGGCTCYGCCGTCCAGCACCGTTAACCGAGGGCTACACAAATAAACAAACCCGACGCGCCAAGCAGCGCTCCGGCGGGCCGCGGCGGCTGGCCGTCCCCTTCGCTGACAGCAGCTTCGCACGCGGCGGTTTCCCCGGAGCGGCGAGCGGGACGGCGCTTGGCAGCCTCTGCGGGCGGCCGGGCTGCGGCGCGAAAGCCGGGCTCAGGGGCCAAGAATAAGCAGCGTAGGAAATGACAAATGCACCCAGCCGATCTTTTCGCAAGCGCAGTGATTTATTTGCAACCCCCTTGATAGAATACTGCACTTCATTTATTAGCGAAGGCAGAAAATCTCCGGCTTTGGAAACTTCTCGGTTTTCACTCTGCTATGTTTACTTTCTATTTTTTTTTTAATTGCTTTTTAGAAGACTGTTCTCAGCCTACAGCTATTTTTGAGATGTGGCACAGAGATCTAGTCTGGGTGACTAACAGGTAATTTATAGCGCCTTGGCCAGCCCGGCTCGGAGCGCTCCCGCCGGCGCGCCGGGCGTTCCTGCGCGCGGACGTGCCGGGACACGTGCGGCGAGTGCATTTGAGCAACGCCCACAACTCTCTAATGGGCTTGAAGCGGTGTGAACCTGGGGAGTTCTCACAACGCGGGGCACGAGCAGGTTGGCTAACGCGGGGCGCGCTGGACGCTGCCTGGCCGGCTCTCCCGCGGGGCAGCGGCCGCCGCCACGGCGGCTGCTTTGGGGCTGGCTGGAGGGTTGCACGTGGCCATGTATGGGCAAAGCCTGGGTCGCTCGTGCGCACGCGCTGCCGATGAAGCTCATGCGAAAAGAATTTCCCCCAAAACAAGGTCTGGCTATTAACCTTCCCCGCCGAGTAATGAGGCAGGCTCGACGCGGCCGTATCGATTGCCTGTGCTGATTTATCGCGTCAGTAACCGCGGCGCTCCGCAGGTCAGGAAAACAAGGGAAGGACGCGAGGACGCTGCCGTGATTGCGATGCCGGGAGCGTCCCGGCCCCGTGGGGCTCGGGGGCCCCGGAGCTCCCCCRGCGAGCGCGGAGCGCGGCACCCCCGCGTGCCCGTGCCACGGCAGAGCGCACCCGTGGCGGGGGGGGGGGGTTTGCGTGCCTCCCCTCCCCGGGCGATTACAGCGCCGGAGAGAAGCTACCCACCAGCAGAGCTGGCGTCCTTAAGGAGCATCCTTATTTCTTCCTTCACCCCTGAGCTTCCACCTGATTTTTTTTTTTCCTGCTTGCTGGATGGTGCTGTTGAAAAAGCGCCTGCACAATAGCCTGCATTTATCCAGCGCGTGACAGCCTGCCAGCTGGCGGCAGATCAGCCTTCTCATCTACTTCCAGGGCTCTTAAAGACGACTGTCCCAAAAACTCGGGTGTGCATGGCTCTGAGAAGTCCCTGCTCTCTTAAATGCCTGGGCACTGGTACAATTAATGTTTAATGCAGCATTCTTGCTTCCTGGTTGCCATTCTCTGCAAAACAATGGGGTGTTTTGCCCATGAAATTACTGCTCTGATTAGGAGGAATATGTCTGTCATTAGACTTTCAAATGCGATCCTTTTGCAGCGGAACGCTGGCAATCCTGCMCAGATTACTCCGGCGATATTTCTGTTCCTGAAGGAAATAGCAAGTGCAAATAGGGCAATTTTATACACTTACTGGGGAAGGATATTTGCATTGATGGATGCTGTTGTGTTAGCAGTAATAGCAGCTGGGGCCAAAGCCCACAGAGGCTCCGGCAGGCCACTGCAAAAGCTGCAGTTGTGACTCTCTYCTTTCTCTTCTACATATACGCACATAATAGGCCACATTTGAATAGAGGCCCAAGCTGAGGCCTTCCTTCATCTCTTAAAGCATGGGCTGGGGCCAGACTGCTCCCAGCCCCTGGGGAGACCCTGGCTGCAGGTGCGTGGGTGAAATTCCTCTGGAGCCAGGCCCAGGACAGGACAGACAGCCGCAGTTTTCTCCTAAAGCTATGCCAGCGCTTCAGCCTTGACCTTGAAAATCCAAGGCCCTGTAATTCAGAGCAGATGTTTCAAGTTTCTCCAATAGCAGAGTCATGTCAAAAATCCCTTCTGAGTGGCCCTGAGAGACAGAGAGAACAGTGGAAAGGATCTGAGGTTCTTGTCTCCTGCATGGCATGGTTGCACAGTGCACTGTGGGTGCGTGGTGCAGYGCAGGGTGCGTGGCGCAGTGCAGGGTGCACAGTGCAGAGCAGGGTGCAATGCCTGGTWCAGGGTGCACGGAGCAGCGCAGGGTGCAGAGTCTGACATGGGGTGCATGTTGTAACACAGCACAGGGCACATGAGATGCCTGGCAGGSTGCAGTGGGTCTGCTCAGCGGCATGAGGCGCTGGCACACGGCGCTCCRGGGTGTTTTGTGATTCCTGCTCTGGAAAGGTCAGTCCATCTGGAAGCGAAGGCGCCAGGGAGAATGGCACTGGCATCTTTAAATTCGGTAGCTCCGAGGAGTGCYGGGGTGCCAGCTGCTGCTTGGCCTTGGCAGAGGGTTGTTTGCTCCTCCACATTTCAGACCAAGCAAGAAAAAAACCCTCAGCTCAGAGGGAGCATGTGCAGCTGGCATCTGCTCCTGGCCTTGGTGGAGACCACGAGCTCCTCGTCGGGCTTGCAGTGGCACAGGTCACATCCGTGGTCTGGTTACTCCTCCCCGCTCCCGGCCGTGCTCAGCTTTTACCTTCGGCTTCCCCGAATGCACAGAGCTCGGCAAGCGTGTCTGAGCCTGGCGGGGAACAAAGGCGGCTCTGGCTCCCGACCCGCTGCCCGAACCACCAGACCRAGCCTCACTTGCCAATAAAACATCCCTTCCTGAAGCTTGGAGAGTTTTTTCCGGAGTTGAGCTGATATAAATTCCCACTGGAGAGTCTGAGGCTGGCAATCAGCTTACTCATTCTTCGCTTATCATTGCAAACCTCTGACCTTCAAACATCGCTGGTGCGCTGCCCAACTGAGCAAACTCGAATGGAAGCAGATGGTGATTCACGAGGATTTCCTCATTACCACGACGGCGGCCTTTGCACGCTCCCCCGCCGCGCCGCGAGCCGAMCACGCCGCCTTAAATCTCCTGGCAAATTCACATGCCACCTAATGACCCAGGCGGGAATGACAACGCTGCGAGCAGTTCGGGAACACCCCCCTA
>NW_028185905.1:495294-525152 GCF_003343005.1 Rhea americana
CCGGGGCCGGGCGCCCGGGCTGCCGCCCCCCGCCGCCGCTGCAACCACGCGCCCGCTCGGGGCAATCTTGTAATTTCATCGTGCAGGAGAGCAATTATATCTTAAAAGCTGATTGTTTGTTAAAAGCACGTATTTGTTAAGGTTCAACAGCGGCTCGATACACATCTGTTGCATTGTTCCGGGCTTTAACAAATATTTCTTAAATAATTAATCAGTATTTAGTAAACATATAGGTTATCTCCTCCCATCTAAACGAACTCCTAATTAAAGCTGTACGCCGTGCTGCGGGCTGCTCGATTCCCACGTTTCCGACGGCAGGGCTTAGCGGGGCCGTCGGCGCGAGGACGCGGTGGGACGCGGCCCCACGCGCCCGCGCCGGCCCCGTGGGGCGCTGGGCCCCACGCGCCGCCCGGCCCTGCTGCGGCGGAGGCAAAACGGCGCCGCGCGGCCGCGGCCGGGTGCTTCCGACAGCAGCATCTCCTGCTGCGAGGGTGCCTCGTTCTTCCCCCCCGCCCCGTGCCTTCGGTTAATTATTTTGTTTGAACGCTGCCTGCGGAGGTAATTGCCTGTCATTGCATCAGTATCGCAGCACCTCGGGGTGAATAATTCTGCTCGGCGCAGTCTGTCCGCTCSAATAGACCCTTGCCTGGGGAGGATTTTGGTACCCGGCGGCGGYGGGCGCGCGATGCGCCCGGCCAGAGCCTCTGCCCACCCCTAACGGCTGGGCATCACGCTTAAACAGGGCAAAAAAAGAAGAGAAAAAAGAGCATTCTTTATAAGCGGTGCTTCACAACACGTCTCCACTTCGCAGCCTTCGTCRCGGGTTTGAGGCCAACTGTTTAACTGCTCACAAAATAAAGGTGGTGGGGGAGTACGGTTAGTAATTATACGGTAAGGTAAGATAAAGCAAATATTTGAAAGATAATTCATTTTAAGCATAACTGGCTGATGAGCAAGCATGCCTTTGGGAGAGCGTCAGCTTGGAAAATATTTACCTTTAAACCACGCTGGCTCCCATCAGGTGAATTTGTGGGCATCGTACAGAGCAAATGTTAATTGAAGTAACATGTAGCTGCTCAGCAGCAGGCCATCAAATGCAATCTCTTATGTTTGCATCACCAGTGTTGAGAGACAGAGCTTGCTTAGCACATACAGGGGAAGACTTTGACCTGAAACAACTGTTAAACAGAAAAAAGACATAATTTTGCTGCCATCAGTAGCATTTCCCTGGATTTCTTCTGCTGTTGCCAAGAGGCTGAACCCGTTGCGCAAGCTTTTGTGAAACAAAATTTGCCGTGTTTTGTAAAAGATAAAATACGTTTGCTTTAACTGCCGTGTCCCCCCACCGCCAGAAGCAGTTTGCAAAGGGCCGCGCGCGGCGCGAGCGTGGGGTCGCCCGAGCGGGCAGCGGGCGCACGGCGCGGGYGAGGAACCGGCGGGTCCTGCTGCCCCCCGGCACCCGCCTCCCTGCGCAGGACCGGGCTCAGCACCAGAAGCGTTTTGCTTTCTACCATGCATGTGTTCTGCTCCTTGCCCTCGTTTTGGAGTGGGAATTTTTYGAGGTCGAGCTGGAGCACCGTCTAGGAAACAGGAAAAATTCCCGTCTTCCCGGTGGCCGGATGTCTTGTAACACGCAGGGCAAGGAGCTTATTGCACTGGGAAGGAAAGTTAAGCAAAACTTGAAGTTTTCCGAAGTAAAATTTTGATTTATTTTTTCTTTTCCCCYGAAATAATTTAAACTTATGTTGGGAAAAATCTTAGTGAGGTATTTGACCTGAATCAAAGCCTTTAGTTCAGAGGAACTCAGGCCGGCTTGGTTTGCCACTAGCCTGCATTGACTCACGTCGCCCTGGGCCCTCGGACAGCGGCTTATCCCGGGGCCCCGAGTCCCCGCGTGGTCCCATCAGCCGGCGTCCTCTGGCTGCCTCCCGTGGGGCCCGGTGCAAAGCCGTGCGACGGGCGAGGCGACACAAGGCACCGCAGGCGCGTTAGGACCCTGCCCCTGAGGCCGAGACCGCTGTCTGCAATCCTACGGGCGTTGCTCATCCCTAGGAGCGCGGATTCGGCTACCTGCGAGCAGTTGCATTAGTGTGATAACTAATACGTGTGTATAAAGCTCGCGCAGTTGCACATTAGGCAGGATATTGCCCACAGGAAAACATTTAAACCTGACAATGTATTGCCCGGTAACTGCGGTCCTGGTGGGTTAGTAGCTACGTGCGATAGGCAAGACGTCCCTCCTGGGGCAGGCAGCGCTGCTGCGTTTTTTGTCACATCCCTTCCTCGCTCTTCTTTGTCACTGTTTGCAGTGGCTGATCTGATTTCTGCCCTTAGTGGTTTATTCCACTCTGTTCTTTGTAAAAACCAAAAAGATGCGGCAACCTGCGCTGGAATCTTAACGAGGGCGATAGCAACGAGGGCGCTGGCAAGGCAAGGAGCCCGGTCAGGGCTGCAGACCGCCAGCAGCTGGGACTCGCGCCCGGCGTCCGGCGAAAYGGGGAGCGGACGGGCACAGCGGTGTCCGCAAACCATTAGTGCTGCGCGAGGGAGCATCAGGCAAGTTCCTGCAATCCCGCCTGCGGAGGGCACGGCCGGGAGAGCGGCCGGGAGCGGCCTGGCACCCCGGCCGGCTGCCGCCCGTCCCCGGGAGAGCCGCCGGGGCGGTCGCCCTCGCCGTGCGCTGCGGGTGCTCCGGAGGGTTTCGAAGCAGAGCGGTGCCGGTGCCGCCCTCCCCGCGGGGGTGGTGGGAACCGGCGTGCGGATCACGCCGTGGTGCTTCGGGAAGGCCAGGSGCTTTCGTTGCCGCTCCTGATCCCGAGAGATCCGGTGCTGTTTGCAGCCGGGGAGGAGTTTTTAACATTTGCCTTGTTCTCCTGGATCGCACCGGGAATGCCCCGCGCAGCCGACACCGCAAAGGCGGCGACAGGGGCACTTGGGATTTTCCTGTCTGAGGAGCAAAGGAAATCCTGGCAAGCTGCGATTAAGAGCAAAGATGACGAAGTGTTAAACTGTAMGTGCTTCCTCGGGTACTATCCCACCCAGGCTTTCACCAAAAAGAATTTATCCRAGAAGAATTTATAGGGGAAAAGTGGCAGGTACAAAGATGTTGTTCTTACCCCAGTCCTATAGCTATAAGGGCCTGTAAATAGTACTCAAGTCTAAGGGTGTGAAGGAGGACCTTTATAGATTTAACGTGAAACTCTAACATCTTTTTCCACTAAAGCATCTGTCAATAAATCATTTTTTTAATTATAAACTCAAATTATCAGCCAAGCATGTCTAAATGATCTCTGGAGTGATTTCTGGTGTAAGATGTTCAGAGCAACATTAAGGAGGTCTGAGAAGGAAGTTGCTCTCCTTCTTTTTAAAAAGCTTTCTCTTTTTTCCACCTCCTAGAAAATGAACTGCTCAATTTACGTGTGTCAGCTGGGATGTGGATGAAATGAGGCTGTAACACCTTCACCCACTTCTGAATTAGGAAATGTGCAAATGCATATCCAAATTTTATGGCTCCGTTCCATCTGTAATATGTAAGAACAGCGCCAGTTTTGATTTAGTGCTACCTTCTGCGATTAGCTTGCGTACCGTAATTTGTCTTGATGTAGTTTAGAAGTGCCCAGCGGCTGCTGGGTGGATGCCCYGTAAATTATTCAGAGGATGATAACGCTGGTCTTTGCAGCGGGCCGGCRGGCGGGCGCTGCCTCGTCCCCGCAGGCGCAAAGCGCCTTGTCCTCCCGCCCCGTTGTGTCTTCTGCCTGCGGCTAACTCATCCTTTCCTGCTGGGGTACCTCCAGCTGCCCACTCTCACGACCACGGGCTATTTTGTGTTGGGTGGGGTAGTTTTGTCTCCTGACATTTCTTGCAAGAACTCCAAAATGCTCCATTTTCAATCCAAGGTGGCACAGGGAAAACAATTTTTAAATTCCAGTAGTTTTCAGGATGGAAATCAGGCCCTAGAGCTCAAGTTCTAATAACTCACTAGAAAAAAGGTGCTGTCTAAAGGTAAAAGGTTAACGGTCTACACCTTGTCCCTGTAAAATAACAGCAATTAAAACTGTCCAGCCTAACTGTTCATTAAAATGTGCAAAAGCATATGAAAATGGTTAAGGAATGGCTAATTTGGTCCGTAACTGAAAAAAAACCCTCCCTGTCCTGTTAATGAATCCAGTCCATKGAGCTCATTTGCTAGGCAAGTAAAAAATAAATCCTCGCCCCCATCCAGCTGCCAGCTGGGTAGCCACGCGCAGTGAGCACCGCCTGGTCTCAGGCGAGCGTCCTTGTCGCGCTCATTTGGGGAGAAGGACTGGCAGGTTCACAGCTCTTAGCTACAGCATGAGACTCCCGTTTGAATGACAGCRTCCTAACTGGAGCTAGAAATGCACCTTTTTGTTAACTGGGTTAAATACACAATCTAAAGCAGCATCTTTCAGACTCTTCAGGAAATCATCAAAATCTAGAGAGAAAAACCTGAAAAAACGTACATGCTAGACGTTGCTGTGCTCTATCAGTACATGCTCCGGCGGTGGATGGAGCCGGGTAAGTGGCATGAGGATCTCTTTATCTCCAGGAGCGGCTTAGGTTGCTCCAGTGGTCTCAAGGAGCAGAGCAGGGTTGGGACTTGAGCCCTGGTTGCACACGACTGGTGGGAGGTTTGTGCAGAAGCTCCCAGGTGTCATCCATGGGCTATTACAGACCCATTCCCAAGAGCAATACAGCAAGATCTCTCCGGGAATTGATCTGTGCATGGGACTGGGCATTCCCTGGAGTGGACACCTGGCTGCAGATGGTAGATCTGCCTYGAGTAGATCTGTGTGTGCAGAGAGGAGGAAGCTGTTTTAAGCATTACCTTTTATTCTGTGGAGCAGAGAGGCCTTGCAGGCAATGAGGAGAATATGGACAAATCAATGATGTTTCATTAACTAAAAGGAAGAGCACCTTCTGGGGAGACAGGCCTGTCATCTTGAACAGCAGGCAGAGCTGAGGACCCTGTGCTCAGCAGATTGCTCTCTGACCACTYAAAATCAATTCAAGAATTATTTTCTTCTTCACAGGAGGAGATTTATATAATTTCCCACCTCTRTGTTTCCCATGTTCCCCTAATTAATGCAGTTAATCAAGGCTGTATGTCCTAGTGAYCTGGGCGAGGAGATGTGAGCTGCAACACATGCAGTCTGGCCTTGCCAYGGACTGAGAAACATGAGCTAAATTTATCTGTACAGAAGAAAGCAATCTGCATCAAGAGGTCTTAGCAAGTTAGCATGAAATGGAATTAATTCAGGCCATTTTCCACTACCTTTTCTTTTCCCTGAGAGGTGCCTAACCTGCGAATTGTTGCATGAGGTCATGTACAGACTGACATGCTGCTCTTCCTGAGAAAGAACAGAAAATCTCTCAGTGTTTTAAGAGGCCTGGAGATCTTCCGATGAGAGCGTTATTGGTATTCGATGGCAATCCTCCTCAGCTCCTCTTATCCTCCCCAACTAGTCTCTGATTTCTCACTTTCTTTCCTCTTCCACGATTAATCTTATTTCATGGATTCCATGACAACATAAGCATCTGAGGATATCGCTCTTCAAACCATTATTGAATTATATGCAAGGAGATTGGGCTTGCTCTGCCTCAGAACCACATTAACCTGATTATGCTATGAAGGTTGAATGCAGGAATTAACAGGAATTTTAGAAGCACACCATTTTACACAAAGGTGCATTCGTTCTTTATCTCATAATATAACCAACTACCCACAGGGCCCTAGGAGAAAAGACTGTCACCCGTCCTGCCACCTTCCTTGTGTCAGAAAAGAGCAAAGAGGGCAGTGACTGCCAGTGCCCTCGGGCAGCAGAAGCTCTCCCAAGTCCCTTTTCCATGCCTTCAAGGGGCTGAGGCTGGGCAGGAGGCACCTCAGCCCCTGGCTTAGCAGCCTGAAGGCTACCTTAAGCCACCCACAGTGGTAACAGCACATCACTGTGACTTCTGGCTTACTCCTTCTTGTCCACAGCAGCTTCTGCATAGCTTTACGTGAAGGCCAATGTTGCAGAATTAGTTTAAGTGAGACTTGATTAGGGTTGGGACTAGCCTATAAACTCATTGCAAAGCATCATTATTCTGAATCATGCTGAAATCAGGTACTGACCAGACTTGTCTCTATAGCAAGCAATTTGCAATTTGCTTGCTCCTGATAGCTGCTTATGGTGCTTTTACTTCAGTAGGTAGCAKCCCAGAGACATCCTGGCTAGAGGTCAGGGCCAGAGAGGCCTACACTGGAACGAGCCTTTGTCTGCTGCCAATTCCCTTTTTACAGGGCTATAACTCTGTGCTTAGATCACGCTTTGGTCTGAGCACAAACCAGTTGCAGCTGTGTCTCTGTGCCTTGTCCAGCCTGGGGAAGGCAAGGCATGTTCACCACCTTCCATAAGATGCCATAAACCATCCCACYCGCCAATAACATTTTCAGAGATGGAGCAATCAGGCCTTTGGGTGGGAAGAAATCCACCTGAGGCTTGTTAGTCCTCCATCAGGACTCCTTGCCCTCTGCCCTTAGTGTTTTCACCTGTGGTATTTGTTTTTCTTCTCCCTGCTCCTCTTCTGTTGCCTTCCCTGGGAGTACATTGGTATCAGTTGGGGGAAGGTATGTGGGTTGGGAGGCTGATTGTCTAGCTGTCCATGCTGGGCCTTCATGCAGTGCTCCTGCTCCTTCTTGCTTCCATGCTCCTGGTAGATACCACCAGCATGCAGTTGGCTTTGGTGTTTCCTTGGCCTCTCCTGGGGATGTCTGGATGGCTGCTGTTGAGGGAAACCCATGCTTACCTTGAGGGAAGAGCCTAGGGACAGGGTRGCCCTGGACCACCGCTCTGCCCTGGTAGCCCGCTAGCTCTGTGCTAGGAATGCACCTCCAGCTGTGGAACAAGGGGTTCTTCTGTTCGGAGCGGGGTGGGGAACGCTCTCTGGGCCCCGGGAGAAGCCCACGAAAGTTTTTATGTATGCGTTAGGCTGCTGTGGTTGCCTGATGGAGTGGGACACGGGAGCCTCAGCTATGGCAGAGSTGGAAGAATATCCTTTTTTCTTGCCCATTAAAGAAATTGCTGCTTTTTCCTATCTGCTAAGTGGGCCTCAGTTACTGCTAACACAAATGAGAAACTATCCCTCAAAAGATCAGCTAAATTGGGAAGGTTCTGGCTCCCTTCTTTGCTCTTGCATTACGGTTTAATTTCGATAGGCATCCATTGAAATCGGCAGGCTGCTCGGTGGGGTTTCTGCAGCTGTGGGAAGATGACCTATGATTTATAGGCAGCCCGGAAAGCTAGTAAAAGAATCRATAATAGAAATAGCATAAAGGATGCGCCTGTGCGGAGCCCGTGGGAGGAAGGGAGGATGTCGCAGGCGCCTTGGTTGGCACGAAGGCGGGTGTCGTGTTTGCKTTTGGGGGCGTGCCTCCCTTGCAGCTAACGGGCTTCTCCCCCCGAGCCTGCGGCGAGGTCTCCGTGTCAGCCCGGGCACGCACTGGTGGCTGAGGTCCTCCCAGCCCCGCGCATCGCCGCTGCTCTTGGCCGGCCATCCCCGGGGAACGCTGCGTCTCCACCCCAGCTTCGTCCCCGCTGGGCTGTAAATCCCGTTGCTGGAGCCCAGATGGAGGTTTTTGTCTGTGCTCAGTGACGTAGCTGCAAATCCACCCTTGAGGAGGTAGGAGCTGTAAATAATGTTTTTAAAGGAAAGCCCTCGGGAAGGGAGGCTGCTAGCGCAGAGCTGATCCCGCARGGTGCCGCGAGCTGCCCCTGAGCCCGCGGGACCGGGCCAAGGAGAGAGGCTCCTGCGCTCCATGCTCCACTCCGTGCGTGCCGGTCCCCAGCCCGGAGCGTGGCCACCTCCTTGGAGGCCTCGAAATTTCAGTCTCCTGCCTGGGGCCCGTGAGAAATACCCRTGTGGCCCGGGGTTTGCCGGGCAGGCTGGGGGAAACGCGGAGCGGCAGGGATGCGCGGAGCAGGAGAGCGGCTTCTGGTGTTGCTGAGAGCCCAGAGAGCCGGAGCAGGCCAGGGCCAGGGCCACGTTTGCACTCGCTCAATCAATAAGGTGGGGCKGCCGGAAACGTGCCATCAAAATTTCTACCCGGCTTAAAAGGCCACAGAGCTGACAACGCTTTAGCGAGCTGCAAGCGCTTTGGATGGCAGTGGCCAGACTCCCACCTCGCTGATAACCAGCACAGGTGAGAGCTCAGGAGCAAAACCCAACCCCGTGGCTGCCGTTAGCGGAGAGCAGTACCCCTGCACCGCGGCAGGCTTGAACGGGCCCTCCAGGCAAGCGGGGTTAGATAGACCAGAGCAAATCCAAATGCAAAGAGGGCCTGCAAAACCATGCAGGAATGAAGTCCTGCGCCCAGCAAGCTGCGCCTCCAGCCCCTGGCCCTGCATCAGCAGCAAGTGGTTGAGCAGAGGGATTCCCAAATTGTGGAACTGCAGCGTTTGGTCGGGTGGGGGTGAGGCCAGCCCACCTCTGGGCTGCGGTCCCGGGTGGTGCAGCATTCCCAGGATCTTTGGCATCTGAACTCCCATAAACATGGCAGTGCAATGGGCCTCCAAGCCCGGTGGGTCATTAACGACACRTTCTGCATTTAGCCGTCGTCTTCTAATTCTTACAAACATGTAGCCTTCAACAGGTCRCTTTCTGAATTCATCTGTATCTGCAGCAGCCGTCTATTGTATCTGTTGAGGTCCTCTGTTATTTAAATAGTGAGATTTTGCTGTGAGTTTGTTTTCAAAATTGAAAAGATTTAGTAAAATAAAGGTTTTACTGTTGTTCAAATAACCATTTTCCCACTGAAACGGTGACATTTGCTCTCAGACCAACCAAAGGACTTACTGGCTCCCGTGCAGAACTCCTCTGCTCTTCYGGATGCCGCTCACCTGCAATCATTGCGAGGTTTGGTATTTCAAAACATCTGTTCTCAGTTTTAAGAGTTTGTATCCCCCCAAAAATGCAGGACCGCGTGTGCAGCTTGTGGAGGCGACTGCTGTCCAGGAGAGCCTCCACGCGTGGAGGTCTCCAGCGTAAGCCGGCCCCGTGCTGGCAGCAGGGATGCGTGCAGACGGCGTGCCCTGGGCACGGGCCACAGGAGGTGGCTTGGACCTTGATGTCCTCCTGGGATGAGTCTCCATTTCTGTCCCCCAAGAGATGGCTTGAAGCCCCTCTGCGAGAACCTGTTGAGGAGCTTTGTCCTTGGTGAGGCCTTGGCTTTCTGCGAGGAGGAAGACTCCTCCAAAAGACTGGACCGGTACCAGCACGCTGGGCCCAGCAGGACTGAACGCGCGTCTGCAGAGCTGCAAGCCTCCGAGGCTGCTGCCGCCTTTCCCACCGCCGGGCTCATGCTCCTCAGGGAGGTTTCGTTATTTGATTGCAGAAGAGATCTAGGTGGGTTTTCCCAAGCCACGTAGGTCCTTAACGCTGTGAAACCAGGACTGATCTCTTTGCCTGTGCAGTCCCCAGCGTCCCCCACCGATGCCTGGGGTCTGGTGTTCTCCAGACCAAACAGGCACAAAACCATCTCTTCTCTTTCCTATTTTAATCCAGGAAGGGTTTGGGTGGTTTCCAGCCACACCTTTCTCTTTGCCAATGATCGCTGTGAAAGGAACAGGAATAAGGCAACTGAAACAYATAATGCCAGAGGTAATCCAAAACATCCAGATAAGAATATTCTTGTGTGTTTACTTTCATCTCGTCTGGCTGAGCGACTATAAACATCCCCCAGCCTTAAGGTAAGAGCGCGTGTTGTGCCTTTTCTGTATTCAGCCGTACAAAATACGCACGCAGTCCTTTAATAATGAAGAAAGCGGATGATGTATGAGACGCTCACAGCCTGTTAGCACTTCTATGTATCACTGCTGAAGATTCTTGTAAAGAAATTGTATTACCTGGCTAAAAAGCAGACAAGTTTCCCTCCGAGTCCCGTGGTTTGGATAAAGCACGGCGAGGCGCGAGGGGAGGCGGGGGCGGACCCGCCACTGCCGCGGCACCGCTGAATTTGGGGGCTGATGGCGATTTACGTCAGCTAAGAGACGGGCTCGCGGGCTTGTTCGCCTGGTGCGAGTAACCGCTGGCGATGCCGCCGTTCCCAGGCCGGGCTGCGCCTSCAGGACGGTTTTCTGTGCTGCTGCTGCTGCCGTGTTCACGTGCTCGCGGGGAAGCCTGCAAAGGGCATCGCCCGGGCGGCCTGGACGGGCCTTTTCTCGCTGCCTGGCGCTGGTTTATCCAAGAGGCCTTTTAGAAGCTGGAAAGCATTTTAGACCTTGCCAAGTTACYGTACAGCTTTGCCTTTTCTCGTTAGCTTTTATTGCGCCATCCCGGTGCAGGTATTGGATGGGAGTGCTTGGGTAGCGTTCCTGCCGGCAGATATGCAGAGGAGCCTCATTACCGTTATTTATTATTTCTTTGTGCTGTAGTGCAGCACAGAGGGACCCTGGCTAAGATCGGAGCACCACAGTGACGGGCAATGAGGACCTGCAGTGCAAATAAATTCCAAATTAAATTAATAAAATGAAGCCACCGTGGTTATGAATCTGTTGAAAGCAGCAGGGCTCGGACTGTGCCATGAAAAGAGCAGAGCTGGGGCCGCGTTTGCCGCTGCCGCGACTGCCAGTGGATAGGCTCACTTTTGAGTGGGCCAGCACAGGCGAGCTCCCCGGGTGTCTGCAAAGAGCAGGTGTCGTGGAGCAGCTCGCCTTCCAAGTAGCCAGGAGGATTTTCCCATGTCAGCCAGGTATTTCTGCGTATGCAGTTATTTCAGCAGAGTATATGCTGTTCAGGGCTGGGGACAGACCAGGTGTCTTCTTGCGGCTGCCCGTTCTGCATGGTTTGACAGCATTCGTCTTCCTGTGCACGAGCGAYGAGCAGAGGGCTTCGCGCGTTGCGTGCAGAGGCTGGGGCTGGTGCCTGCCTCTGCAGCTGAGACGATGCATGCTTCACGCCTTTGGACCATTTCCTCCACTTTGTAATTTACCCTTCTGAAACCAAGCTGTGAGTTCCCTCCCTCTGTGGCTTCTTTGTGCCGAGAGCTCGAGGCCAACTTTGTTCCCGTGACTGTAGTTCTGCCCAGTGCCCAAGTGTGGCTTGGCTCGGAGGAGCCGGCGTTGTTTGTGGCATGCCTTGCATACTCTTGGCCCTCTCTCCCCCATCTGGAGGATGTTCCTCTCGTGCCAGTTGGCCTCTTGTGGGCTGCAGCTGCCTGAGCGTAGTGTAACATCGCTGCGGTGGTGCTATCTGCCCATGCCGCACTCTCTCACTGCACGCGTCCCATCCTGGGAAAGTGCATCTCACTTGGAAAGGTGGTTTCTAGAATCAAGGAGAGTGTCTCAATTTCCTGGTTTCCATGAGACTTTTGTAATGATGTACCCAGTCATAGGCTGCCAGCATGGCCCTTTGAAACCAGGGGAACGTATTTTGCTCACAGCTAAAGCATGAGCTCTCCAGAGTTGACTGGAGGACAGCATTCCTCCATGCCCGTTGCCTTTGCAGATGCTGGTGTCCAGCCTTCTCTTGGGCATGAGCCGCTGCTCAGTCTCAGGCTTGCATGTGAGCCACATGGAAGTYTGATCCCGAGCCCTGGCCTGTGGAGGGGTCTGGTGGCATCATCAGTAATTAGCTCAACATATTTGCAGAATTTTGAACCTATGGTAATGGTACGTGTGGCAAAACACATGCTCCAGCTCCCAAGAGATCATGCATGCAACTCCCCTAAGCTGTGGAGAGGTCTAGGAGATGCATGTTATAGGGTCAGTATGTGAACTGTCAGTGTACTATATATTATTATGTACTTAGGCTGTGTTTTTAGTGGGGCTCCCAGAAATCAATGCTGCTGTGAACTGGATTTCTCTGCCTGGGATGGAAGATACAATTTTGTGAGAGGGTAAGTTCTGCTTGACACCTGTAATTATCCCAATTTCTGGATTTAGTTATTTCTCACTTACTCCCTCTCCTAACTGCACCCAGACTTACTGCTGAGCAGCAACGTGCATGTCCTGGAACCTCGAGCCCGTGATCATGGTGTCACACTATCATATGACTTCTTGGACATGATAGTAGGCAAAAAGTAACTCCATGGGAGGTGTTTTCTCATGCCTCACATGACCGGAGTTTCTGTGTTTTAAAGCGGTATGGAAAACTGTGTGCCAAGGGGAAGTGCTTAGTCTTACTGTGGCCTTCGTCTCCAGCACGATAGAGGCTTCGGGATGGAGCAGGAGAATCACTGGGAGCAGGCTGGTGAAAGGGGCAGACGGCACCGCCGGCACCTGGGTACACAGGATGGCCGCGGTGCTGCGACCAGCCAAGAGCTGGGAAGGAGCTGGCGGGATATCCTGGAGACGAGCGCCTGCCCGATGCGCCGCACAACGCCGTTTCTGGGTTTGCAGGGGGAAGTCTGCCCCACGTCTCCTGTGTGCGGAAAGGCCCTCGAGGAGCTGGTGTAGGCTGATGGACGCATCTGTCCTTGAGCTCTGTTTTGCTCCGCTGAGCAGCATGTGCAGATGTTACCCGGTCCATCACGGACCTCAGCAGCCCTGACACCATGATGCTGTGAGCATGGCTTGGGGGTCACATGTGTGTTGTCATACCCGTGTTTTTCTCAGGGCTYATGAACCCTGAGCAGCTACTGAACATTTGGGGTTTATCTCATGGGTTTCAGAAGCTGTTTCAGTACTTGGCTCTCTTAAAGCAATAGAYTGGTAGCTTTTAGATACCATGTCCTACAATTATAACTTCAGACCATTGCTCGTTTGYTCCTTGGCCTTCAAGTGACTCCTTGTAGCCTGCAGACTTGAAGAAGCTGCTGCCTGCCTGCCTTGCGCTCCGGTCTGTGGTGGGTTGCACAGCTCTCCTGTCTGTCTGCCTCCCTGCCCACCCGGCCGGCTGCGAGAGCAGATCTTGTGAGCCGTAGCTTGGTGATACGTTTCTTTTATGCTGCTCGCAGAATAACTATCCCCGTGGTCCTGCGCCTTGGGGAGCGCTGCGGACCTGCTCGCCCCATCGGCAAGCGAYGCGCAGAGCCCGGGCAGCAGCGGGGGCCGGGGAGCTGCGGCGCGCTCGCGAGGGTCGCGCCCCATCGCTCGGYGCCCTCGGGGCGTCCCCCTGCCCCGGCTCTGCCTCCGAATCCTGGCAGTCGRGTTCGTTCTCCATAGCCAGCATCTGCTGCTGCTTCGGCCGCTTCCTCAGCGCTGGCACTGGGTCGTATTTAATTAGGAAGTGCTAAGTTTCCCGCTCCAGCCCTTGTTTGCCATCTGGAATAACAGGGCAGAAGTGGGTTTCTTCGCTATTTGTTATTCTCACCGTTGTCACCAGTCTGGAGCTGGACCCTTGGTGTGTTTGAAGTCAGTATCTGGGTGTATGTTTTTATGCGCAGTGTATGCAAATGCTAGATAATTTATTTAATAAAACTATTTTTATTGCTCTTCCCAGTGCTCCTGGTAACAGCTGCGATGAGAATCTCTTGGATGTTAAAGTGCTGTTGACAAAATTGTTCCCTCTGGCGCGCACGCACAGATGCCTGTCTCCCTCCCTGTCAAAGCTCGAGGCATTTGGAGGGGGAAGTCAAACGGCACAAATGTAATCCGGCCGTTCCGGGGCGCGCAGGGTCCGTCTGGAGACAGGACGCTTTTAACGAACGTTTGCCCCTGTTCGGGGTCTGTGGGAAATGCATTCAGACTGCAAAAAGCAACCCAGCCGTCCTGCTGGATGCTTCAGCAGGTCGGCGTGAGSTGGAACAGAAACGGGCCCCGACTTCCTCGTGCCGTCAGGGTGAGAGGGTACGGTTGCCCTTACGGGCACAGCTGAACCCAGCCTTTGGATAGAAAAGCTTTAAGTGTCTCAGGATGCCGGTTCAGCCACTTTCATTTAAACTCACATTTGAAAAATTAGACTCATCCTATCTTGTTCAATTTATCTTCTCTCTACCCCCCTTTCCTGTGGGGGGTGAGGAGATTAGGACGAGACGTGGACGTGCTGCTGCTTGCAGTAATGCTGTTTTCTGGTAATCATGAGAATTACCGCAAAGCYTAAAAGGCTTCTGGGAGACGTTCTGGAGCTGGAGCTGTGCTGAGCCACCTGGAAGGACGCAGGTGGAGCTACTGGGGCACGTGGTTCCTGCCCGGGGCCGCCTAGCTCGCTCCGTCGTCATGCTGTTGCACTCGGTGCCGTTTGGTTTCCACGCGCTCCGTATTCCCAATCATTTCCCTCCCTGAGAGACCATCCGTGAGCATATCCGCGAGAAAAGCAGGCTTTTCACCTCGAACCTCGCCTTAATCCGGCAGTTCTCCTGGCCACCAGGAGAAGGTTGGCTCCCCGAAGGGCACGAGACTTCGCGGGCCGGCGAGCGGGGCTTCTCGCGGGTGCAGCGAGCCCCAGCGTCCCGGCCAGGATGCATCCTGAGACACAGGTAGTCCGGAGCTTTTGGAAATTCCTCCTCTCCTGCAGCAGCTCTTCCCGGTGCCGCTGTCCGCGGGGCGGCAGGGACCAGCGTTCGCCATCCAGCCACTGCTGCTCCTGGCTCGGCGATGGCGGCGTGATGACAGCTGAGTCCAAGGAGGAGTTAACGAGCAAGGAAAATAGGAGATAAATAGCAAAAGAGCGCTTCAGCCCATCCATCCTGGAGCCTTACTAAATGTACCATGAATGATCCCTTACAAAACTGAGCTGTATGTACGCCGGCTTGGTGGCACTGCCGTGAATTGCTGCTTTACTGAATCTGTCGTGTGTGTAGGCTGGGTGGGTGGGTTGGCTGGTTTGTTTTAATGCAAGAACTGCGCCTCTCTTCGGCTTGAGCGTCTCTTGCCACGAGCAAAATTAGRTCCCATCGCGTCCGCCTGCGTCCCCGGTGTTCTTGCTGGGGGCTGCGGTAGGGGCTGCCCCCGCTCCTGGGGTGCCTCTGGGYGCCTCAGGTGCAGTGGTTTTTGCCCCGGGTGCGAGGGCCCTGCTCCCCGCACGAGCAGGACCACCGCACTTGAGGCAAATTCCTGGACGGCCTCCACGGCGCTGGAGGCCTCGTGCAGGCGCCCTGCAGCACCCTGTGCAGGTGCCTGGTTTCCTTATCGGTTAGTCTGGAAGAGGAATATTTCTTACTTTTACTCCACAGGGTCACTGAGAGGGTAAACACGTTAATGGGACTCCTGGGCGGATGGTGCTGTTAAAATAAAAAGTCTGGCTGTTATTTGTACACTGGATTTTGCTCCAAGGGCTGCCAGCAGCCGGCTGGTGGCTGTGTATTTACACGCTGTACTCCCAGTGCATGGGGCAGAACAGATATATTTCTTAAGATACCTTCTTTTCCATAAAAAATATTTGATTGCACTATTGACAGAACTACTGATGTAAAAGGCCAAGGAAATATTTCCAAATGGTTTATCTGACAGCTGTGAATTTCATCTCATGTTGCTTATTGACCTCTAATTGTTTCCAGCGGTAGCAGGAGACAGGAAGATCAATAGGACCGTGGAGATAGTTAATATCCTCATGGTGCACTTAACTGTAGTTGGGAAATACTGGAATTCATCTTCCTGCAATTTTTAGCAGGTTTGTAATTGAAACATTAGGCGCCTGTATCTTGAACTTCTCCGTGGGTTGGTTTCTGTATAAAGCATTAATCTCATTGAGACAAGAGATTAGGGTACAAGATTATTTCCTCACTAAAGCATTTCCACATGAAAATGAGCAGAAACAGGAGGGACAAGTCAGCTGGTTTCCAAAAAAGAAAAGAAAAAAAAAAGATCTGAATCTTTCCCCAGATCTCTTAGTGGTTTTAGGTCTGGATCAACCTCCTCCCTCCCCGTCCTCCTTCGTTTCCGAGCTGCTGGAGAGTTTCTGGTTCCCATTAGCAATACAGCAAGGGAAGCCCGGGCCGGGTGCGCGGAGCCGCCCTTCCCGCGGCTTTTGCCACTGGCGTTTGCATCCCCCGGCCTCAGTCGTTCATCTCGGGGCTCTTCCTTCTCCGGTGGTGGAGGTGCTGGCCGGAGGCGTTGCCTACCCGGGCCGCTGTTGCAGCCCGGTGCCTTCGCTTTGCTTTCGGTGGCCCCGCGGCCGCGCCAGCTCCATCCCCTGCGCGGAGAGCCGGCGCCTGCGCGCGCGGGTCGAAGCCTCCCTGCGCTGCACGCTCGAGCTCCCTTCCCCTCCTAGGCAAGGCGAACACCACGGAGAAGCGTCGTTCCCCGCGCGTGCGAAGCGACCCGTCCCTGCGGCCGCCCCGCGGGAACGGCCGCTCCTGCCCTCGCCCCGGTCAGACTCGCGGCTGCGAAGCACGACCGCCCGTCGTGCTCCCTGAGCTTTGCCTGCGCTGCTGGGAAAAGGCCGTGCAGAGCCTCAGTCTCCTCCCCAGGCTCATCTCTTACAATTCTGTCTTTTTTCCTCCGAAAACGATGACCTAATGAAGAGCGGCACTGGAGCGGGCTTGCCTGCGTGGGGGCACGTCTCCCGCGAGAAGGGCGAGTTTCCTGCTCTGTTGACATCAGCAGTTACGTGAGATATGACGTTTCCTTTGCGGCATTCTGGATATATGTAACACTTTGTGTTTCATTTGCATTTTAGAAATTCAGATGACCCTAACCTAGTGCAAAGATGCAAATCGAGTTGCTCTTCCAAAGAGCCTGACCACCTCATTTGTGCAGTAACAAGCGAGGATTGTACTCTTTTTGCTGGCTAATGAGGAAATGCTGTGCCATCATCTGCAAAACAAACATTCATTCTTCATACATTTCAAATAACTCACTTGTGTGTGGTTGCCTAGAGCTTTATATGGTCTCGGGAGCCTCGTTGCTTATCTCCATTTTTTTCATGGTAACCCAACCAAACCACCTTTTCCCACGTATTTTAAATTCAGCAGCTTCTCAGCAATACACCAGTCTAAGTGCTGCAATTTTCTTATGCTATGGAGGAAGGACATTTTGCAGTTTTCAACTTATGACCTTTAATGCCTCAAATAGTGAAATGATTTCCAGTTGCTCCTTTCTGAGCTGAAAGGCACGTGTATTGATCGGCTGCACATCTTATTCCCTCGGAGGTCTTGCTGTTATGCCATTAAAGCTACACAATTGGGTTATCCCTATATATCTCCATGCGGGCAGGCACAGGCTCCAAGGTGATTTACRGACGACGCAGGAATATTGCCACCAAAACCTCCTTCCCGGAGCTGTCCTTGCCGAGAGCCGCGGTGCACGCGAGCCGGGAGGCTGCCGGAGGGCGGGGTGGGCGCTCGGCTCGCGTTTGGGGATGGTTTAGCAGCCCTTGCTGTGCAGGGGTCACCGCGCCGCTGCGACGGGGCGGCTCTGCCAGGTCTTATTGCAGTTTCTACCATCTTTCCTTTGGTTCCTTGACCTCTCTGCGCGCTGCTGGTGGCCAGGCGTCCGCAGCTCGCTTTGCGTGCTAACCCTTGACCCGCGGTGGCTGCACGCCCTGGAGGGCACGTTTACAATGCAAAGCTAAGGCTCGCCCGCGAAAATCAGGTGCGCTTGCAGGTGTGCGGAGCAGAGCRGGCGCTACTTGTGTTTGCGGGGCGCTTCCAGCCGGGCTGCACGCCCGGCCGCCCACGGGAGCGGAGCCGGCGCCGCGCCGCGCCGCGCGCGCTGTGCACGCTGCCTGGCAGCAGCACCGCTTGCAGCCGGAGCCAGGCAAGCCAGACTCCACCCGGCTCCTGGTTTCTGTAACAGGCAAAAGCAGGTCTGGTCCTGTAACCCCCCTTCTGGCCCCTGGATTGTCCCATCCCGGCGGGAAGAGGTGGTCTTCCTGTTGCTCTCCCACGAGATGCCCGCTGGCGCGGGTTGCAGCGGGGACGAGAAGCGGCGGGGCCGCGTGCAGGACGGCCCGGCTGTGCCGGCGCCCGCACGCGCCGCTCCGCTTCCAGCTTTTCAGGGGGAAGGTTTCCATTAAGATCAAGCGCATTCCCGTGCAGCGCAGAGACGTTTCATCTCCTCGTGGTGTTTCCAGCGTATATTCTGTTCAGCGGCAACGTCTCGCGGGTTTAATGCATTTAGTGCAGTGTTACATTTTATTGCATAAACATGTGTAAACACAACAGTAATGGGCTATACGAGTGACGGCGCGGCACAATGAAAACCAGATTATATCCCATATGGACCAGTTTTGTTTACTCCAGGCCCCGGTGGCATAGGCTTACTTCTGGAAGTCCAGAAAGTGCGAGCAGACCTTCTCAAAGGTCTCGGAGCAGCGGCACGAAGTAAAGCCTTGTTCCGCTTTTCGRTGGGGGGGAATGTTTTCTTTCATCCCTTACAGTGGCAGAATTGGTCYGCCAAGCGTGGGATCCAGGCAAGCCAAAAGCCCTGTGTCAAACAGGACAGAGACTTCTTCTAAATCGCCTTCCGTCCCGTTTTCTCAAAGGATTTTCAGGAGCACATAGGAATTACCGTAGGCAGAGCTGCGCAGAGGAAAAGCGGTCGGATTCCATGAGTAATCTTGGCCAAAAAAAGGGAAAAATATGATAGTTTCCAAGTAGATTTCAAAGTCTTCCCTGATTGGTTGAAAACAAAACAAAAATTCGAGCAAAGCCTTTCAAGTGCTGTGCTGCGTTTTTGCATTTTTGCACTTTTGGCTGGCCGAGGGCCCAGCGCCGCACCGCCGCGGGGAGCGGGAACGTGCTCCGAAGGGCAGGCACGGCCCAAAATCCCGTTCCCTGCSCGGCCGGCGCTCGCCAGCCGCCGCTGGAGGGGAGCCGGCTCCGTCCCTCCGGCCCCACGGGAGCTTTGCAGGGCGGACGCGGCCTCTCCGCACRGGCACGCGGCGCTCGGCAGGGCGGGATCCTCGGCTTGTAGTTCCACGTGTTTTAGCATCCTCTGTTGTGATGCTCTAGAAAGCAAATTCGTACTCCGCCATTTGCCATTGTTTTAGCAAAATATTACCATAATGTATTTTACTTTGTCCAGTTAAAATGTTACAGCTTCTCTCATCTATTAAGTATTTCTGGATTTCAGCTCCTCGGCGTAGCTTTGGCTCACTTCTGAGCCTGGAAGGTTGGAAATCCCAGTTCCTGAGCAAGCCTCAAGGACGGGGGACAGCGTAGCTCCTATAGCACGTGCCAAAGTCTGCAGCGAGCGCACTGCGAGGTGTATCCTGGAGCAGGAGAATTTCCTCKAGCGCGATCAAAAGTATCAAATGATAGAAAATCTTTGCAAAACTTTGTCTACTCCAGCTCTGACTAAGAGTCTTCATTTTGCTTTGGGACACATGCTGTAGAGACTCTTGTGCCTTGCAGAAATGAGATTTTCTGTGAAAATTGCATCTCCAAATCTCTTAATTCTGAAAATCCTGCKCTTTCTCCCTAGTGCTCCGTTTCTTGCCGTTGTTTTGGGCAAGGCAGGATTTGTTCTCTTTTAAACTTGGGGGGGTGGGTCATGCTAAATTAGCGCTCTCATAACGTTCTTTGGCATCTTTTTCTCCCTAATTCCTCAGATCATTTTACACAAATGCAGCCGTAAGAAGTCATTAGTGTAATCTGAGATGGTACCAAGGCAATCCATCGCAGCCGGCCGCGCGGGGCGGGAACGGCGGCTGGTGCTTAGCTTGTTGGCTTGAATTTATTTCTTTTCCAAGGTGCTAAACTGAAATCCCCGGAGGGCTGGGGATTGCTCCGTGGAGAGCGGCGGCGCGCCGGGCGGGACGGCTTTTGCTGGGGGGAAACGTATCGGCCCCCCRGGAAGGGGCTGAGACGGCCCAGCGCCGACTCCCAGTGCAGCCCAGGCTCCGTGCCGCTGGATTTCTGGGTGGAAAGAAGGGTTTCCAAGCTGCGGGGCGGCGGGGAGGCGGCCGCTGGCCGGCGCGCAGCAGGGCCGGTGCGTCAGCCGGGACCGCGAGCGCGGGAGCCGCCGGCGAGCCGGGACCGCCCCGAGGACGCAGGTAGCAGGGAGTGAGTTACTGTCCGCCCAGGAAGCGAGGAGCAGCGCTGCCGCGACGCCTGTCGTAACGAATCACGGCGGAGCAGTAATCTGTCATTAGAACATTCAGCACTAATTGCTGGCAAAACGCCACGTGCCTATTTTCTCATTTTAACAAAACATTTATGCATGAAAGATTTAATGCCAGGTATCAAGCATATCATTGTAAATTTACCACTAATTAAGCCTAATTAAAATAATTAAATGGCTGTGGAGTCACAATGTGAATTAAAATCGCGTTTCCTCTTGTGCATGCGCCTCTCTTCCTACTACCCTTACTTCGAATTTAAGAGGCGAATATTTTCCTATGCAGATTCCCGYGGAGCGTCTGCTGGCAGAGGGGATTTGATCATTAAGATAACGCTGTGATTCGATGGTAAGTTTTTCAATTTCAGGACCTCTTGAGATTCTCCTTTATCTGGATGAAGTATGGACAATTTGACAAATCTGTTCCTCCAAGCAGTCACTCGCTTTTGCATATTCATTACTCATTGGATTTTTAATCAAAGTCGCTGATGGACCCTTTGCACCACAAATAACTCGGTCATGAATAATTTATCGTGTTTAGCTCGTCGTTGTTTAGAGGCTCCGGGTGCGGCAGCCCCGGCGATTGGTCGTGCGCCTGGCCTACTGCGAGCACCACATGGCCGCTGCAGATGTTAGGTTTTCACATGTGCATAGCTCATCAAAACCAAAACCGACCTGTACCCATGGGCACGAGCCGTCCCTCGATAGGCCATCTGCTTCCCACCGAGTGCGAGGTGAAAACAAACCTCGGTGAATTGTGGGAGCGATATTTATTTTAGTGCATTTGGTGCAATCGATGCTATGCCTCCAMGTACGTGCCTCTGATTTCCCTTTTTTTTTTTTCTTTCCTGTGGAGGCTTTTTTCCTGCCCCATTTTCACAGCTGCATGTGATTTAGGTTATGTGAGCTTCAAAAGGTAGGTTGGCTTGGGGGCCTGCTCCATCAAAGCGTGCAGAGCTGCGCGCCGCTGCGCCCGGCGGAGTCTCGCCCGGGGCGTCCCGCAGAAGCCCRGCTCCCGGCGCCGCGAGGATTTGCAGGGTTTTGCAAACCGGGCTGCGCCTGCGCACGTACGAGATCGCCCGGCCCGGCTGTCCGGCGGTGCTTGAGCTCAGCTAGTCCACCACGGCCCTTGCAGGAGCTGCTCTGAGCAATGGAGGCGCTGGAGGAGCTGCAAGAATTGCGCTCTCATCACCGAAGCAATTAAATGTGAAATATTTGTGGTTTTACCCTAAGAGGAGGTGGGGACGTGAGGGGCAGGGGAAAGGAAGTCGTGGCTAAAAAAAAAAAAAAAAAAAAAAAAAAAAAGCTTATAACGCTGGTTTCTGTGGATAAAACTGCAATTGGTGTTACGAGGAACCCAAAAAAGGAAAAACCCCGTTTGCCCTATAAATATATATATTTTAAATATATAAATATATATATTTTGCCCCGTTTGCCTCTTCCTCGGCGTGTTTTCTGGGTCGCGCAGCGCTGGGCCAGTTCTGGAGGGCCCGAAGGGGCCGCGGGGGCCACGGGCCGGCGTGGCTTCCTTGCCCCTCGCGGGAGCGTGTGTTGCTTTGCTAACGGGCAAAGTGAGTTTGAGCCTAGACCTGGCGAGAAGCTTCCCCCGGGACGCAGGTTCGTCCCGCGAACGTCCCTTTCGCCCCGTCGCAGGGCAGCTCGCCGCGTCCGTCCTCTGCCCGAGCCGTCCGCGGGGCGGGAGCGGGCCGTGTCCGTGCAGCCCCCGACCCAGGCCGCCCGGAGCCCCTCCGAAAGCCTCTCCAGCTGGCCTCAGCGTAGCACCAAACATATCGTCAAGCAGAAATTCCACGYGAGGGTCACTTTATTGACTCCTTTTCTTGGTTGATCATTGAGTTTTATCGACCGATTATTGATTGCGTTGCTTGGTCCGTACCTAAGTGCTGCCTCGTTTCCGTGACTCGCTGGTGGTGGCACGGTGCCCTTTCGGGCTCTAGCACAACCCCGTCTTCCCAGCGGTTCTGCGGGTAGAGAAGGGGGGCAGGGTATTGCTGGCTCAGCGGAAACGCGGTGTCACGCACGAGTCAGGTGTGTTGTGCATCGAAGCCAAAACTGGCGGGGTCACCGGCTGGGGAGTTTGGGGCCCCTTTCGGGCAGAGTGACAGTGACAACAACACTTGCTGACACTTTACTGCTGCAAACCCCGTTGTATCATCAGAGGTGACGGACCCTAGCAGAGCCTTCTGCTTGGATTATCAGTAGCAGACAAACGAGCGTGGGCCCCCGGGGCTCTGTTTGAGGCCTGGTGATAGCCAGAGTCTCCAGCAGCATCTGGGGGAAAATTAACCATGAGCCCTGGTAGCCGTCCTGCTGCTGCAGACGTTGGAGGGGTGGTAGATCGTGGGGGAAGGTCAGCTGTACAGCCACACGGGGTGCCCTGGGGAGGGGAGCGCACGCCAACACAGCGAAATAAGTGCCAGGATGCACACGTGGGAATGAAGAAGTTGTCAAGAGTTCAAGAAGCGAGCTGATCACGGACAGGTCAGAGGAGGACATCTCCGGGCACGTCTGATTGCTAGAAGCCAGAAAAGTGCCGCGAGGAATAAGGCAAGGAAACGAGACGGTGGGCAGCTGGCTGGGGCCTGTGCTCCTGGGGAGGACACAACCCACCGGCCGCCTGAGCAGGCGGCTCCGGCCGGGCGGAGAGCTTGCGGGCTTGATGCGGAAACCTGGGGGAGCTCCTAGAGCTGGTAGCGCTTAGGAGCTTGCTAAATACTTCCTTGTGTTCTCGAACCCGCTGACGCTGAGGCTAATTGGAAATGAGTTATTCCAAGCCTCGTCGTGGCTTGTGTTTGACAGAGACAAAAGAGGTTCTTAGTTGCTGCGTTCTTCCACTGCAACGCTGGAGACTTCCCTTTACTTTGAAGACTCTCAGCCTCCTTTTGGAGGCTCACCCGCTTGCGGAAATTCATCCTTGTCTGCGATGTGATTAGGAGGCTGTGGCAGCCTTGRCAAACTTTTACCGGTGATGCGCAGCTTGCTGGCCGCTCCTCGGGGGATACAGGCACAGCTGCGTCTTTGCTGGTCTCCCAAAGGCGTTTGTCAGTCGGCGTCAGCGTGACACGCTGTTGTACGATTTGTCGCGGCTCAGGTCTGAACGTCGCCGCTGCTGTTTGTTCTGTCCGACCGCGCGGAGCTGGCTGCGGGTTAAGACGACAGGAGGAGAAGCCTGGTCCTCGCGGTGGGGAGTCACCGACCCGGCTCTGCGGGCTCGAAGGAAAGGGGAACTTCTGGCTCCTCTGGCTGTGAAGAAGAGCTTCAAAGACCGGAGCGGTGCCCGGAAAGCTGGGGCCCCGCTGTGCGCCGTGTCGCCTGCCCGTTGACCTGGAGGGTTTTACCCGAAGGTCCCTTGCTTTTCTGCCGGGCGAGAAAGGGGGGCGAGGGCAGGACTGTGCGCAGGAGACCTCCGCAGGGGCAGACCCGTGTCTCGGGGGGGGGCCGGCGGGGCGTTTGTAATCCGGCCGCGGTCATGCAGCTGGGCAGCGCGGCGCTGGCGCCTGGACCGGCGCCTGGCGAGGTAAACCCGGCCCGGCACTGCCCCGCGCTCCTGGGGCTCCTGCGGGAGGGGAGCGGGTCCGCGTGCTCGGCGTTACTTGTTTGCGTTCCTTGCCAGGGCTCTCGGCAGCCCCGCGCGCGGGGGGCTCCACGGAGGCGGCGACCGGGAGGGAGGTGGGGAGGAACCGGCCCCGGCGGGGMCGGGTGCAAGATCCCGCTCCCGCAGGGCCCCGATTTCCCGCGCCACGGCACGAGAGGTCGGTCGCACCGAAAGGAAGGAGCGGTGCGTTCAGCCCTCCTTCTGCCTAAGGCTGGGAGGAGCGAGAGGGAGCCGGAGGTTATCGCAGCCGCGACGAGAGGCAGCGCGGGAGCGGGGCCCGGGGGGGGCCACCTCCTGGAAGGCTTATTGCCGAAGTCCTTCACCACCTTCTTCCTAACGATATGATGAATAATTAACTTCCCTGACTARTCACTCTGGGGCTTTATGCACCGGGTGCCTCGTAAAGGAGCACTTCTGCTTCCCAGTTTARATATTAAAAGCAACAGCAAAACGTTACGTCGGTGTCTGCTACAGGCCGGCAGCGCTTCCAGAGCGGTCACCCGCGTGGCGGACCCTCGCTWGGGTTTCCCAGGGCCTGGAGCACCCTGCTCGGCCCCAAACGCTTCCTGGCAGGGCGAGAAGCAGCGCTGGAGCGGGAGCGTCGGGTGGGAGCGCCCGGAGAGAGGGGAAGGCTTCGGGAGCGGGGGGCAGCCTCCGCTTCTGTGACTTGGACCCCAAATTGACATGAGCCAAATGCCAAGGGAAAATACCCGAATAGCGTTTGCTCATGAGCCCCGCAAGCATTTCACTAGCAGTGCTCCGCGGGTGACGTTTAAAAGTAGTTTTGCAGTTTCGGGTTTAAATGTAACCAGCAAGGGAGATGGTTAGAACCGTTCTTTATCTTATTTTCTGAAGCGCAGTGGCTTGCAAGACGCACGATTTGCTGCAAGGTACCGTTTTCCGGTTGTTTGCTATGCATCGTATCTTCCCCAAGTGATAACRCTAACACAGGCACCTGTACGGACACAAGCATGTTGTTACAGAGTATTTAGAGGTACCTCTTGGCACAGTTATCCTGCCCCTTGTTGAACGCACTAAAAAGATTCCAATGCTTCAAATGGATTGAGCATTTAGTTTTACTTAGATTATTTTTTTTTCCATGAATATAAACCATTTTGCATTTCAAAATCCTTCAGCAAACAGAGCAGTTTGTCTTTGTGTTTGCTAATTTAAAAACAAATATTTGCCTGCCAAGCAAATATAGTCTCTTAGGATGTGCTATTAATAGGATAATTAGGCAGCCGGTAATGAAAAGGATTGCTGGTAATTATGGCAAGATTTGTTTTGGCATTTGAAGGCAGAAAGGGAGGCTGAAGTGCAAAAATCTACCTTAGAGTTAATTAGTGCTATTAGAATACACCTGAAAAAATAGGCCAAGTAATGAACACTTCGGTGTGCTTTTAAAGAGGCAGCGCGGGAATTTTGCCCTGCGGCGCTCAGCGAGGAAACACCAACCGGGAGGGAAAAACCCGGCGGGCGCCGGACCCCGGCGTCCCGCCGAAAGGGCCCTCGTTCCCCCGGCGTTTGCAAACGATGGCGCGACGGCAAACGCGGTTGTTCGGGAAGGGGAGCGCGGCTCCGCGGGGGCTTCCCGGGCTCTCGGCCGAGCGCGGGCTCGAGGGAGCGAAGCCGAGAGCTTTCTGCTGCGTCAAACCGCCCCTTTCTAATGACCCGCTTTTGTCTCGGGACCCGCTTGTCGGCGTAGGAAAGTGCGGCAGCGGGATCTAAAATGATTAATTAGAAAATTACGTTTATATAACCCTCTAATCTGTATTTATGTGTTGCCAAGGGCAGAGGGAGAGGTGGGGGAATTACATCCCGATTAGCTCTGATCCAAAAGAAGCCCAGATCTGAGATTATTTTGAGAGCAGAAATGATAAAATTGTAGTGATTCGAGGCAACAGAGCCAAAATTAGGATTTTTCTTAATTCTCCCTTCCCACGATTAAAAAAAAAAAAAAAAGAGAGAGAGAGAGAAAATGAGTGGGCTGAGGTGGTGCCTGTCGGAGGTTACTGGGTAACGGCTCTGTAAAGCAAGAGGTGAGATTATAGAAAAAGCTTATTTCCAGCTGAACATGGCCTTCAGTTTCCCAAACAAAATTGCTTTTATTCTTCTCAACATGTGTTCAAAAAGATTAAAGAGCTGTAAGCTTGCACAGCTTAATAAGAGTGTGCATTAGAAGAGTGGCCTGGAACAGCAATGCAGAACAAGTCCACTCTGGTTTGGGGAGGATTTGAAATCCTGTTTATTGAATTATAAAGAACCTTAAAGGATAAAGGATATTGAAGTAGGGATTTTAATACTTTGCGGTATTTGGGGGAGTTATTTGATCGCAACAAATCATTTAAAAAGTATTTTGTTTTCTGTGTGTGAGTGGTTTTCTCGATGTAAGGGAGTGGGATTGATTATGAAGAGTTAATTGAAAAATAGGACGTGGCTCTGATTGTTTTATCGATTTGGAATCTGATTGTTCAAAAGAATACGTTTGCTCTGTAATTGTATGGGCAAATTAAAGAAGAAGCCTAAAGGCTTTTGTGGCTGCACTATTAACTGAAAATGTAAGACTCCAGAAACGTTCCCGAATAGATTCATGCATGGCTTTTATGGTAGAAGGAAATTTTGGTTTAAGTTAATTCTGGAAGTCAGACGTAGCCGAACGCCTATTTTTGGTGTGTCAATCACAATGGTATTTAAATTGCTAATAAGATCCAGGGACAGGCAAATGGGTCGGAAGAGAAGAAGTGACTCAAGGGCCTGAAATTTCCGTCGGGCTATTTGGAGGCCTGAGGCTCGCGGTCACGCCGGCGGGCAGCGGCGGTGCCGGCCTCGGCGGGCAGCGGAGCCGCGTCTCCGGCCAGCGCGGAGACCCCGGGAGCGCCGAGAGCGCCGCAGCCCCGGCAGAGCTCCTCCGACCCGGAGCGCCCGGGTCCGCCGCCCRCCAGGAAGAGCAGCTGGAAAATGGGAATCTCGCTTGCTGGAAAAGGCGGTTCTGCGCTTTCTTCCCCGAAGCGCGGCGCTCCCGCCGTGCCGCCGGTCGTTGCCGCGTGCTTTCTGGAGCGGGATTCCCTAAAGAGTTAAGGGTTTGGTGGGATGGACGGACGGACGGATTTATGGTTTCTAAGCAGCCCCGTTGCCTGTGATAACTTATGCTGTTCTGCTCCGTAAGAGGATTGGGCAGATTAAATGAAATCATGAGACATGCTATGCAAATTACATCCCAAATCAGATTTTCTGTCGGGGATTAGGGTTAAAATATTGGAAATGGTAAACTTTTTCCTTGTCTGGTCTAGAGGGTGCACTTTCCAAATGAATTAGCAAGCGTCAGATTTAGAGCTAGAGCTGACACCTTGGTATTTTCAAGTCTGATGTCGAATAACAACCCCCCCCCCCCGCTGCCTTGTGTGGGGTCCGCAGCTTTGGGACCTCCCCACGTTTCCTGGGAGCAGATCTGCACCAGCAGCGAAGCCGATCCCTGCTCCGCGTTCGGCGCGCGGCAGCCCGCGGCCGTCGCCGTATCTGGCCTCCGCATCGACCGGGGCTTGTGCTTTCAGCAGGTCGGTGCTTCTGACGGGCGTCCGCTCCGGCCAGGTTCAGAGACCTGAACGTGCTAAATTTCCCGAGTCCTGTGGCCAGGGATCTGCTGGAGTTTCACACCGGGTTACATTATGTCTTTCTAATCTCTTTTGCTCCGTAGCTGGGCAATGCCATGTTGAGCGATGGATTCGGGGACGAAAGGCGTTACAGTCCCTGCAGCTCCCAGTCTGGAAATCCGCCGCAAGCTGATCCCGGTTTCAGGTGCTCGGCCTTCTCTGTGGGACAGCGAGCCAGGGAGCGGAGCAGGACGTGCTCTGAACGCCGCGCTTGCTGCCCAAGAAACACTTCCCCTGATCGTTCTCGCGTGTCAGAGAAATGCGCTCTTGCCGTGCCCCCAAAAACCCAAAGCAAGGGAAAATGCAAGTGCCTCTGCTATAGCGCAGAGCGCTGCTGGGCACGCGGTCAATCCGCAAAGCGGCACCGTCCGCTCAGGCGGTAGGTATGAGAAAAAGGGGCAGACGAGAATAGAAGTCTAGCACCAAATTTCTAAATAAAGAAATAAATAAAGATAAATCTCAGCCTTTCCATGACTCAGAGCAAACTGCAATGGAAAATATGTTTTAGCCAGTTGAGACTCCCCATACTGTTCTGGTGCCAGACGCAGGAGCGCTGCAGTATGTGCAGTGAGCGCACAGAGCTGCACGGCGGCGCGGCGCAGCACRGCACGGCACGGTGTGGATGCTGTGAGCACAGGGCACAGGCGTGGGTCGAGTGAAGAGCRCCGTGAAACCGCCTCCCAGCACGAGCGACGTTTTCCTTCTCCGAGCGAAAGGCTGCGTCTGCAGCAAGCCAGCGCTCGGAGGAGACTGAGCTTTCGGAGCTGCTCCGTTCCCATCGAGGTGTTCTGTCTGCAAAGTAAGACACCGTGCCTCTGAAATTCAGCCCTGGGCAGCAGCGAGCCGTCTCCCGACGGCAGCAGCTCCGCGCCGGCGCGCGGGCGTCTGCAGGGCCACGGCCCGGCGCAGCGCTCTGCTCTGCTCCGCTCTGCTCCGCGCAGAGCTCGCATCCCGCTGCTGCGGGAGCAGGGATGTCGGAGGCCGGACGGCACGGCCGTCGCCGTCCCGGGAGCGCTTTGGCACGCAGCTGAGCGGCGCCGAGGAGGGACCGGCCGCGCCGCCCTGCCCGGACCGGGCTGCAGTGGCGGCCGCGGGGCTGCAGCCCTGGCCGCGGTGCCGCCGCTCTCCGAGGGGCCGCGGAGCGGGGGCTCTGGGGCGCCGCGGGAACCGCTCCGCGCGGCGGCGAGCCCTCGGGCACGCTCCTGCTCGGCAGGGCCGGGAGCCAGCCGCCCCGTCGTCAGCTGCCGAGGGAGCGAGGAGAGGGGCCGCTGCCACCGGCGCTGCGGAGTCTGTTTTTAAATGCATTAAATTGCAGTGAAATGAATCTCACTTCCAGCCTCGGCGCTGCTGACAGGGTGGAAACGTTTCGGGGCAGGCGGGGAGCGACGCGTGAAACCAACGGGAGCCGCGGTTTCCCGACGGGGGGGAGGCCGGCGCGGCCCGCCAGCCTGCCGCTCGCCGCTTCTCCTCCCCGCGCCGCGCGCTCCGCGTTTCGGCCGGGGCTGCTTCGCCGGCGCGGTCGTGCCAGCCGCCGGCAGCGGAGGCAGCGACCGGCTCGCCTCTGCCGCCCTGGGCTTAAAAGCAGAACGGCCTGTATCGCAGAGGCGGTCTTTGTCGGAGACCTGCTTCTGGTAGGGATTTAACGGCACGGAAACGGCACGGGAAATCGCCGCGGCCAAGGGAAAGGACGGAGAGCTCCGAGTGCCGGTGCCGGGCGCGGAGAGCGCCGGCCCCTGCCGCTGCCCAGCCCTGCGCGCTCCTCTGCCCGCCGGAGGTTTAGCCCTTCGCAGCCGYGGGCTGGGGATAGCTCAAGTCTCTAGCTGATCATTAACCCCTTTCGACAGTCTCATGTTCATTAGGCTTCATTATTTTTTGTTTTCTTTTTAAAACCCGGGATTGTAGCTCATGAACTGCACGTTCTGTTGGCTTCCTGCCACTTGGAAAACTATTCCATTTTTGGAGCAGCCYTTTCTGCTGTAAATCACGGCTGTTCCTATTAAAGCTTAAAGCCACTCGGTGAAATTTGCACAGGTTTTTGGGTTGCAAGGGCTTTGCTGGGTTTTTTAAGATGTCATTAGRGTTGCTGAGCTGCAAGTCCCTCTAGGACTACCCAGGCCGGTTACTTTGCAACGCGGCCAAGCCRTTCGCTTTGCTTAATTTTAGAGGCTTTGCTTTGCTGAGATTTGGCCTCTTGCAAAGCGTGCACGCGTGCAAGAGCGTTCGTGTCTGTGCATCTCGACGCCGTGCACGTGCAATTCTGCGGGCACGGGCCAGGGCTCGTGCCACGCCGGGCTGGGGCCGGCGGGGGCTCCGGCAGCCGGAGGCACGCGTCGCCGCGCGACGTCCTGAGATCCGGACCGAAACGCCGCGCGGCGTTTCGCGTGACGCGGCGGGCTGTGCTGTTGGCTCGCGTGCTCCGTGCGATTCTTTTTAAACATTTCCAGCCTGGTTCAATTTGTTTTCTATTACCCTCGGCTTCGGTGCCTGCACAGTTTGTTGATCAAAGCAGAAGCCGTTGGCTGACATCGTAGCGCTTCCAAAAACGGGGGGGGGACACGGCCTCTCCGTGACCTCCTCGGAAAAATGGTGTAACTCGAGGTTGACGGGCTGTTAGGGCTTGGGGGGGGGTTTGCGCGAAGCCCAGCTCCATCGTTTCAT
>NW_028185905.1:525425-528279 GCF_003343005.1 Rhea americana
CCGTTCCCGGAATGTAAATTAAGGCAGAGGAAAAACATATGGGGCCAAATTCTGCCTGGAGATACGCGGGCGCTAGTCCCGCTGGCTCCGACATCAAGGGGAGCTGCACCCGCGGCTCCGCCGGAGCTGGCGCAGGCCGCGCGGGGAGGGCGGGGAGAGGCGATGAAGGGCTTGGGAAGCACGGCGGGAGATTTACCCTAACGAGCGGCTCCGAAAGCCCGTCTCGCGGCAGGAAGGGCTCCAGCCCTCCCGCGGTTCCCGCTCCCGCCGAAGCCAGGCTCTCCCAGCCCCAGCTGCGCCGCCCGGGCGGGAGGACGAGGTGTCCCTGGGTGCTGATCTTCGGTGGTGCACAGGGCTCAGTGGACCACCCTTTCAGCAAGGCGAGGAAGTCTTCATCCCTTCGCAACGAGGTGAGCCTGGATGTGTTCCCTGAGCTGTGGGAGGTGGCATTACTCACCGTAAATCCATGGGAACTGGATGCCTTTCCTGGGAAGCACCTCCAGCCAAGAACATCCTCCAGATGACACAGGGGCTGCCAGCCTTGCATCAGGTGTCTCTTCTAGGTGCCTCTGCATCTCCTGGAACGGGCTGGCGGGACAACGCAGAGAGACGGCACCAAGCATGGGGTCAACGTGGTCCTGGCTGCTCCAGTACGACTCTGCGTGAAGACTAGGCCAAATGAATGCTGCTTCTCAAACAACCAGAAAAGGTGTGGTGGGAACTGTAAAGAGCAGTGGCAGGAGGCAGCGGGTCTGGAAGTGCCTGAAGGGGTAGAAACGGGCAAAGCTATAGCCAGAGAGTATGGCAGTTTGAAAACAAGGATGCYGTTGGGTCAGCTCCTAGAGCTTGAATAGGGGAGAAGATGCACGAGAGCTCAGCACAGCTCTCTGCGGGCCGTGTCCAGCCCAGCCTCCCGGCTCCGGCGTAAAGCCGTCCCGGGAGCTGCTGTGCTCCGCTTCGTGTCCGCGCTAGCAGCTKCTCCCCGCGCTCGGGCCCCTTCTCGTGCACCAAAGGCGGCTGATGACCTGCRGGTAAAATGTTGAAGGATCAGCTCAGCGATGGGGCCGAAGGCCCTCGTGTTCATCCCAGAGGGCTGAGGGACTCGCTACAATGTGAAAAGGGGCGCGTGAAATTTTGGTGTCGAAAGCAAACTCCAGAAAGTTAAACCCAGCTTGGAGGACTGGCCTGCTTTGGAGGCAGGCAGGTTGAGTCTCCTCTCAGTCGGCCGTACTGGCCTCCTGAGCGGTTTTAGGGTCCAGATCGCGGCCTCCTCTGCCCCGCAGACATTTGCTGGATTTGTGCATCGAGAACCAAAGCTTTCGTGACGGGTTTCTGAGGCTTATCTGCTGCCCGGCTTCGGAAATCACGTTGCGTCTCTGCGCGACCTTCGCTGCGCAACGCGGAGCCGAAGCGCTGAGATTCATTACTCAGAGTGTCTCCTCCAGGCAGCGCCACTTAAGCGTTCCTAATACCTGATGGAGGCGATGCTCGTCGCCAGCAAGAGCAGCCCCGTAAGCTGTGCACCCTCGCCGCCTCCGGAGCGCCTCTAAGAAGCTGACGCTAAGCAAACAACGCTGGGTCGGCGTGCGGGGCAGTGCCGTTTTCAGGTGCTGCAGTGTGGGGTTCAGCGACTGCCTGGCGTTTTCCTGAAGTTCCCATGACGCTGATGATCTAATACGCCAAAATGTGCTTCCTGAGCAGCAAAGCCACAGGGTAGGAATGTTTAGCATGAGAAAATCTTTTTTTTTTTCCGCGGGGGGCTGTAGCTGCAAGCTGGAGACCCACGTTGCCCCAGCTGATGCCTGCGGGGCTGAGCCGGGGGCTCGTCCCCCACGCCGGGGGCTCGGCGGGCCGCGCAGAGCCCCTGCGTGTCGTCCGTCCCGAGAGCCGTCGGGAGCGAAGCCGGGGCAGATCTTCCCGCGCCCGAGCAAGCGGCGCGTGCCCGGCTCTCGGTCTGGCCGTCGCGCCGCGCCGCTCCCCGTGCCCTCGTCGCAGGGGACGCAGCCTTCCGCCCGCGGGCTCCGCAGCGCCGGGTGTCGCGCGCCGTTGCGCTGCGATTAAAGCGCCAATGCTGGGAGCCACGGTGCAGCGGTGCAGCGGGAGGACGAGCGGTGCTCGCGAGCCCGGTGAGCGGGGCGGATCGTGCTCCCAAGCTGGCCCTGCCCGGAGCCCCACAACGCCGCCTGTGCCGCTCGGGCTTAATCTGATTTGTTCCAGCCGGAGCCAGGGGAAGTGGCAGCTGCAGCCAGGAATTGCTCCCGTGCCGGATGACGCACGTGAGAGCGGCGCCTTTGAGCTGCGCTTGTCCCCGGGAGAGGGGCGAGGTGCTTCCCGAGAGCRCCGGGCTGGGCGACGGCTTCTCGCGGCGCCCGATCGCCGGGCCGGAGGCGCGAGGACCGGGCGCCGTTGCCGGCGAGCAGGGTCCGTGGTTGCACAAAAGAGATTAAGCCTCGGGAACTCCACCGGGTTTTGGACTCTCCCTTTCTCAGCACTAAGCTCCCCTCAGCCCCCTCCTGCTTAATCAGCGCCATGGAAAGCCCGTGGCCTGCAGACAGCTGTATGGTAAATAGTTTACAGTATATTCCACCCGGGGAMTCAAAGTTAATTTGGAAAGAGGCGGTATGGTTATTCAGAGCTTGTCAAGCGCAATGAAAACGTACAAACTTCAGACCGCCGCGGTGATTTCAGCACTCACCTGCAGAAATGTTCTCCCGAACACTCATTTGCTCTCCACCCTCCCGAGGAAAATCTCCAGGGCACAGCAGGAACTGTTTATTCTGAACGCGCTTTCCTGTTACCTACCCGCTCAGAAATAAATCTCTCGGCTTACGGCCCCGCGCTGCCCCTGGCCCGC
>NW_028185905.1:528874-539612 GCF_003343005.1 Rhea americana
TCCCGCCGCGGAGCGCGCCGCGTCCAGCGCCGAACCCCTTTGGCCACCTGCCTGACTAGCTCCAGGTTGGGTCTGGTGTTCTGTTGTTTGATGTTTTCTAACAGAAAAGGCCTTTCGGCCACGTTATTCAAATACGGGATTAAAATGTAACTTCCTGAATTCAAAGGTTAAAGTAAGTCGTGATTCCCCCATGCATTTCTGATTTGCCCTAGCAGCAGAGAAAAGTCTCTCTCCAGATCCATTTTAAATTATTCCAGAAGATGGATTATTGCTTCTTTTGTGCCTTGCAAATTTAAGGGGGGAGGGGGAAGATTTTTTATTTTCATGGATTAACCATCATAAGGGGAGCATAAAGGGTAAGTCATAATAATGTGGGTTTGAATTAAACTTCTAAACTTCAGGCCCCTAAGCCTAATAAGATTAGAATGTGCATACCTCAATACCACATTAAAAGGTCACGTTCGCTGCCTCGAATCCCTCAGCCACGGACTCTTGAACACATTGCAGTGGCATCCTGCATGAACTCCCAGTTGCACCATATTAAATTGGATATTAATGAAAACTTCCAAGGGATGTTTATATTAATTCCAGAGGAAGAAGTGCAGGGCACACCTCAAACCAGAATCCGAGCTCTGCGCCTCTCCTTTATGCAGAACTACCCACAGCTTTTTGTTATTATTATTTGTTTTCCAGCAAACGGGGGAAATAAGGTACTGCGCTTTCAGGAGCACAGCGTAATGCTGAAGGGCTTGCTTGGAGGCAGCAAAGCCCTTTAGGGACGAAATTCTTCGCTGCGCCCCGCGTGCATTCACCGGGGTTTATGCTCTGGGTCGAGGCTCAGGGTTAGCCGGTGGCCACGGCTGCTGCGCGGGGCAGTTCCCCGGGCCCAAGGGCCGTGGCACTTGCCCATCGCTCCGCTGCCTCCTCCCCAGGAGGCACATCCTCCAGGAGGCACCTCCAGGCCACGTCGCTGCATCGCTCCCTGCTTCATCTCAGCCAGGCTTTGGCCTGCTAAAACCTTTGAATCCCGGCTCTGCAGCCCCAAGCCTTTTGACTGACCCAGGCCAGGGAGCTGCCGCCCCAGCAGGCGGGAGAAGAAGGTGCCTCCGGCGCGAGCGGCCACGGGCCAGCAGAGGACAGAGGGGCCGCAGGGACGGAGCCGATACGGCCACGCGGGGCTCTAGGGAAGAACAGCAGCATCGCTCCAGCGATATCGYGAGGGTGGCTCGGCTCTGCTTGCTGGGCGCCCGTGAGCGCCGTGCCGCGGGGAGGAAACGCCGAGGGAGCCTGGGAGCTGCCCGGAGTCGTTGTCCGTAGACCTCCCCTGTTCAGCGCTTCTTACCCAGAGTGGCCGCAGCTTTTACGAGTCAGCTCTGCCATCAAGCTGGGCCTCCGCAACGTAAACGGAGACAGGGCACTTGTGTCAAACAGCTCCCCTAAAAGTCCACACAGGCTCCGCAACTTTGGATTTTAAGGTCTGCAATTCCTGTCGAGGAAAGCCGAAGAATGGGGTGGCCCCTGCGAAGAACGATGGCTTTGCACTGCCTAGCACGTGCAACGGTGGGGCTTGCTGATGTGCATCATCGAAGGCTCAGGCAGAACCAGTTTAAGACCAGCGGCATTAACCAGCTCTGTTTACGCCGGGGCAGGTCCCCGCCCGTCTGGAGGCTGCCTGAGGAAGCGGAGGAGCCCTCGCAGGAGGGTCACCGCGGTCAGCAAGAGAACGGAGCTCCTGAGCTCCAGCCCAGCCCAGACACGAGGCAGTGGAGGGTCTGCAGTCCCCAGCGGTTCGGTGGTCAGGGCAGGTCTGAACTCCACCAGGGATGATCGGGAAGCCAGGGCAGGCTGGCAGAGGCGGACGTGCTTTCTGCTTGACCGCCGTCGGCCGAGCCGCTCGCCAGCCCAGACCGCAAGCTGCGCTCCTTGGCCGTAGACGGGAAGGTGCTAGCAAGGCAGTGCTGGCCTTGCCCTCCCCGACTCTGGGCAGGCATCCGGGCTGTGCAGGTAGCTTCAGATCCCACGTCAGGCTGTCTCCACTCAGCCCTATCTAACACTTTCTCTGGCCTCTACTCAGGGGTGGTGTTCTTCCTAAAGATGGTCTCCAGCACCGCATGGAGATGCCTCTGCCTGGCCAGCGCTGGCCGTGCTCTCCTTTGGCAAGTCTCGCCGTTTAAGGTGTCACCGTCAACATCTGGGGTATCTAAAAACAGTTCTGAAAACCGGGAAGAAAAGATTTGGCATGTTGTTTGTTTCCTTCCCAGGGGTATGAGGTGAAAATGCCATCAGCATCCCCACTAACGGCACGTTCCTTCAAGGTGAGACTTGTATCCTTTGGGTCTTTTAATCTGCAGGGCTTGCCCCACCACCCCTCAAAAAATTTATTTCTTTTAACCCATATTCAAAGGCAGTAAATGAGTTTATGCACTGTGGTTTCTCTCCCTGTCAGATAGATAGACTAAGGAGATTACTATGCTGCAAATCTGATATAAAAGATTTCTTTTAAAGTCACTGATAGATCTCAATAAATAATGAGCTCAGTGTCTGAGACTGCTTCACAGAAATATTGGACTATAAAAAAATTTAAATGGCTGTTACTTAAAGTAAAATGCAAAAAAAAAAAAATCCCTGTAGTGTATTGCATAAAAACAATACCAGTGGGAGAAAATGTGAAGTTCTGTCTCTGGGAAGAAGAATCATTTTAAATTGCTATCTATTCATACCTGAATGCATAATGTTTTTTGAGCTGCAAGTTTACATATATTTGCAGAAAGAAGACTATATTTGAAAGAAAGAACCAAGAATTTGTGTGTTATTTCCATGAGACAAAACGAATGCTACAGAAATGTTTTTATGCATAGCCAGTGAGTTGCCAATTGGTCTGGTATAAAGAGACAAAAYGAAATTATTCTTGTTATAAGAGGCATGCAAACACAGCAAATACAAAAGAGGTATTTTAACCAATGTATAGCAAGAGCTGCGCTCTTTTTTTTCAAGGAAATTAAGCCCGTCGCTTGCAGTCACGCTCCGTGCTGCGCGTTAGCGCTGGCTGGAGCAGGGCGTTCCCGGGAGGACCCGCCGGGGCGAGGCGCCGCTCCGCGCGCGGCCGCGGCAGGTAACCGTGAGAACAGCCCGGCTGCAAAGCGCTTACGCAGCTGAAGAGTAAATCTCAGGTAAATAAGCGTTGTGCTGCCCGTGCCGGTGGGGTGCATCTCTGAGTGCCCCCGTTTTGGGGCAGCGGGGCCCAGCGCCTCCTTCCTCGGTGCCGCCTCGGAGCAGCAGTTCTGGGGGGGGGAGGGGGGTCCCTGTTGAAAAACCCTACAAACAAACGTCGGTTTTCCCTAAGACCCAAAGGAGCTGCAGGCAAAGCGCCTCTTTGGGAGAGTCTCCGTGCCCGGGGCTTTCCTGGGAGCTCCTCCGAGGAAGGTGCTCGGAGGCTTCGGAGCAGCGGCGAGCTCGGCCCTTTGAACGACGCAGATTTGGGCGAGACGGAAGTCGGGGGCAGCTGAGCGGATTCCAGGGAGGAGCAGAGCTGAAACCCCCTTCCCCAGCCGCGCACGCCGCCGGCGTGAGAAACGGCAGCCGGGCCCGGCGCTGGGGACGCGCACGCAGCGGACGAGCCCGTCGCGGCCCCGGGATCTCCTCCCGGCCCTGCCGTGGGCTCCTAACCCCCCCCCAGGGCTTTGGAGACCCCCGAGGCTTGGCGTGCCCGGCAGGCGCCCGCCGGCCCCCGCGGCTGCCCCAGCTCCCCACGCCGCCGGGAAGAAGGGCTCTTCCTTCGTCCTAGATTTGCAGCTTGAGCCAGCTGCACAAACGACAGCGATGCTTGCAGCTGACACAGAGGTACAAAGCTATTACTAAAAAACAATACTCGAAGGAAAGACTTCTGCTTGTTTTATCTTTATTTCATGGCAATTCCTGTTMGCGATCCAGTGTATCCACGCCTGTGCTGGCAGACAAGGGGGTTTAAATTCACCTCTCGCTCTCACCTGCAGCGCCCTGCCCGTAGCTCCCTTTCCCCGTAGTCCTCGAAGCGAGGAGCTGCCTCGGTGGAAATTGCCCAAAGCGGGCGCAGGGGGGGCACGCGCTGAACGAGGCGGCGAGGCGGCTCCCGGGGGCTCGCCCGGCTCCTGGCCGCTTGCGCAGGGAGCCCGCTGCCGCGGCCGGGGGAGGAGCGCCTGCAGCAGCAGGGCCCCCCATCTGGGGTTTGCAAAATCTCACTGCTTGCCAAATAATCAATATCTTCCTTCCTTTTAATGCACAGGAAATGTAGGGGGGAGGAGTGGGGGGAGCTTGTTGTTTTTTTCTTTTTTTTTTTTTTTTTAAAGCAGCATGCATTCCATATCCATTTTAACTTAGTCCGCCCTGGGGGATTTATAGCCTCTATCCAGTTTTATTGTTGATACAGATCTTTATCTGCCCTGGGCTTATAACTGACATTTAAATTACACTGCAAACAATGAATCAATATTTATGGATTACTGGTCCAATACATTCGCCGAGCGAGTTGTTATGGGATTCGGTCTCCCGGCAAACAGGACGGCGAGGTCAAGGTCACGGCTTTGTGTGGCGGGAGCCGGGCGCAGGCAGGGGCTGCCCGCCCGGTGCCGGCTGCCTAATCGGAATGCATTTATGTTAGTCATTTAGCCGAATGTATTGAGCTCTTTGTTAATTTTCTCATTCCTGTCATTTTCCYGCTGATAATTGTTCATAATTTAGAGCCGGGAGCCCGGAGTGTTTCCCCCTGCCCATAGCAACCTGGGGGGGCAGCGGCCCCACCGAAGGCCCGAGGGAAAACACTTTCCCCCGGCACGGGAGCAGCGCGCGCGCGCATGCACGCTCCGTTCCCTCTCAGKCAAACATAGACTTGCAATGTTTTCTTCTTCTATTTTTTTTTTCTTTTCCACCCATTTTTTCCGTGCCTGTGTCTAGCTGCTCCCGGGCGGCGGTTATCAGCTCCAGCAGCTGCCGGCAAATCCGACCRCGACTGCAGGCACCGAGGGCCGCCGGCCGCGTGCCCCCTCCGTCACGGACAGTCTGTGGGTTTCAGGCTGCCTGGCCTCAGGCCGGACTTTGCAAACTTCTCATCGGCTGAAATCAGAAGCCAAGCTGGCAAAAAAGAGCACTGCTTTTCTGCRGTTGTTTTGGTGCCCGTCGTGCAGAGGTAGCTGTTGTCTCCCTGCGGCGATAGCACCGTGGCGGCTTGTTAGGAAGCGGCAGAGAACTGCAAATCGCCCTCCGAAGGCCTTGCCGGGTTTTAGAAACACTGATTTATTGCGCTCCGTGGCGCCCTGGGAAAATAAGGGAATGTTTTATTTTACTGATGCAGGAACTAAAATTTGCTGAAACTCAGCTTCTGCCTTTCCAAAGCAGTCGGACACTAGCAGCTGAGTGGGGAGCAAAGCCCAAGGTCAGCGGCGCGCCTGGTTTTCCCACGCAGCTTCGCCAGACGCGCGTGCGAGCGGGCGCCTGCCCGAGGTCACCGGGCAGGAGCAGGCAGAGGYGGTCGCGGCGCGGCGCGGACAGCGCGGCCACGGCCCGGGAGCGCGGGGAAAGCCACCGCCGGGGCTCAGCGCGGCGCCGGGACGGCTCCGGCCGGGTCTCGCACGCGGCTCGGACCAGRGAAAATGCAAACGGGGAAGGGGGGGGAGTGCGTTTTGTGACACTTCTCTTAAAGGACGTGCTTATCCYCCTTGTTAAATGCCAGATGAAAAGTTTAAGGCCGAAATTAGTTTTGTCCTTTTGCATTCGTTTATTTACATTATAATAATCCAGCGCCTGCGAATTGTGTCAATTATTCTTTCCTCTTGGCAAGCCGGGAATTCTTTGTTCCTCGCTAGTTTACAAAAGTGAAATATAGGTGAGGTTTAGGACCTTTTAATCCTCCTATGTAATTACTGTTCCCTGCAGACACCGCCGCGTTTTACAATCGCSGTGTGTAGCTGCTGGGCTCAGATTAGGCACACAAAGTCCCTCCACTTCATCAAAGGTTTCCTTATCTGTCCAAGGCAGCAAAACAACAAACGATCCACAAATCTCAGCGGACCCAGTGTTTATTTGGCCACCGCTGAAATAAATAAATTTGCTCCGGACAAACCCGCGGAGGCCTGGAAACGTCCCTGAGAACGCCGCGCTCGGGCGGCCCGTGGGTGGGAATCGCCCCCGCGCTGGGGGCTGGGGACTGCAGTGGGGCTTTTGAAGTGCTTTTTCCACATTTTATGAGACCAAATGAGGATGAAACTCAAATGACATGAAGAAATAATCCTGCATTCAGCCCTGAAAGGATTATTCTAATTACTTTGATTATTAAAGATCAGACAGATTTTTTTCAGCATATGAGCATAAGTAAACCAACCCAGAAATACAAATCCGCACTGGGAATTGAAGAACGTCTTAAGTAAACAGAGGGAACAAATGAGTTGTGTGACAGATATACAAGGCTTCTGTCTACAGCCTTAATCAGACGGGCCTACCACTGGCTTACTGGAGGCTAGGCTTTTGTGAAAGCCTGAATAGGGGCTAAATATCCCTTGAAATCAGAACTCTTTGGCTTCACGAGCGTATAGGCCACAGTCTTGCTCTTTTCAGATGCAAATGCAAGTGGTTTTCTTCTTTATCTCGGTGGTAAGATGGTGGTGTCAAGCTGGGCCTGGATGAATAAAACTGAGAATTTATGCTTTATTGAGATCTATTTTTTTCCCTAAGCCTCATTCCTCGCTCGCTCTGGGTGCGGGGGGGGGGAGCACAGATGGTCTCTCCTGACCCGCTATTTATCATTCCCGCAAAAGCTTCCTCAGTGCGATGCTCCGCAGCAATTCAGTTAAGGACTCTGTTTGTTTCTGCTGATGAGGACTGTTAATTTGCACAGCAGTCTCATTAGGCCTAAACCACCAATTAATTTCCTTTGTTCTCATTAAATGGCTGATTCCTAAACATTTCTGCGGCGACAATGGGCGGCTCGGAGCGGCGATGCAGCCGCCCTCCAGCGCGGCCGGGCAGCAGGCAGCCGCCGCGCAGGGCGCTCCCGCCGCCCCGGCTCACAGCGCGCTCGCTTGATTTTCTCAGGCCCGATCCGGGCATGCAAAACGGTTCGTTAAATACGTACGTCTTGCCAGCAAACAGAGAGCTGAGAAACAAGTGTTCTTGAGTCCTGGAGGCTGCAATCACGCCGGCTTGGGGGCACATGAGCAGAATCCAGAAGYGCTTTTCCGATAGACGGGGACGTCAAAACAAAGAATTTCTCCAATCATTTCAACATGTCTAAAATGAGGGGKTTTTTTTGTCTGTGCTCCATTATGGTTTTATCTGATTATGGGTGCGTTCAGGCCAAGAATATCTTGTGGCTTGTATTTTCCAGCTTGGTCACACAATTTGCAGCTGCATTGAAGAGTCCTTGACTGTCTCTTAGCAATTTAATGCCAGAAAGTGTCAGCTTTTGTCTGACAGTGATGCTAGGGCAACTACTTAGCCTCATTTGACATTCCTGCAGTTCAGTCTTTCTTCAGAGAATAAAATACCCAAGGTGAGGTTACAAAATGACTTGTGTTTTACTAAAAGGGGGGAAAAAAAGAAAAAAAAGAAAACCACCCCACAGTCAAGATAGATAACCTCTCCGAGACAGCGTTACATCAAAACTCTGCTGCAATCCAACTGCTTTCTAGAATAAYGGGCTCACTTGCTCACTCTCAAAGTATTGCTGGAATTAATTTTCATATGGGCCTTGGATGTGCATTCAGGCATAATTGCTCTTTTAAAGCTGCTGCTCGGGGGGCGGCAGTGCTGGGGGAAGAATTTCTCATCCTGGTAGTGTCTGCAGTGCACATGACGCTGAAATGGGCACAGCAATAGTCGTGCATTTTTTTCTTTCCCTTCTTTCGCCTGGTAGCAGTGATCCTGCACTTTGCTGCATAAATATTTTCTTTCCTTTGCTGTGCACACTTTTGTTCTTTTCCCAGCAGTTAGGAGAGCTGGTGCACGGAGATAAAATAAACGGGGAGACAACGCTACGCTTCTCTGTCAACGTTAAGTCTGACAGATTGCGGCTTGTTTCACTTTGGGTGCAAACACTCATTTTTGTCCATCAGCCTCCCGTCTGCTTTGGCAGGCGCTGCTCCTACTGAGCGTGCCTCAGAGGACGAGGCTCCTTCGGGTCGTGGGGTGGCCGTGGACACGGGCGCGCGAGGACGGGCGCCRAAGGAGCCCCGCACCGCGTCGATGGCTCGAGCAGCTTGCATTTGTCTGCCCTTCATTTGCTGATACCAATAAATTCCTTTGCGGGGGGTTTACCCCGCGGCCTTTGTGCGCTTCGCGAGCGTGTTTTGCACAGCTCTGCTTTTTGCAGGTCGCGAACGGCAGAGCACATCCGCGGCGGGCCCCCGCGTCGGCACCGGCGCTGGTGGGGAATAAACCCCGCAGGGTGCCTGGTGCCGGCTGCTGCGGGGACTTGGGCTGTGGAGAGAAACCCRCCCGCCACCTCGCGCAAAAATATTTGGAGGGGAAGCTAGGCGGGCTGGCGGAAAATGCGGCGTGTTTTTCATAGCACTTTTGACCGCTTGCTAATTGAGCCTCGTACGCCTTGCAGAGCCGGGGCCGTTAACTCCCTCGCTGCCCAGCGGTTCCGGGGAAAAGCTGCCCGGYGCCTTGGAAGCTGCAATTACTGTAGGAAACGTCCCTTGATTACAAGTGCTTGCTAAGCTCCTGCTTTTGGTGCTTGCCCTGATTGGGGGGGGGTTGTGAGCTGAAGCGTTTCGTCGTCCCCAAAGCCACCGGCTTTGTGCCCGCCGACGCCTGGCTCTGGGTCTCCAAACGGGCTGGAGCACGGCAGCGGTCGAAGCACACGCCAGGCCCGAACCCATCAACCTTCCTAACATCACCCTGTCCTCACGCGGCCATCTATTAGCAGTCRGTTAGGAAGGGCTGCGGTTAAATATAATTACCACCAGACCGCGAACCACGCGGAGAGAAAGCAGGGTGCAAAACCGCCGGTGGGTCAGGAGCGGGCGATGCCGTTAAATAACAATTGCTTATTGTGCTTGCCGGATTCGTTAGGATTTATGGTGTCATGGTGGCCTGCTGGCGTAAGCCAAGAGCCGCCGGCGAGCGCTGCTCCGGGCCCGGGCGGCCGCGGCGCCGGCGGCTCTGCCCCGAAGGCACCGTCGGGCAAGGTGGTCAGCCGGGGGCAGAAACGCCCGCCGGCAGGACGAGCGGAAAACCCCAGCCACGGTGTGAGGCTGGAGGAGATGCTGATGGCCGCAAATAGAAGGTAGCTATGAAAAATACATGTTTCTTTTTWAAAAAAAACAGAGCGTCACATAACAGTAGAAGATGGGAATGGCAGTAAACCCGAGGCTGCRGTTTGCTGAGGACTGATGTGATCCAGAAGAAACTCTAGGCCAGCAGAGGTTCCGGCCAAGCCGGCCTTTCGGAGCAGCCGGCACCTTGACGACGGACTCCCGATCAACTGGAGGAGCAAGAAAGGGCAGAAATGCTCCGTGAACATTGGGCTGGCGGCTAGGAAGAAGCCAAGGTTTGGATCACTGGTTCGTGATGAAAGACTTTCCGTTCCCATGGGACTCGCGGGAACGTTAAACAGTTACTAAACCAGGTGTTTTTAAATCAGCAGGTCCAGGTAAGCTGCAGCCAAAGAGTTTCAAAGCAGTTGCTCAAGAACATTGGCCCATTAACGTTGATTTTCAATAAGTCTTTGAACACTGGGGAGGTTCCAGAAAAGAAAGCTAATGTTGTGCCGATATTTTAGAAGGGCAAACAAGATGACCCAGGTAATTACAGGCCTGTCAGGCTGACATCGATCCCAGGGAAAGTAATGGAACAGCTGATACGGGACTCAATTAATAGAGAATCAAAGGAGGACAGTGCAATTAATGCCAATCAGCATGGATTTATGGGAGACGGCTCGCATCAAGCGCTCGTGATGCCTCTGTGATGCGATCCCAAGTTTGGTGAGCAGAAGTAAATGCTGAAGTTACGGATTTCTGCAAAACATTTGTGTTTAAAGAACTGGACTAAGGGAAAAGCAACGTGGCGCGTTCAGTGGCGCAGGGCCTGGCAGACGGCTGGCCCTCGGGAGGCGCTTGGGACCGGGGCTCCTCGCTGGGCGGGTGGTTTTCTAAGCGGACCCCGCGGGTGCTGGCTCTCGGGGATGGTTTAATGTTTTTATCAGGAAGAACAGTGATTTTTACCGGAATTTGGCAGGTGGTGCAGAGATTAAGGGACCAGCAAATACGGACGAGGCCGGCAGCTCGCTCCTGCCCAGCGGTCCGCAGCGCTGGCTGAGGCCGGTGCAAGCAAACAATATGTGTGTTTTAACCCAGCCAAGCGTAAAGCCGCGCACCCGGGAGCGGGGCCCCGAGGGAGGCGGGCGAGACGCGGGGCTCCGGGTACCCCCGCCTGCAAAGGGCCCCGGCGGAGCCGTGCCGGCGGTACCCAAAACCTGTTGCTTGACCTGGGAGGCCATGTAGCCCTTTCAGGTTATTTCATCCTTATTTTAACCTTTAAAAGGCAGGGCAGTTTTTTAATAAAATTGAGGGGGGGAAAAAAAAGAAAAAAAAAGGCTGCTTGTAAATGCAAAGGCCGAGTTGCGTTTTGAAAATTCCAAGTTCTGAAACAAAATGTTTTCGAGTCTTCTTTAAAACAAAAATCCCCCTTGCTGTTTGTATTTTCAGGTGAAACCCGTCAGCCGGTTGCGCGGCGGATTCCTGGCGTTCCCGATGCCGCCGGGCGC
>NW_028185905.1:540762-542370 GCF_003343005.1 Rhea americana
GCCGGGCTGACGGCGCCTCTGCCCCAACAGCCCCTCTGCCTTGGACGGTTTTATCGGCGCAAACCTCCGAATTAAAGCTGGGCAGCGGGGTACAACCCCCGGGTCTSGGTTCGAGCCGCTCCAGGAGAAGCAGCTGGCTGCCTCGCGCTCCCCGGGGCCGCCCCGCGGATGTGCCGGCTCCCGGGAGAACCGGGAAGCAGCGCAGAAGTCCCGGAGCTGCCGGGAGCCCGCCGCGCCGCCCTGCGCGAGCTCTCCGGGGGCCGCGGCCGGTCCCGGGCCCTGCGCTGCGCTCCGGGCTCTGGTATTACATTTTGTGCTTTGACCTTTCCAGCTTTGATCGTTATCTTTCTTTGAAACTGCRTGTTTTCAGAGACGTATTGACTTTTAAACGTTCCCATCCTGCAAAAGAGCAAGCTGGGAGCAGCGAGGGCCTTCACGGGCTGCGGCTATCGCTGTCGCACCGCTGCTGCCCGGCGCTTGGAGGCGAAGGCGGGGGCTCGCCARCGCCCGCGGCGCCGGGCATCCCGCTCCCGCGGCCCCCGGCTCCTCCCGGCCTCGCCAGGGAGAGGGGCTCAGCGCTGCTTTGACATTTGGAACCTTTTCGTCCATTTTTAACTGCTGAGCTACCAGAAACGCATTATCAGTGCAAATCTAATAGCATCCCCGGAAGRCGAAACCCCATCCGTGATGCTTTCGATGCCCTTCCCCAGGCSCGGGTAGCCGAGGCCGGGCACCGCTGTGCAAGCGGGGCACAGGGCACTGCCCCCGCCACGGCCAAACCCAGCCAGGGTGCCACGGGCACCCCCCCCCCAAGCCCTGATTAAGGGTAATGAACCTGCATAAATAAAACGCAGCTATCAGCATGTCGCGTGCGAACAGCTCCCCCCCAGCCCGGGTGATACGTCGGGATAATATATTTATCTGCAAGCAAGGTGTAAGGCCAGGAGTCCAAAGCTACAAATCCTTGCAAGTGAGTATTAATGGATTATGTCTTTGCAATCCATTGCATGTTCTAGTTATACAACAAAAATTGGGATAATAAAACAGCTCTTAGTGTCAAAATGTAATTAAACTGCTTCAATATGCCTTGAGAACAGCACAGCTGCTTTGTGCTGCCATAAAGCATTTTAAAACTGCTGGGCCATTTGCTTGGGTGCCTAAATGTGAGCTCCCGGATTCGCCCGCGGCTCATGCAGCGCGGCGCCTGCTGGGAGGCACGGCTCTGCCCGCATCCATCACCGCCGGCGTGCCCGCGCGTGTGAACGCGGCCCCCCACGCCTGGCTGATTTATGCTCCCCCTCTGCAGCCGCACYGGCGGGCCGCGCCGCCGCGGGCCGGCCCTCCAACCGGCACGGCCGGGAAGGCAACCGCTGCGAAGCGAGGGGCCGGCGCTGCCCGAGCCCTCCGCTCGCTCCGGCCGGCGCTGCCTTCCCGGGCCGGGACGCGCCGCTTCCGAGCCCGCGTCCCGCGCCGGGGGAGCCGGCGCGCAAACTTGCATGCACGAAATCCCAGTTATCAGGGAGCCTCGGCGCTCGTGCTCCTCCGGCGCGGGTGCAAGCCGCCCCCGCCGGCGCTCGCCCCGCGGGCTGCCCTGTCGCCCCGCCGCGC
>NW_028185905.1:544286-545981 GCF_003343005.1 Rhea americana
GCGGCGGCTGCAGCGGGGCCGGGGCGGTGCACCGTGCGGGGGCAAGCTAACGACCTCTGTCTCAGCGCCAAGATTTAAACGCTGTAATTTGATAATTACTGGTTATTTGACGTGCAATTTGACCCGGCTACCAGCGCTGCCGGCTGGGCTGGGAAGGCCGCAAGGCGCCCAGCTCCGGGCCGGGGGCCGGGGGCCGGGGCTGGGGCAGTGACCTGCACTGCCTCCGTGCACCCACCCGCCTGCAGCCCGTCGCTCCCCACTGACTGCAGCAGTCCCCACTGACAGGGCTGTTGCAGGACGCGAGCCAGGAACAAGGCAGAGCGCAGCCTCAGCGGTCACCCGCTCGCTTCGGACGCTTAGCGGCCACGAGGACAGAACGCCCCGGGTGCCTCCCTTGCGGGAGACCGTCCCTGCGCGCGCGCTCCTGCTGCTGCAGCCCCTTCAGGGCTGAAGTTCGCTCTTGCACCGAAGACCGGCCCAAACCCGTGCGCCGACATCGGGGCGCTGCGTTTTCGTGCAAGGACGCTGGGATTCTGCACGGCCTCGTGCCCGGCAGCCGGGCATCGCGCAGCCGCGGCGCCAAGGCCGCGCTGCCGGCCCTCGGTTTACGCTAACGCGGCTTTTTAGGCACCCCGTTCCCCGGAGYAACGGGGGAATCAGCCGCCCGCGCTGTCCAAACGGTCAAGCGCTGTGCTCACCTGGCAAGCGCGATCTCTGCCTCCGCACGACGGCCTTTCACAGCAACGTCGGGCCAAGGCTGAACTAAAAGCATTTTAAAACCCMCTTACGAATATCTAATCCAAAGTTAGCGTGTGGGGCTTGGACTGCTTTAATTACAAAGTACGTGCGTTCAGAGCCTTGCTGATAGCGTAAATGGAAATCAGAGCGACTGCTCGTGGATTTAACACCTTCTCCGTCAGCACTTTCTGAAAGGTTGTAGTCAAAGCAAATTAATTACAAAGGGCAGCAGTTTGCCGGGAAGCGCTGGAAGGCAGAGGCGGCAGAGCACGCGCGGCCCCAGGGGCGGCGCGGGCAGCCCCCGGCCGAGGAGCCGCGCTCGCCCCGCCGAGCCCTTCTCCTCCCGCGCACCCAGGTCCCCGAAATCTTGCAACAAAGGTTTCTYGCAATTTTATCTTGTAATGGTCCCATGCGCATGTCCCTCATTCCATTCAACCTAAAATCAGATTTAAATGCACTCATAACCATTTACCGCCGTACGTTATSGGAAACGCGAGCAGTTAGAGTGCTGCTCCTGCTTTTTGTTTCTGCCTCGCAGCAGGCTCCGTCATGCTCGATACATCACGGGAAGCCCCCGTAGGACGTTACATATGTCCCGGTCCGAGGAAAGCGCTCCGGCTCCGTCGGGGGAGCCCRGACCAAGAGGCGAGGGACGCCCCGCTCGGCAGCCGAGGGTTTGGGCGCAGGGGGCTGCTCCGCACGGACCTGCCGAAGGCTGAGGGCAGCTCCGCGCCCGAGGCTCCGCTCCGTCCGCTGCCGGGCGGCTCGCCCTGCCCGGCCTCCAAGGCGAGGGGGACGCCGAGGGCGGCCCCGGGGGCACGCGGCAGCCCGGCGCGAGCCGAAGGCGCTGTGCAAACCGCTGTCACGGGAAGCGGCCAAGCAGAAAGGCCGGCAGCGACGCTCGGGAGGCTCGCGTGGCTGCTAAGGCGCTCGGCGCTCGCGCGGCCTTCGCAGCCG
>NW_028185905.1:546510-558676 GCF_003343005.1 Rhea americana
GCAGCCCTCGCGGAGGGTTCGCCGCCGCCCGTCCCGCCGGCGAGCTGCGGCCCCGGCGCGACGACAGCCAGCGCGCGGGGACGGGGGTCCCTCCTGCAGCGCCGCCCCGGAGCCGCACAGCTGGGCGCCTTGAGCCGGGGAAGCTTCCCTTAGTTTTGCTTTTAGCAGAAAAGGGCAAAACATCCCCCCAAAAAATTATTTTTTTTTAAGGGAAAGAGAAGCGCCTGCCACGAGACGAGCCCCCTGCCCTGCCCTCGGCACCGTCCCCGCTGGCGACGCGGCGAAAGCGGGTAGCTGTCACCCTGACTCCCAAGTACTTGTTGACCAGCTTAAAAAACAAAAATTAAAAAATAATTCATTGAAATGCAGTATCAAAATTCTCCTTCGTATGCTACAATACAGGGTGAGCACTTCTGCTACACAAATACTTTTATTTCCCGTTATTTCTTTTTTACCCTTTAGTACAAAACGCTGAAACGCAGGCCTGTGCGGGGATGGGGTTTGCTTCATTGAAACCTATATACCAGAAGACACAAGACCATATAGCCACAGGACCCTACCAAAGCCAGCCCCTTCCCCCCACCACACACAAACCCTACTTGTTAGTAAACTTTGTTTTAAAAAATTGTATTTTAAAGGTTATCAATTCTAATTCTTTACTTTCATTTGAATACAAAACACATAAGTTGCTATTATCTTTCGTGGCTCCCTGAGCTGAATTTACTATGCTTTCTTTGAAATCATTCCTCATCGTTTATGTCCGAAGAGCAAGAAGGGCTTGAGCAGAAGTTTCCTAAACAGGGACCTCCTGTTTTCTTCAAACGAACGAGCACAAAAATCCATATAAAAACTTGATTGTTTTGCTGATGTCCCGTCAGCAGCTGGAGACCCAACCGGCTTCGCTTCGGTCCATACAGTGTTCGAACATGACTAACACACTGAACAACTCACGTGTACAACAGTAGGAACAACTTTCACCAGTGGACACCTTTGCTCAGTCTGGTTACAAGCTGCGTGTCAGAGGAGCGACCCGAGCGGGCGCTTCGGGGGAAAGGAAAAAAAAATTGCCACCACCAAAACCATCAGTGGAATACAATTACAGCAGACGAAAAATACACAACTAGTGTACCAGGAGGGGGCCCCCACCCTTCCGATTCTATTTACTAGTCCGTTATTTACATTTTTCACAAGTCTTATGCAGAATGCACCAAAAAAAAGTCACAATAAAAAATAAGTCCTGTATAGTGCCACCAAAGCGCAGACGGAAAGAACCAGAAAACCAAAAAAAAATTAAAAAAAAAATAAAAAAAAGAAACCAAAACCCTAAAAACCAAAACAAAAATTTTGTTTAGGGCTTCAATGTGTGCCATATTTGCAGACCTCCAAATGAATCCGTACGTTTTCTAGCCAGGCCTCCAACGCGAAACGCCGCCGAGCCGCCTCGGTCCGCGCGCGCCTGGCCGAGCCCGGGGACCGGCGCGGCCGGCGGGACCGTCCCCGGCCGCGCGGCCGCTCCCGTCCGTCCGTCTGTCCGTCCGCCAGAGTCCTGCTGGAGCCGGCAGCCCCGTTAAAATCCACAGTTAATAGATGACCTCGTAGACTGTGGCCTTCTTGTCCCCGGAGCCAGTTACGATGTATTTGTCATCTGCCGAAATGTCACAGCTTAAGACMGACGAAGATTCCTTTGACTGGAAGAGGAAGGAGCGGGGAAAAAAGGCACAAGTCAGCGCGGCTTCCCGAGGAAAGGCAGCAGCGCTTCCCGCGCCCGGGGCCGCGCGGAGAGGCAGGACCGCGCGGCCGGTCCTGCCCCGCTCTCCCGCCCCGCAGCCGCCCGTACCTGGAATATGCTCGCTCCGTAGGGCGTCCTCCAGGCGTTGAGGAGGTTGTCTTTCCCGGTGCTCACAAACCATTTCCCTAAGGCCAGGAAGGACGGCGTTAGCAGCCGCGAGACGTCCCGACTCCGGCTGCCGCTGCCAGGTGAGGGGCGACGGGGGGCACGGGGAGCTTTTACATCCCCCCCCTTCTTCCACCCCACCTTGAAGCGGGCTGCGGGCACACACTGCCGCTGCCAGACCAGGCTCGTCCCAGCCCTCCCAGAGCCTTCCAGCTACTCAYGCTCCAAATTTTTCTCCGCAGGTTTTCCTAACATGCCTGTCCCAGCCCCTTTCCTACGGAGCCACATCCTACGCTCCTGCTCCGAGCACTGCGCCCGCGCCCCGGCACAGCTTCAGATGCTCTCTGCCCCATCTTTATTTGCCAATTGGCAACTTCGATTAAGGTTTTACAGGAATAATCCCCAATTTTGTCACCCACAGGACAAATCCTGCTGGAAGCCTCTGTGCTGAGCCCACTGCTGTGGCCTCAACCCTGCTGTGCATGGCACCTTGCTGCAGAGCTGGCCGCCGCGGTCCTCGCTCGAGGTCTTGTGCACAGGGCTAGCTTTAACCCAAGCAATCAAGGGGAGCACAGCAACTTTAAAGGCTGGAGGAACTTACCGCAGTAGGCAAACTTCAGCGAAAGGACGCAGCTCTCGTGGAGGTGCAGCTGGTATTTGTCGGGCTTAGTGTGGTGCAGCACCTCCACGTTGCTGCTCTCCATCCCCACCGCCAGCCACTCGCCCGTCGGGCAGTATCCCAGCGAGAAGATCTGCAAGGACACACAGATGGCCTCAGGGATGGGGGCTCGCAGCCTCCTCCGCCGGGCAAACCCCGGCGGGCCGGGCGCCACGCGGCCACCCCCGGTGCTAACGCGCGTSGTGGTCCGCCGCCGGTCCCGCGGGYGGAAGGCAGGTCCCCACCGTCAGGGACCGAAGCTGAGCGCCCGAGRCACGAGCGGGACCACGCGACGGCGACCTAGGGATGGATCTGCCCTGCTAGCAAGGGAAGTTCACGCTCGCTGCCCGCTCTTCCCCACCTCGGGTGCAGGCACGACTCAACCCGAGCGCAACTGCCGAGCTATCGCTGCAGAGCACTGCCCGGCTCCAGCTCCGGCTCCACCAGGGCACAGGACCRATAGCAGCCACGCAGCAGAAAGGCTCTACTTTAATACAYCTTGATTTTTCAGGGAGACATTCGRGCACATCAATGATGGCACSAGGCTGTACYGAGCACGCGATTCTCTGCAGCACTGCCCATTTCTCTTCTCTCCGATCCAGGCACAGTTTAATAAAAAATGAAGGCCCGCAGCCCTCTGGCTGAGCTTTGCCCGCAGAGCTGACAGCAAGGCCAGCGATTCAGAAGAGAAACGGCCTGGCGGGCTGGAAAGGAYGCGGCCCAGTCCTCGCAAATCACCAACTGTCCCGCGCTGTCGAAACGCCGGGTTCAACAAATCCGGGAGCCAGAAGAAAACGGCTCTGCCCCAGCAGCATAATCCTCCTCCCTGTTCTGAACGAGGCACCCCAGGCTGAACCACAGCCTCTTCCAGGGACAGGACTCCCGCCAGGGTGTTTATGTATTTGGACAGAAAGTATCTTTCTGGCATTCTCCAGAACAGGGGACTCTGCATGGAAGGCAGCACGACTAAATAAGCTCTAAGTCATGGTTCCTCGCAACTGGAAACCACGGCGGYGCGGGCTCTGCGTGCCTGGCCTCGCACTGCCAAGTGCTACTACAGGGGAAATCCCGGCCGCCAGGGCCTCGGGGTAGCAGCTGGGACCCGGCAGAGACCTCGGAAACGCTGCCGCCTCTCTGCACCCTCAGCACGCGCTCGCGTTTTCCCATCCACGKTATTTATGGAGCTTGCCGGCCAGCCTTGAAGAGGTGCAGCAGGATTTGGAAGCACATGCRCACGTTAAGTGGGAGCTGGGGCTTCGGAGCTGTGGCACGAGCCCTGGGGACACGGGGACTGCTCCATCTCCACAGATACGGCCACGTCTGCTCCCAGTAGGACACCAAGTCCCAGCTCTGCCCCGTCGGACACGAGCTCTGGGGAGCTCCCCAGGATGCAGGTGCCGGGGCTCTGCAGTGATCCCGTGGGTGCTGGGCACCGAGAGAGCGCGGCAGGGCCGGCRAAGACCTGAGCAGCATCCCCAGGCACACAGCGCTTGCTTAACGGCAGCCTAGTCTTGCAGCGGATGAAAAAGCAATGAAAGAGGAGCCAAAACAACAGCCAGAGGAGCCCTGCAGCTCTTACTGTCTTGAACGCTTTTACATTACACCTGGGGCATCCCTGCAGGAAGCTAGCGAGGGCTGGCAAAGACCATCCTCCAAGCAGGAAAAGCCTCGCATCGCTACTGCGCAGGGGCCAGTTGCTCCGAGCGGCCGGGCCAGCTTCTGTGCTGGTGGATAACCCCTGCGGGTCTCCTGCCTCGAGAGTGCATCCAGCCTGCGGCTGCCACCTCCTCGGGTCGACGTGCACCACGCAAGACTAAGCGCTCAGCAAGGCAGCGAGCTCCGCAGCACAGYCAGGACGTTTCCCCCCTCGCAGGGCCCAGGGGCACCCAGCGCTTACCTGGGACGTGAAGTCATGCTGCTGCAGCTGCCTGCCTTCCCGTAGGTCCCAGGAACGCACCGTGTTGTCCAGACCACCCGTCCACAGCTTCGTACCATCGTGTGAGATATCTATGCAGCTGGCACCATCCGTGTGGCCTTGGAATTGCCTTCAAAGAAAGAAATTTAACCCTTCAAGGAGGAGCGTTAGCAAAAACCACGTAGGTGATTTCAAAGGAAGCTCAGAAGACACCTGCTGCTGTGCAACCCAAGGCTAAGAAAGGCAAGACGCAGGGAGCTGAGGCATGAAAAGGGAAGGAGGCGTTTTAAACAGAGCAGTCGGGGAATCGTGTTTCTGATGTGCCCTACAGGCCTCCTACGGGCTTTGCRGGGAGGAGGGAGCTGCCTGCCTGACATGCCCTACCCTGCACTATGCTCTCCAGAAACCCCAGCGTGTCCCTACAGCCATTTCCACCTCGGTTGCATTTTCAAGGCTTTCCTCACAACCAAGGGCATCTGGAAACCCAACTGTTCTCCTCTCATCCCCTTAATTCAAGCTCAGCCACTGGCAAACTAGCAGCTAGCATGAAAGAAGGTCTCCTTTGCCAAGGCACGCCAGCCTGAAGGAGCCCATTCAATTAAGTTAAGGGCAGAAAGCATCACAAGTTGGCTCTCTCGTTGCCATCCCTGAGGTTCTCATACCAAAACACAGCCAAAAATATCCCAGATCATACACGAGCACAATCAGCTTGCTCCAAAGCTCCCCACCCTCCTGCTTTGGCCACGCACGCGGCTAGAGGCACACGCACCTGACGAGCGTTTGGTTGTGCAGATCCCACACGGCGATGTTGCCGTCGCTGCAGCAGGAGAAGCAGACCTTGGCATCGGGGCTGATGGCCAGGGCGTAGCAGGCCGGGGCGGAGGAGGTCAGCTCGGCCTTGATGCGGGGCGTGGGGGACGCCAGGTCCCAGATGGTGAGCGTGCTGGCCTCCCCTCCCACGATCAGCGTGCGGCCGTCGGGCAGGAGCTTGCAGGAGCGGATGTAGTTATCCCTGTTCTGGGGACGGGAGAGCAACAGGAGGGATGAATAACCCACCACACCGGAGACCAGGACACCGGAGGGGACGAGTTCTGCTTAGTGACGAGCACATGCGGTGGGGGCTCGCGCAGGTGTCAGGGATGCTCCAGGCCCCCGGGCGAGGGGACACGGTCCTGCCCCGAGCCCACCCTCCCCTTACCAGGCAGTCCAGCTGCGAGATGGGGCTCTTGCTGCCCGGCTGGCTGATGTCCCAGATCTTCACGCAGCCTTTGCCCCCGGTGTAGACGTGCCTGGTGGGGTTGCTGATGGTCACGGCGCACACCACCTCGCCGTGGCTCAGCGTGTTGATCTGGCGGGCGTGCCGGGGGATGCCGGGGCCCGCGAGGGCGTCGTGGGGAAAAGGCACCGGCTGCATCTGCCCGTCGGCGCTCACRTGGAACGAGTAGGCTCTGCCGAGGGAGGGCAAAGGAGCCGTGAGCCCCGGGCAGCGAGCGCCGCTGCAAACGCCGCTGCAAACGCCGCAGCACCGCGACCGGAGACGCGAGGAACGGAGAGGGCTTACGGCTTTCCTCCGGGGATGGAGGCCAGGCTGGTGGGCAGTCCGGGGGCCCTCATGGGCGGGTGCGGGTCGAAACCAACCTGCCGAGAGACACGGGGATGAGGGCGGCCCGTGCCGCGAATGCGGCCGAGCAGCTCCCGCCCCGCGAGCCCAGGCCGGTGCCGGTCAGAGCACGGCGGCTCCCGCTTCTCCCTGACTACTGCAGAGCTTAATGCTACTTTTCTATTTTTTTCCCCTCCTCCCTCAGCAGTAAGGGGAAAGGACTTGGGAACTAGCCAAGGGTCTGCAGCRACGGGGCCAGATGCACTCGCCGCGTCCCAGCGCCGTGAGCAGCCAAGCCGTGCCCCGGCCCCGCACCGTGCCCCGGCCACGACGGAAACCCCCCCGCAGCGTTTTCGCTGTCATTTTGCTTGGGTTTCACCTCGGCCACGTGCGAGTGGGCATTCAGGGAGAAAAGGGGAAGGCGGCGGCACGGCGAGCGTTTCCCGGGGCAGCAGCTAACGGGAACGCCGGTGCGTGCACGCGCTCGGGCACCCTCCGACAGCAAGGAGCCGCCGACACCGCRGCCCACGCCGCGGAGCCCCCCCACCCCGCTTCCCCCCGCCCGCGAGCCAGAAAAGGAGCTAAAAGTGCTACGTACAGCTCCAAAGCTCACCATTGGCGACCGGCCGTAGGCGGCGGCGGCAGCGGCGGCGGCGCTCATCTGCGGAGGGATGTTGTGGAGCCCGGCGTAGGCGCCGGGGCTGGTCAGGGAGCCGTTCATCTCGTGGTGCCCCATCATGGCGAAGGGGGCGGCGTACGAGCCCCCGATGGAGATGGGCGTCCTCAGGGCCGAGGCTGCGGGCAGCGGAGGGACGCGGTCACGGCGGGGGCGCCAGCCGGGGCGCCGCGCGGCTCCGGCCGGGTCCCCGCTCGTCCCAAAGGAGGGGATGCAAAACGCGATGGCTGCGCCTCCCGCCTTATCCCCTATCCGGCGACGGGGCAGCCCGAGCGACCTGCATCCTCGTCCCAAGCTGGGTTAAGCCCCTGACAAGCCTCGTGTCCCCGGGCTGCCGTGCTGCCGCTGGGGGCACGTGCCGAAGCTGTGCTGGGGGAGCTGGCGGAGCAGCAGTGCTGGGATCCCCGCGGCACCGGGAAGCGCAGGGATCCCCATGGCTCTGGGAAGCATGCGGCACCGGGAAGTGCGCAGCACCGGGGTCCCTGGGGCTCTGGGAAGCACATGGCACCGGGAAGTGTGCAGCACCGGGGTCCCTGGGGCTCTGGGAAGCACATGGCACCGGGGTCCCTGGGGCTCTGGGAAGCATGCGGCACCGGGGTCCCCGGGGCTCTGGGATGCACATGGCACCAGGGTCCCTGGGAAGCGTGCGGCACCAGGAAGCGCACAGCACTGGGGTCCCCATGGCCCTGGGAAGTGCATGGCACCAGGATCCCCATGGCTCTAGGAAGCATTTGGCACCAGGAAGCACATGGCATCGGGGTCCCCATGGCTCTGGGAGGCATGTGGCACTGGGAAGCATGCAGCACCGGGGTCCTCATGGCTCTGGGAAGCATGTGGCACCAGGAAACATGTGGCACTGGGGTCCCCGTGGCTCTGGGAAGCATGCGGCACCAGGAAGCGCGCGGCACCCACCCAGCGGGTCCATGCCTGTTGGCTTTCCAGGCATCGGCCGGAGGCCGGGGGTCGTACTCGTCCCCGGGGTCGGGGCGTCGTTCCTCGGCGTGGGAGTGTTCGACTTGAGCCCAGGCGTCGACGATTTGTCGTTCTGGCCGGAGAAGGGAGGAAGCAGAGGAGGAGGTTCAGGCGGCAGTGCAAGGTGGGGCGCCCGGCAGCGCCCCGCTCGGCACGGCCGGCTCCGCGGGCGCAGCGCGGCGCAGCACCTACGTGGCCCAAGTCTTTAGTCTTGGAGGAGGGAGTGCTGCTGGACGAGGCGACCGAGGCCGGGCTGGTCGGCGCCTCGCCTTTCTTCAGCCCGCGGGTTTTGTCGATGCCGTTCTCCGGCGGGGAGTGGGCCGGGCTGACGCGGGGGGTGGCGGGGTCCTCGTTGGACACGTCCACGACCAGGTCGTCGCTTTTGTCGCCGTCGCTGTCCTGAAACGCGAAGCGGGTCACAACCCCCGCGGAGCCCCCAGACCCCGGCGGCACCGCGTCAGGCAGAAGCCCCCCCGGCCGCGCTTGAAAGATTTCACCCCGAACCCGCTTCCCTCCCATGGAAGTCCAACCCGAGGGACGCCAGGCGCCCCGGCGGGCACCTCCGCCCCTCGTTACATCCAGCATCGCGTTTTCTGTCCCCGCGCCGCCCAGGCTGGCTCTGGACCGCCTTCGCGACTCACATATCGGCTCATGCTGTCCTTCTCCTCCGCTTTCCGCTTTTTGGAGTCGATGCTGTAGTCCGTGGAGCTCCGATGCTTCTCACTGGCTCTCAGGCTTTCCGAGGGCGAGACAGAATTATTCTGGAAAAACAGGAAAAAGAAAGAAAAAAAGATTTTTTTTCATAGTTGGAAACGTGAGAGAACGGGATTTCACAAGCAGCAGCTCAGGAGGCAGAGCGAAGGGGGCCCCGCCGCGCTGCGTGGCCGCGGAGCGCGCGTGCCAGGCTCCTAAACCTGCGAGCAGACGCGTCCGCGCAGACCCCGCGCGAGGGGGCCGCTTCGGAGGGCATCGGAGGCTGTTTACCGCCAGCAAAGTGCAAGAAAAAAAGAATTAAAAGAATAAAAAGGGAGAGGAGCAGTTTGTTATTTGAAAACGAAAACCCTGCAAGGAAGTTGCTTGCAAAGGCAGCGCCTCCCAGGCGGGYGCTGCAATCACTCAGGCGGTTACTAGTAAATAAAGACACACAAAAAGGTGCGTCCCYGCACCCAGCAGTGCCCCCGGGCAGGGCGAAGGGCTCCGAGCGGCACCGGGACGGCTCCATCTCCGCCACGGCTGAACGGCATCAGCGACSGAGCTCGGCCGAGCCAGGCGGCTTGCAAAAAACGTTCCAGAAAAGCCGTGTCAACAAGCGCCGGGAGGGGTGGTGGAGCCGAGAGCCACCCGGCRCGGCTCCGCTTAGGGAGGGGGGTTTTGTGTTCGTTTGCAAGCTCTAAAAATCCAGAAAACACTAAACACGTTGGCTTTTCCAGGAAGGCCCCTCGCGTGCCAAATGCTGGCTCGGAGCGAAAATGGCAGCGCGAAGCCTCCTTCAGCGAGGCCTGGAAAAACCCCAGCAGCTCGGCCCTACCTACAGCCCTGCAGAACAGCGACAYCCCCGTACAGATGCAATTCAATTAGTTTCTCCGAGCTGCAGGAGAAATTACCATCATTTCATTTCTTATAACAGAGCCTGCCACCCCTGCTAAGTAGAAATGTTTCTAAGCTCCTCTGCCTCCCTTTCTTTCCCGTCTGAAAAGGAGAACTAAAGCAGTTCATGTTTCTCCTCGGTACCCAATAAGCAGCTTTGGATAACACCGGGGTCTTTCTTCTCGGGCAGTCATGCTGAAAAACCTTGCAGCTACCAGAGAATCATGTCAGGCATTTAGAGGCATCGATCCATTCAGCCTGCTGCTGGCCCACCGCCAAGAAACTAAATATTTTTTATTGCTCAGGCAAGGCTAGGAAAAATATGAATGACTAACTCTGATTATCGTGCGCATTAAACCTCCGCAGGGAATGCTCTGTATTTTATTTTAYGGCTGAGGAACGTTCCCGTCTTCCACAGCCCCCTCCCCACTGGCAGGTTAACGATGCCCAGGATGCCCCGGTTCCCCTCTGCCCGCCGCTCCGCTCCCCCCTTGGCCCCCGGCTCTCCGGAGGGCCGGCTCCGCGGGCGCAGGCTCGGCCGCCCCGCGCCGCCTCCCAGCCACGGCTTCCCCCGGCCCCTGCCCACGGAAAACACTCGCGGCCCGGCCACCTTCCCCTTTCTTCTTGCTAAGCGCCCGCCCGCGCACTTCAAGGCAGAACGCGGCCAAAACAAGAACTAAAACACCGCCATGAACGCAGAGATRTCAGAGGACAAGAAAAAAARGRAAAAAAAARRRRAAAAAAAGAAAAGCAGAAAAGCGGCAGCGGCGCTGGAGGTGACGGCTGCCCTCCACCGCGGCTGCTTAGATGGTTAGTTAACTGCTTGACCTTCCAAGTCCTACTTAACACGGCGTAATAGCCCAAACCATCCCGACAGATTAGATGACCCAAGATAATAGAGGAGTGATCAGGAATAAAATAGCTTTCCTAATCGCCGAAGGATTTTTATCCACGCGGACTTGACCGCGCTCATTCGCAAAGCTTAGTCAGTTGAAACCGAACCTTAAAGCCGCGCGGCAATCAGAAAGGTTTAAACCAAATCTCCTAACTGGCGCGGAGGAGGTCTCCTGGCACGGTGCGGCGGGCAGCCGCGCGCCCCTTTCTGATTATTATTATTATTATTTTATTYATTTATTTATTTATTTATTTTTACGTGACCCACAAAAGACACCTCTCACACTCCCGCCCAGAAGTCTGTTTTTTAAAACAATAGATTAAATAGACGTGCATAGCGATCAGAAACTAAGATAATAGCAGGAAAAGAAAAAAAAAAAACAAAAAGAGGTGGTGACTGCACTTACTGCACTCGAGTCTCGCTCTTTCAGGGGAAGCCAGCGTCAGAGGCGAGGTCACAGCCAGCACGCAGAGAAGACAGAAAAACAAAACAAGTTAGAATAAGTGTTAAAACAGAAAACAAACCTAGAGGCTCCTCGTTACCTAAAGCCTCCTGCCTTAACTCAGGACGTATCTGGTCTCTCTGCAGCTTCATTTTAAAATCGATTTCCCCCGCTCAGCAGCTCCCACTATCTCCTCCCCCAGCTTTTTTTTCTGTCAAAGTGATTTACATGGCAAAACATACAGTGCATAAAGGAAACGCACTGAAGCACAAAAGGAAATAGCATCAACCTGAGGTATCGATACGCTAAGTCACTAATGCGGGAGAAGGCGGCGCTGCACGTCCAGACTGCCCCTCTCTGCAGAACGGCAAAGGCATTGCCACGTTAGCGGGATGTGGCTTAGTCATTAATTTATACACAAATAGCCTCATTTTCCCCGGRATCTCCTGATAATTTAAATCCATACAGAAGAATGAATGCAATTGGATAACTGCTTCCAACAGATTTTTCTCACTGACTTTCATGGGGGAAGAAAAAAAAAACAAATACAAAAGCAGCAGAACCTAATAGGTTCATGACACTAAGATAACTACCCTATAATTGGACATATTGAGGGGAAAGATCTCAGATCTTGATATATTAATAGGCAGGTGGACTTGCAGGGAAAATCTTCAACAGTGTTGATTTGCAACTGAAGTCATGCACCATTTTTCTACTAAAGAGACTTTCTTATTTCTAATAAAAAAGATAAAACAAGTTTGCTAGTAAATACTGTTGGTTTCCAGAGCAGCAAAAGCCTCTGGGTGGGCTGAAGAGGAGACAGCAGGAGGGCTGCATTGCAATTCATSAAGACCTAACAACCTTTCTGCTTATTTGGGGCTGTTTTGTTTTATTTTATTTTATCTTTTTTTTGGGGGGGGGTGATCCGTTGGCTTTTTTTAAGGCGTCCCTAACCCACGAGCATTCCCATGTGCTCTAGCGAGGCTTTGCCTCCTACTGCTACTCCCGCGGCCAAGCGCAAGGGATTGCCTGCGAAAAGCGACGCCTGCAAAGCATGCGAGCGCACACCGGCTGCTGGTTGCAATCCCCGCAGAGGAGCCTCCGGCGCAGGCAGAGGCCGGATTTGCCGCAAGCCTTCACCAAAGCCTCCAGGRACTCCTCCAAGCTGGGTGTAAGCTCGGGGCGGGGGGACGCGAGCAAGTCAGCCAGTCAGGGCTCAGTTTGCTGCATCGTTTTTTTAGCAGCAGCAGCAGCAGCAATTAGCGCTTGCTGTCCTAAGCGGGGCAGAGCCAGCGCGGAGCGAGGTGCCCTCACCTCGGTGGTCCAGGTCGTGGTGGTTCTTCTCGTCCTTGACGGCGAGGTGCGCCTGGCTGCCCAGGGCGCCGAGGGCCAGCAGCCCCGAGCTGCTGCCGGTGACCGGCGGGATGCCCGGCGGCTGGAGGCCCGAGGGGTGCGGCGGCAGCTGGACCGGGGGGCCGTGCGCGGCGTGGGAGAGGTGCTGGGCCTGGAGCTGCTGCTGCTGCAATG
>NW_028185905.1:558892-574571 GCF_003343005.1 Rhea americana
GGGGCGGCGCGAGCGCTCCCGGGTCCTCTCCGAGCCGGGTCGGCGCTGCAGAGCCGGCCGCCTCCGCTCGCCGGCGGGCGCGAGCCAGAAAGCACGGCGCCGCGCGCGAGGCGGAAAACACCTCGGAGCACCAGGCGCGAGGCAAGGTCGGACCCGGAATCCGCGAGCGTCCAGGGCTCCTTCCGCACCGCCGCGGRAAGGAAGGTCTTTGCTCGTTTGCTAGAGACTAGTTTTGAGGCATCTCACGGTGAAAACAAAGCCACCAGCGCAGCACCTCCGYGCGACGAGCCGGCCCCGCTGCCCGGGGCCGAGCAGGGCTGCGGCACGGCCAAMGGCTCCCACGCACGAACCGCCGCGGCTCCAGGCACCCCGGCTCGGAAACGGCCGCCTGGAGCGGCGGCATCCTGGGTCGGCTCCGAGCTCGCGGGCACAGCGCATGCTCCGTGCAAAACGGGTGTCACGCGTGTCACCCGTGCCGCCTGCGGGGCAAAGCCCCCGAGCGCCCTGCAAGGACGCGCAGCGCTCTGCCCTGCTCRCTCGCTTCTCCCCGGGGCTCCCTGGGGAGCCGCTAAGCCCGGGGGTCCAGGCACGCGCGGGAAGAGCCCGCTCGCTTCTGGCTGGAGAAAGCTGAACTACAGCTCTGGGGAAAGGAAGCAAATAAAACAAAATAAAATAAAATAATAATAATAAAAAAAGCATCCCTTGGATTTCTGTTTCAAGCACAAGCTTGCTCAAAGCACACGCTGAAATTGTAGTGGGGCAGTCATCGGTCCACGGTGCCCCACGGTGCCGGAGCTGTGGGCTGAAACTCCACGGAGGCGCACGGGGCAGACGGGACCCGCCGGGGCTGGCACTTCGCAGCCCTTGCGGGCCCCAAGGCTCCCCGCCTTCGCCACGGGGTTTCACCCCTCTCCGCCGCAGCCACGGCCGGCAGAGAGAGTCACCCGAGAGGGCRGCTTTCTACAAAGCCGGGCTTCTCCAGCGCAAGGCCACGGCTCGGAAAGCCTGGATGACGTTCACCCCCGACGGCCCCAGAGGAGCCTTTTGCACCAGCCGCGTCAAGAGCGCGAGCAGGCGGCAGGAAGGGGCGGCCGGAGCCAGGCCCCGCTGCCGCTCAGTGCCTGCAAACGCTTTCCGGCCGACCTCGGCCAGGGCGATGGGCACCCAGGCTGGCACCCGCGGGGAACCCGTGTCCTGGACGGAGCAAACCCCGCACACCGACCGCCTGGCCCCAGCTCGCAGGCAGCAGCCCCCGTGCTCCCGCTGCAGTGCCRGCGGGACACGGCACTCTCGGGGGGAATAAAAACCCTGAAGCGTGCACTGAGGCCGTTTCCTTCGGGGAAGCACCGCTCCCACCCCCTCGTGCAGGCACTCGTGCTCACAAGCGCCTATTTTGAGTAGTAGCAGGAATCGGTGACTTGCCATCACATGCTGCTGCGGTGCAGAGCGGGGCCGGGCAAGAGGCAGAGCCGGGCGCGGGAACGCCGGGCGACCCACACCTGCACCCGAGCTTTCGGTTTCTTGGCCCTGCACCGAGGGAGAGGGGAAATTCCCCCCACCCTGAGGATACGACCTCAGTCAGGCTTGAAAGAAAGTAGCTGCTCTTCTAGGGCTGAGCGTTATCTTAAAGTGCAGTTTCTTCCAGGCAGCACAAAGGCCTTAGATGCAGGAGAAGTCAAAATCTAGAAGGCAACCAGGCATTTGCAATGCTATTAAAAAAAAAGAAAGAAAGAAAGAAAGAAAAATTAAGAAAAATTATTCTGTCCTCAAAAGCGGGAGCCCAGGGGCTGGGCTGCGCGGGGCCAGGGTGCCCTCGGCGAGCTGAGCGCTGCCTCCTCCGAGCCCAAAGCGAGGACAGAGGCTCATCCCTAGCAGAAGTCAAYGAGGCTCCTTCCCGTCCAAGCCGCACGCGCGGTTCCCGCTCGCCTCCGCGGGGCCCAGGGGCCGGACYGGCCGTTTCGCCGGAGCACGGGCCAAGAGAACGGCCGCCGACCGCCTTGCCGCGCTCCTCTCTCCCGCTAGCGTCCCAGCGGTGCCCATCACCGTGGCGCTGGGACGCACCGAGACCCGGCGGCGCTTTCCCAGCAGCCTTTCCGCAGTTTTCCCGGCGGGCAGGACCGTCCCTCCGGCCACGGGAGCAGCACGGGGAGGCGGCGTGCCGCGTGCCCGCGCTCGCCCGGGAAGGGGCCGCGCCGCTGCGCTCCCGCCCGGCCCCGCGCTCCGGCCCTCCGCCCCGCGGGAGGGAGCCGGCTGGGCACGCGCAGCACCGCGAGGACGACCGTTTCCTCCCGGGGTCCCCAGGCACGCGCCGGGCAACCACGGCCAAGGTACGAAGAAGTTACAATTTACGAGGAAGGCTGGCAAGGAATATCTCATACGTAGAGTGTTTTTAATTGGATTATGTACATCATGCTTCATGCCTTTGTTAACTGATTTAATGGTTCACCACTTAAGTTCACCACTTGCGTTAAATTTAGTAAAGTAGTCTAATCATTTCCAGAGCTATAACCAAATCAAGGGCTCAATTTCACAGAAGCCCGAAGCRGAGGAACTGTAAGACAATGGCCTAGATGCATAAAATTAACAGTTCTTGACCTCAAAAGGGGTGAAAAGAATGGTTTTAATGATTTGGTGCATTTGTATGGGCGCTAGTTCTGTTTTGCACACCTGCACCGAGACGCTGATGTGGCGCCTGACCAGAATTGCCTTCCCTCGCCGCGAGGCGGCCCAGGAGCCCCCGCGCAGCCCCCGGCGCGCTCCTCCCCGCTCGAGGGGGGCACGCACGCGCGACCCCCCGGCAGCAGCACACCGGCACGCGGGCAACAGGGAGCGGCTCAGACAGCTGGAGCAACCAGCAGCGCTCGGTTCCGCGCGGCGAGAAGGGTCGCGAGGCAGGCGCAGCCCCGCGGCACCCCCCGCGCACGGGTCCCGGCCCCGCAGGCACCGGCACAACCCCCCCGCCCCGTCCCCGGCACGAGGGGGGGCACCGAGCGCCCAGGCAGCGCGCGGACGCTGCGGCAGAGGGGTGCAAACCGCCGCGCGCACGCAGCGCCCGCGGGCTGCTGACCCGCCGCCGGACCCACCGCAGGCGACGGCGCTTCGCCGGGGCGGCCCCGGCTCCGACGGCGGAGGGTCTCTGCCGCTGGCCGGGCGCTCTGCCCGGCACCGGCCTCTCCGCCACCGCTCTCGGGCGCCGCCGCCTTCGAGGCGGCTACGAACCACCTCTGCAGGCTCCGAGGGGAGAAGCGTGCTGCATTTTTAAGTGACAGGCTCTGCCCTCCTCTTCAGTGGTCAAAAGGCATGGTAATTTCTTGCTATCCTCCTGCCAGCAGCCACCTCAGGATCCCTCCCTCGACAAGATAAAAATAAATAAATAAGTCAAATGAAACCTCTCGCCTCTCCCCAGCCCTGCGCCGGCGCTCGCCCAGATTAACCGCGGGTTCGCGGCGAGCGTGCAGCCAAGCGTGGCCCCACTGCTCAACGCTCTCCTCTGCTGCCCRTAATTCCTGCCTTGTGAAAGTTCGTCAGGCAAAGCAATTAAATGGCTGGCTGCTTAATGATGGGACGACGCTTGCGTTAGCTCTGATCCGAGGAAGCAATTACCTTGAAAATGGGGGTCACGGGCCCCGCTCATTTACCTTAATTGAATTCCAATATCTGCCTCCAGCTGCCTTGACTCCTAACCACGACTTAAAGAAGCTAATCACAGCACCGCGTCTCCCTCGTTTGCACGTTCCTGCTAGGGATTCAGGAGTTCACCTTCCCGGCTCGTCGGTGCAAAGGAGGCGCGCGGTACCGCCGGGGCGGCGAGAGCCCCGGCAGGCTGCAGCCGGCGCGCCGCGGGCCCGCTCCCGCGACGGGGGCGGAGAACGGGCGGTCACAGGGACACACGTGCCGCGCCAGGATACGTGCAAACAAGGAACTGCAACCTCTCGAACACCTCTAAGGGATCGCGCGCCAGCACAGAACGACCGAGGYGCACTCCTACGTCTACCCGCGTCTCCATGTCCCCGCGCCGGCACCAGCATCCCAGCCCCCCTGCAGCGCACGGGCGAGCGGCCGCAGCCAATGCTCTGATCTACCTCAAGAGTCGTTAGAATTCAGAGCACGCTCCTCCACTTACATCCACCCATAAAAAAAAAAAAAAATTGTATACACAGTCTTCGGGTTTCACAGGATATACAAAATCAGCAAGAGCTCTGCGCTGGCAGCAGCTCCCATCACTGCTGCGATGAGGCTGCTCCAAAAGGGTTCGTTAAAAAGCAGGAAGAATCAAGAGCAGGTTAAGTACAAGCTGACAGAAGCGCGGAGGAGAAGATTCCTTGCAGCTTGAGAAAGAAGTGCAAATAGTTACTTAAAAAAAAACAAAACAAACACACCTAAACTCAGAAGAGCTCTAATGAAAGTCTAAAGCCAGCGCGTGAGGACACCATGATCGGGGACTCGGGTGTCCCACAGATAAGGCCATTCGGGGCTTCAATAGAGGGCAAGCTTCCTGCGGGACCGAGGAGACCGTTACGTCAATTAAAGAGAGTTGCATCAATTAAAGAGACGATAAAAATCGTTAGTCGGAGAAGGCAGGAGGTCGCGGCGACAGACCCCGGGTATCCCAATGCATGGAACAACAACTCCGCCCGGCTTACAGCACATTTCACATCAACAGTACGAACAGAGACAAGCCTGGGCGCAGGGGACCTCCCGGAGGGCTGGCGTGCCCCCCTCCCCGCCTTGGGACCCCCGGGACCGCCCAGCGCCTCCCGCTCGGATCGGGGAGCGCAGGGAGGGGCGGCGGCGCGGGCCCCCCGGCAGCCTCTGCGCTGGCCTCCCCGTCCAGACACTCTTGGAAACCAGCCCCCCAAAACACGACCACCCCTCTTAAAAAAAAAAAAAAAAAAAAAGGGGGGGGTTTGGGGAGGGGGGCACTGCCGCTGCACCCACACCACCAAACTTGGGGCCCCCCAAACATAGCCCGTACGGGCTCTTGGCGTTGCATTAGCGCCCGGCGGGTGATCCGGCCCCCACGTCCCGCTCCATGCCCAGCGGGGCATTTCTGGCGGTTCAGGGCTGCCTGGCGGCAGCGGGGTCCCCGGGGCAGGGGCTGCAAGCCGCCCTCCTGTACCACCACCTGAGCGCAGGCTTGTCTCTGGCTATGGTAAATGATAGGAATAAAAGGGGTATACACACGGTGAGAGGCAGATTGGGAAGTCCACGTACCCCGATGATAGCATTCAACTCCGTCATGGTCACTTGCTTGGCACGTTCAACAGCCTGTGCGACTTGCTGTTGGTGCTGAGGGGACAGAGGGTCGCGGCAGCGTCAGAGCCGGCCGGGACCCCCAGCCGGGACCCCCACGCCCAGGCCACCCCTCGCCCTGCAGCATCGAGCTGGCTGGGACCCCCGTGCCTGGGGCGGTCCCACGCAGGCTGCRCCCAGCCCCACGGCGCAGAGGGGCCGGCAGGAGCTCAGCACCACCCTTCCGTCTACGTTCGCTTTGCAGTTCCCCTCCCCGAGCTAACTACRGGGGCAGCAGCAGGCGGCCCGGCGSCTTTCAGCCCRCTCCTCCTCTGCGGGCTCAGCGCGCTGCAGAGGGAGCGCAGACCTGTGCAGCCAAGCAGAGCCTCYTGCAAACGCGCTTCCCTTCCCCAGCCCTGCACTGCCGACCCTCCGAGCAGCCCGCAACCCCCTGGGGAGCACGGGGGAGCTCCAAGGGTGCTGGCTCCGYGAAGGACCCCGAGGAGCGTCCCTCCTCCCGGCGGGGCGATGCTTGGCTGCACCGCACCTGCACCCAGGCTCCGAAGCAGGGAGCTCTGCTGCTCCCCCAGGGTCCCATCACCCACCCGTGGTCCCAGCCCCACGTCTCATGCACCACCGAAGAGCCATCCTCATCTCCCACCCCACCGTGCCGTGGGTTTCACCCAGGCGCGGGGCTGCATCCTGCCCACAGCTGCCTCCCCGGCCCCCAGCAGCCACAGCACTGGGTTTCAGGGAAAACCCACACAGAGGAGCACCTCCATCCCCCGCCTGAAGTGTGAAAACCTCCTTACCTCTTGTGACAGAAAAGGCATGATCTGAGCTAAAATTGTATTCAGTCTTTTAGCAATTTCTGTCTAAAAAAAAGAGAAGAAAAAAGGCAACAGTTAGCACAAAGTGATCTTGTATGGACTGCACAGAGACACTGAAAACATTAAAATTAAGCTTCTCAGAATAAGTGATTTGCATCCCCTCCCCACCCCCTCCCAGTTACACAAGAGGAAGTAGCTACTCCCAAAAGAGGCAACGAAAGCACACTTGTGTGCGGGCTCTGCACGCGCCAGCTCGGGAACATGGGCGCACTCTCCCCACTTTGTACTTTTTTTACATTTTGGTCTCGTTTCTATCACGAGATCAAGTGTTGCAAAGCAACTCCAGCAGCTTCACGCTAGTCTGCACTTCCTCGGTTTCAAGAAAATGAAGATGCAGTCCATAGCGGCAAGGCATCCTTGCCAGCTCCAGCCTGCTAGAATGCACCCCTTCAGTGCAAATCTTCAGGAAGTTACTACAAAAACATCCTTTTTAGCCCTCTAGCAACGACAGACTTATGGAAACCATTCATTTTGGCTCTTATAAAACCTACTTTGCAATATCTTACACAGAGAAACATCAYTTCCATTTACTCTCATGCAATTAAGCCTGGGACTGCAGTGCAGAGCTGCAGTTCTTGCTCATTTATCCAAGCATCCAACAAAGCACCAGGGCAGCGGGTGCTCCCCGAAGCACGAAGGTCAGTATTCCTCTCTCCCACTACCCCGCTCCATTGGAAAGGGAGCCTGGAAGGGGTTGGTGCAGCTCCCTGCTTTGAAGGCCGTGCTGCCTGCCACAGCTCGGGAGACTTCTCCGACTGCACAGCTTCCGAAAAGACTGGATTATCTAAAACGGATTTTGCGCGTTCAGCCCGAACCGTGCGTGTGTGACAGCCTGTCAAGATCACGTTCCATTCCTGCTGCTTATTTGCAGGAGTTAAGTTTCTTCACAAGAAACCTCTGCAAACATTAACCACCCGGTGCATTAAGTGTTTAGTCAACAGCAAGTCTTGGCCAGTGCCATGAACAATGTATGGTTTACTCTGATCTTGACTTCGAGATCTTTCCCCACCCCCAAACTAGAGCCATTTGAGCTACTTTTGCCATCCTTACATCACACTCAAGAAATTTAACCCATAACCATTTACACCTGTCAGCTTGACCACATAATTTAGGAGTTTAATAATAACAGCCTATGCTGTCAAACTGTGGTTTCTGCAACATCTTTATTAACTTGGAATAACATTTTCCTCGAGTGAAAACCTGGATTCGCATTTCATGCGAGTCAGCAGTTCGTATTTTAAACCCTGCTGCTAGGAGCTCCCATTCGGAYCTGCACCGCGCTCCCTGCACAACGCTCGTGCTCCGCAAACGGACCCGAAAGCGGGCGCCGAAGCACCACGCAGCCAGTCCCAGGCGACGCACGGCACGGCAGCCAGGCCCTGTCCTGACACCGAGCACCAAGAGGCGCAGCCGCACGAGGACCCGCCGAGACGCAGGGTCGCGCCGTGCCGTGCCGCGCCAGCCGGCCAGGCGAGCCCCGCTCAGCTTCTGCGAAAGGCTCCAYGTTAGAGCCCTGAAACGCAGCCGGCGCCGGGTGCTCGGAAACGGGATTTCAACCCCTGGCGCTTCAGCCAAGAGGAAAAGCCCCCTTGGACCACGCACCGCGGCGAGGTGAGAAACCCAGCACCRCGCAGCCCCCGGGCTGGCGCCGGGGCTTCCCGGAGGAGCCCTGCAGCACCGGAGCGCGCCTCGCATCTCAAGGGTTAACCCGGGCAGCCGCACCGACCAAGGCAGCTGTTAAAACAGCTCTTGGTCCAACTCAAACAAGGTCTGAACAGCCATAAAGATTCAACGCGGCAACAATGGCCAGAGCAGAGCCCTGGAACGCAATCAAACGCCGAAAAAATCCTTCTGATCGCTCCAAACTGCTCGTTATCGATAAAGCAGAAGTGATTAACGGGGTCTCGCTTCAGCTTCCCCCCTGCACCGCTCCCCGCGTGCAAGGTGCCTCTTCCACGAGACGGCCAGCAGCTGTCTGCCTGGGGAGAGAGGGGCGGAAACGCTGGAAATCCCAATGTTTCCATCGAGGGGGAAACGCGCACCGCTCGCTTCAGGGAACCGCGCAGAGGCTGGAGGCACTTCGGCACGACTGGTCTAGCGCTAGGTGAGACACCAAAGCAAGATGACGGCTGACAGGTCACAACGTCCACGCTGCAAGCAGGCGCTTGGAGAACCCTTGACCTTCATAAGCCAGGCTTGTCCTGCAGAGGAAATCGCTCCTGGGGCCAGCACATCCCTCCAGGGCTCCCAGGGCTCCTCAGGCCATGCCCGGTCCTGCGGCAGCACATAGCTTAAAACAAATAGAAAGGCAGCACCTCTGCTCCGGCGTTGCTAGCTGTACTTCAAAGCGATGGCGATATTTCTGGAAGTCTTTTCAGAAAGCATCCCGGTGATCAGATTACACCTGATGCTTTTATTAGCGCTTTTAGAGGTCAGGAGAATTTGCCGACACTCCGTTTCGAGCAGGAGGCATCTGAAAGTTCCTGCATTTTGTATTCAGGTGCAGTAGATCCAGCCTCAAACTCTGCAGATGTCGGCACCGTAACAGACTTGCACGCCAGGCTCACGAGGGAGTCTGTAAATCGAACACCCCCCTCGCCCAGAAGAAAGGGCTTCCAGCCRCGCCGGCCAAACGCGGTTTCATCTGGCGGCTCCAAAATGCATTTTGGACTTTCCATCCAGAGCCCCCAGAGCACTTTAGGAAGGTGACACTGCCCGTAAGCACGTGGGAACCAGCCGGGAAGGTGACGCCAGCCCCGGGCTCAGCCCGACCTGGCTGTGCTACCTCCGACCRGCGGGACCCCGGCCCCCCCCACTCACCCAGCAAAGTTGGGCCAYGAGCTAAAAAGCCGAGATTAGACCCAGCCAAGCTGCCGCTCGCAGAGGAGCCCGCGCCCCGGCAAGGCCGGCAGCCCGCAGCGGCTTCAAAGCGCGGCGGTGCCGCAGATAACCGCCGTGCCGCTCACATCACAAATTGCTCGGCGATAGGTAAACCTCTTTAAAGGCCTTTTTGGCATTGACATATCGATTAGATTATATATAAACTACAGCTTCATTAAATATTTATTCCTAATAATGGATGAAGCCTATTGGATTCTTGGTGCAACAAGCACTAAATGTATTGCTCTTTCAAGGCGACTGTTCCTCAGGAGGAGCTCCTCTTAGCTCTTTCTTGCTAGCCCCTAAAAAACTCTAGAACAAATGCAATCCTTATTTGCAGGGAAAACAGYGGCGCCAGCACGAACAGTTCCTCTAGCAGCATATCAGAAAGGTCACTTAGGTGCAAAGGAAAGACTCCAACATCCAAGCAGGTCGGTTCAGCRGAGGAAGGAGAGGTGGCTCCTGCCTTTCCCTGGATGCCGGCGAGTGCTACCGCAATCCAGATAAACCCAATGCACAGAAAACAACCACCATCGGATTTAAATCCAGTTTTGCCCAATCTTCCAACATGGGTTTGAGGAAAACCTTCATGGTTCGTAGAGAGAGTGACTTCCCCTGTGGAATTCAGCAAGCAGGGACACAAGATGTCCAAAATGTCACRTTTACAGCTGCGAGGTTCCCTGTTCACATGTGATTCAATAACCTTTAAGTGCTTCTTCACGTCAACCGTTCCCACTCCCAAGCAGACTGGGCTCCGGTCGCCCCAGCTGGGCGTCGCGGCTCCGGCCTCGAGTCCTCGCASGGTCCAAGGCGCAGCCTCCCCGGGCCAGGCTTCGTGTCTCCTCCTGGCCCAGCGCTGGGGAGAGGCAAACGTGGGGCAAAGCCACCCGAACGCTCTGCTCTGCGGAGAACGCCGCGGCAGGAGGAGAGGGGCCAGGGCAGGCGTCGCTGCGGGCGCAGCCCCGCAATCCCGCGCCATCGCGGCGAGCCCCTCTTGCCAGGGCTACAGCGGGTCCGGGCATGGGGACCCAGCCTCACCCCAGCGCCCCTGCGGCCCCCTCCGCATYGGCGAGCGGAAAGCACCGTTCCTGCACCCGCGGGGCTGACAGCGGGCCGCAGGAGCAGCCTTGGGAGAGCGAACCCCCTGCGCGGCTGCCGTCCCTCCCGGGAAGCCTGCTGTGCCCGGCTCGGCACCCCGGGGAGCCGGCGGGGATGGGGCGCGTGGCGGGGACGGGGCACGCAGAGCCCTCGCTCGAGGTTCACCCGGGGCAGCGGGATGCCCGAGGCCAGCTCCGCTGCACTCGTTAAAAAGGGCAAGGAGGCAGGAGAGCCTGAAGTCCCGACTAATCCCCCCTCAGCCTCCCACTCCTGCCGGGAACACGACCTGCCGCGGCGCAGGAGCCGCTGCTGGTTTGGCRCTTCACGAGCGGGGAGAGGGTAAGCAAGAGCATTTGCACTGGCTATAAATCTGCTACAGCAAGAGATGGCCAGCGCCGCCTGCAAGCACCGCCACCTGCGCTCGGCACGCCAGAACGGCTACCGGAGCCCCGGGGCACCAACCGGCGCGGCGGAGCAGGGCCGAGAGCCGCTGGCGGGCCCCGGCCACGTCGCGGCACGCTGCTCAGCAGCTCCCGAGGCCGGGTTGCGGCCGGCGGCCCCTGGCCTGGCCTCCCACCTCGGCACCTTTACACCTGGACGAAGCGGCAGAGGGAAGCTCAGGAATAACGCTCCCGGCCTTCGGCCGCAGAGACGCGGCGCGCCACCGRACCTGAAAGCATCCGAGCGCGAACAGGAGGAGCTGCAGCCTTAAACCAGCCTGTCGCTGCCCCGGGGAGGGTGGGGGCACCCGAGGGGACCTGGGGCACACTACACTGTCACCATGCCCCACAGACACTGTTTGAGCAGCAAAGGCACCCACTGGACAAAAAAAAAAAAAAAAAAGAAAAAAAAAAGAAAAAAAGCCTTGCCCTCGGTTAAGCAACCAAAAACTGCATCGCTACTTAACTTTAGTGGGGCCCGGCCTTGCCACCGTGCGCACGGCCGCCCGGAGCCGTGCCAGCGCCCTGCGGGTGTGTGGCATCAGAGGYGCTAAGCCCTGAAGCGCCGGGGCTAGCGGCCACACTAGCGGGCACCRGCGGCACCAGAGCCTTTGCGAGGGAGAAGGCGAGAGATTCCCCAGGAGAAAGCCTCGCCTGCAACGCTAACGAGCTCCCGGCCGGCCCCGGGCTCTGTCCCGGGCTCCGGAACACCGGGAACCCCGCACACACCTCGGAGCCGCCTCCCGGGGGGGCAGGCGGGTCCCTCCCGCCCGCCGCTGCCCACCACGAAGCCGTAAGCAAGCGCGGGAAAGGAGCGCGCGGACGACCACGGAGAACGGAAAGGAAAGGAGCAAATCGTGCCACCGGGGAAGCACCAGAAGCATTTGTTGAAACCAGGATATTGTCTCTTTAAGCACATGAAAATAAGGCCCTTGAGCAGTGTGGTTCTCACTCCGGCACACAATTATGGGCACTTTCAGCTGTCTACCACTATTTCAAGTGCTCTCTCCAACCAGGCTGTCAATGGCATGTTGAAAGCTATTTGCGGCTGCTATCATTATTAGCAAAGTGGAGAGCTTCGCTGATGAGAATTAAATTCGGGGAGGGGGCGCGGAGGGGCGGCCASGAGCAGCCGTTACGGAATCGGCCCCGGCCGCAGGCACCTGGGGCGCGAGGCGCCCGCGGGCGCCCAAACCTGCCCCGGGGCTCGGCCGCGCCAGCGCCACCGCCCCGGCCAGGTGCCACCAAGCATTTAAACTGCCTGAAAGCCATTTGTTTCTACCTTGGGAGACTGAAGGTATCATACTAACAAATTACTTGGCTTCTGAAGTATTTAGCAAATTATTACCTGGCACTCCTTGCTAACGAGCATGACAAAGTATATTGTGTTCTCGGAATATTCCAGAAAAAGCAGCCTTCTTTTCTCATGCAAGTGTCAGTAGGGTTTAAATTTGTTCCAAAGCATTAAGTGTTTAAGCACAAAAACAAGGAGCGCTTATGAAAAAAAAAAAAAAAAAAAAAAAAAAAAAAAAAAAAAAAAAAAAAAAAAAAAAAAAAAAAAAAAAAAAAAAAAAAAAAACCAGGAACAAAGGTTCTCTCCTCCAAGGTGTCTTGTTTCCCAACCTGAAATTAGTTTTTCTTTTGGAATGATTATTCCCTCTAGATTGCATTTTGCGATTATCTAGAAAGATCTGAATAAAAACAGTGTGAAAACAACATGGGAAAGAAAGTTTCTTTGTAAAATCAATTAACCTTAAGAAGAGTTTCATTCAGGTTAAAAAAAAAAGGAAAAAAAAAAAAGCCTTATTTAAGAAAGCCGAGCTTGGGTAACAGTATTTTATTCACCAGGAAGACTGCGTCAGATGTAAGCAGCAATTCACTGCATTATATGCAACAAAGTGGGTAGTCACTTCCTAAATATTTCCTTGCATATGGAGTTATGAAACTACATTTTTTACTTAACAAGAAACAAAATGTGAATAAAGGAAGAAATGCACATGGACACATATGCGCACACTTAATATTCAGTGTAGAAGAGATAATCTGTTATATAAGCCTACAGACAGACAATCCCCTTTTGCTTAAAGATGAAGTATCCATCAATGTTTGTCTCAAGCAGATGTAATCACAAGCAGTCAAGTCTGGAGGGCAGGACACTGCATGAATAATTCAAGCACTTCAGTCTACTTGATTGTGTGCAGATAAACACAAGTCAACCGCTAAACAGGTCAGCTGATAAACTTGTTTGTTCAGGACTAGCCACCCTCAACCAGATGCACCCAGGACCCAGCTGCAATTAGCAGGGGATGTGTTTAGGGAGGATGCCGCAGTCAAGCACCCGGGGCAAACCCTCTCCAGAGGATCCCTGCAAGCTCCAGGCTGAGCTCCCCCCGCTCGGGCCGCCGCTCCCTCGCCCCGCTTCCGCCTGGCAGCSCGCTCCGAGCGCGAGCTTCAGCTGCCGGCTGCTTTGTTTTCCTGCAGCACCATGCACATCGCTGTCAATTACAGAGCAGGACAGCTTCGCCTCCCCAGRCTTCCCAGGGCAGGCAGAGCACCAGGCACGCAGCACGTGTCACCCAGCGCAGCGAGCGCGGGCTTTGCGCAGGCTCCAACAGTTCGGGGAGCGCTCGTGTGCCGAGTTTTAAGGCCGCGAGGCTCGGAGCAAGGCACACCAGAGGGACGCCCGGTTTGGGTTCCCGGTAYGGCCACGCGCCGCCGCGTCGCGGAGCGGGAAACACGCCACGCCGTCACGCTCGCTCGCCCCCGAGAGACAGACTCGCTGCAGCAGCCCAGGGCGCAGCGCCCCGCTGGCTCCAGGCAGCCTCGCTAGGCTAAAACGGCCACTAAGCATTTCCAGGTTCCTCAGCTACCCTCCGAAACCATCCCAAACACTTTGCCTCACCACATGCCGCCGGAGAGGGCACCATATTTGATTACACTGCATTACAGAGCGGATGTCAGAGCCAAGAGCAGAACATCCCATCGACATACTGCAGAGGCAACAGCAGCTACAGGCTCTCCTCACCCCTCTCCAAGCCCCTGACACTCGTCCAACAGTGCAAACCCTCTCAGACTAGCTTCTGGCTGCAACCATTCACTGCCGGAAAACGCACCACACACCTCGGGAAACACCAACAGTTCCCAAAGCTTCGATTCACAGGAGAAACTTAGTGTTCTGCAGAATCATTTTGGTATCTCTCAGCATTCGCACAGAGCGAAGCCATTCCGGCACCGCGTGACCAAACGCCCTCCCTCGCAGCAGAGGGGCTTGCCCGATCGCCCGCTTCGCCCCCGTCCCTTGAGCATTTCTGAGGAGACTGCGGGTTCCTTTTTCCTTTTGATGCCTGCAGCCCTGGGAAGAGGCGCTCCACAGGAGCCCAAAACAGCCTAAGCACAAATTCGACGGTCGGGGATATTTCTGGCCACGCCAAGACAAAAGGTCTYGCCTTTAGGCTGCCCCGGGGCCCTCCTCGCCCCGCGGTTCCCGGTTCACCCAGCGCAGGGGGGCCGGAGCCGCGGGCTTGCTCACAGCCCTCACAAAGGCACCCGGCGACGGGAGAGAGCTGCAGGCACAAGGACACTTTTGTCCAGGCAGAAGCAATGAAGAGAAAGAAGTCAGGATTATCTGCATGGAAGAAGATATTTTTGAAAAACTGAAGACTAAGCAGTAATTATTTTTGTTACTATGTGAATATGTACCAGAAAGCCAAAGGGAACCGCGTGTGAAGGAGAGAGGCAGATTCACAGACATACTGCTTTGAATTTAATCAGCCTGTGAACAACACTTTCCTGCTTAGGACAAGCGAGGCTGCCATCACAAAAAAAACACTTTGGAGTTGAACAGGGTTGGTTTGTGAATTGCAAAGCTGACGTCGCCTGAAGTTCTTAATTAGAACTACTTCTAAAACCAGTAAGCAGCAGCAGCACAAATAATCAGGTCTAATCTCAATAATAACTTTATTCCTTTAAGTTTTACCATCATGTGCCCAGCCCTTAGGCTCTTTAACTATAATCTTATCAAGGTAGCACACCACATTCTGCTAGAGTCCTCTACATTTTTCCTTCAGGCAAGTTATATGTTAGAGCAGACCAAAAAAAATTGCTTCATTTTCCAGATGCAAAGACAAACACATGACATTGAGCAACACACCATTAGATACCAGTATCCTCAAAGATAATTCCCTTCTAAGTCTCACGCTACAGTGCCGTAAGTATCAGAGGTATGACCTTAAAAACAGTCAAGTTGTACCAATAACAAAGCCAGAGGAAAACGCACTAGATAACAATATTTTTCAAGCGCACAGAACATACTAATCCAGGTACAGAACCCTCAGTATGGAAGTCACTCTTATTTTCCCCTCTGCTTATTTTTAAGAACTCAAGTTTCTCCTGAATATATGCAAAACCCCCCACTAGCCTGTCACAAACCTACTGTTCCAAACATAGCTACTGGGCCAAGAGATMTAACTTGAAGTCACATCCCTGTCTTTAGCACTTATTCCCCATTTACTGGGATCAGGATCTAATTCTTCCTCAGGTTGARAAAAGGGCAACAGGAGATCAACCAGAATTTCCCCCCTTTAAATTACTCACCTGTTTGTGCATTTCAATATTCAAACCATATGACATTTCATAGTACTGGGGAAAAAAGCCAAAAAAAAAATTAATTTAACATAAGGTATTTGCATAAGGTTATTACCAGAAAGAAAACTGGTCAAAACTGTGCTTAAAGCGTTTCTAGCCAAGGAAGTTATACCTTGTAATAAGCATATGTTTATAAGGTTTAACTGGCATGCATTTAACAAGAGGACACTCCTTTTTACTCCTGGTTTCTTCTCCTAAGCTACTTAGGAAAACAAAGAGCAGGGCTGCGTGCGACAGGCGCCGGCGAGCCCCAGCAGGGCAGGTACCACCCGCAGCCCGGCCGCCGAGCCGGCTCCCCCCGGGGGCCCGCAGGCATTCCCCCCTTCCGCGGGCAGCACCGCCGCCGCCGGCGCTCGGGGGGCGGGTCTGCCCTCTCCCCCCGCTCCTGTTAACCCGATTAGAAATGCAAATACGAGCATTCCCACCTATGGCCCTGAAAAGCAAATTTAGCGGAGAGGCTTCCGCGGCAACAAAAGAGCCCTGGCAGCGCCCGCG